>NC_133540.1:90008333-90313611 GCF_048773025.1 Camelus bactrianus | reverse complement strand
TTTGAAGTCAGAATATATCTTGGAAATATCACTTGGATTTTTAAACACTTAATTCCAGAAAGATAAAATTATCTGTCCAAGGTCACACAACTTATTTGTGGCAGAGATAGGACTAAAATTAGATGTTTCTATTTCCTTAAAATTCTGTTCCTATCCAGCATATGAATGTGTTTTAGAGGATAAGCACTTTTCAGACCTTGGAATCCACACTGAAATAAAATCCCACTTAACAGGATCACTGGAGTCCAAAAATTACTATCCACTAAAATGTAGAATTACATCGTTGCAGATAAGGAGTTTGAGGATTTGGCTGCAGCATAGAAATCCTTCTCACACTCAGGTGTGGTGTGGCACCACAGAGCGGCGCCGGTCCTCTCTGGCCTAAGCAGAGAGGGGCAGAGAGGGGACAGCTTGGGGTTCTCTGGCATGGCTCCAGGACAGCATAATTTCCAAGTCAGTGCCCATTTAGTGGGCCTGGTTTGGCTATGTACCAGGGCTACAGAGACCCGCCGTCCACCTCCTGCTTCCCAGGACCGGTAGCCTGTTATTTTCCCGCTCGTCCTGGTCCTCCTGGAAGAGGACAAGAACGCTATTCTGTCGGCCCCCTACCCCCACCCCCAGCCACCCCCACAGCACGTATACACCTTCAAGAAGCAGGTCGGGGGGGGGGGCGGGGTCCTGAGAGGAAGATAGAAGCAATTCCAATTACGTCCGATTTTGCTATGTTGCAGGCTTTTTTTTTTTTTTTTAACTCTCAACATTAGTTGTGATCCTTCACCCCGATAAACTGGAGTCAGGAATTGCCTGCAGGACGACCTGTAGCGCGTACCCGTAATTAGAGGGCTTTCTGAATCAACCAGCGTGAGGTGGAAATTCGTGGAACCAAATGCCCAGCACGACACGAGGCAATCTGAAAGAATACTGGCTTCTATTCTTTCATACAAACTGGCAAAGGAAAGAGAAGCAGGGTTTCCTACCTGAATTCCAGCCCGCCGGAAGGGTCTCGGCGGGCCTCGGAATCCGGCCACCCTCCTCAGCGGAGAGGGACTTCGGAAGGGGAGCGGGCCGGGGGTCGGCGAGGGGGGTCGGCGAGGGAGGCCGGCGAGGGAGGCCGGCGAGGGAGGCCGACGTGCAGGAACGCCAGGCCCCGCGGCGGGTCTGCGTGCGCGCGTGCGCACGGCCGTGGGTCTGCGCCGGGTGATGGACACCTGGGGCCCGAATTCCGCACCGACTGAGGCAGCGCGGGGCGGGAAGACCCGCCGATTCTCCGCCGCTGAGCTCTGGCGCCGCCGTCGGTATTTCGGGGTCGGCTGTCCCCGCGGTCCACCGCCAGGGGGCGATCACCCCACGACGCTGGGCCTCGGGAGAGCCTGAGGGACGCGAAGGAGGTGGCCGCCCCGTGGGGCTGCCGCTCTTACCTCCAGGTAGTACAGGTCCACCGTAGTGATCTGCGAGTCCAGGAAATCTTCATAGGTGCTGAACTGAGTGACTATGTTGTCCAACGTGGTCGACCCCTCTTCCTGATCCATGGCAGTTACCTGGGCCGAAGCGTCCCTAGCGACAGAGGCACCGGCCCGGGTCAGAAGGTTCCACCCACTCCGTCCCTTCCAATCAGTTGGGAACCGGTGCGCAGCTTTGGACGTTAACCCCGCCCCCGTGTCTTGTTACTGCTCAGGCTTCCGCCTTATTCCTAAGAACGCCGTCTCAAATTACCCACTGCAAGTCAGGTCTCACACCGTCACCTCACTCGGACTTCGGCGAAATGTGGAGCCACAGGAGAGATGCCAATTCCAATCCAAAATTAAGAAGTATGAGACTCCCAGGATATGTAGACAAAATATTATAGATCAGCTCTTCTAATCTCATTCTAAAACCATGCTATGAGGGACAAAAATATCAAGGTTAGTTCTCAGGTACCTGGAAGTTCATTATTGCAAGGAGAGTATTGCAAGGAGATTATCTCAAAACAGAAGTCTCCGGAAATGATCTTGTGACCAAAACCAATAATAAAATACATTAATGATTTTGTTAAATTATTTTTAAAATTATTGCTAATGTTTGGAGAGGAACAATTTATGAACTTCTCAAAGGAAAGAAACAATGAAAATATCTTTGAAGACTTCTTTTGGTCCCAAGTGAGTTTTTCTTTTTACTTTTTAAGTTTCAGTAAACACATAAAGAAGGATCTTGGCTTGTTGAAGTTGCCTTTGTTAAAGGGTAAATTAGAAATTAAAAGGTTTTTACTAAAGACTTTTCCTATAGAACAAAGTTGTGCATTTTTAAAAATATGGGTTTAAAGTAATCCAACTTGGAAACCAGCAAACTTTTCAGAAACCATTTTTGGATTTTAATGTTCTACAAATCATCCTTGGGAATCAACACACAGTGCAGCCCTCGGGCCTGTGGTAGCTGCTCTTTAAGTGCTTAATGAAGTGATTTTGAAGATTTTCATAGAAGTGCAAAAAAAAAAAATTTAATGAAAACTTCTGGTAAGATACTTCATTTTAAGTTAGCTTTCTTAACTTTAAAAGATTATCTCAAAAATTGAGATGTCAGCTGGAGGATATAGTTCAAATGGTAGAGTGCATGCCTAGCATGCACAAGGTCCTGGGTTGAATCCCCAGTATCTCCTCTAAAAATATTAAATAGATAAATGAACCCAATTACCCCCCCCACAAAAAAAATTGGAATGCCATAAATGTATAAATTTTAAGTGATGTAGACAATCTCTAGGATATCACTGACTTTTTTTTAATTAATGAGTATATTCTGAAATGTTTTAAAAAGCATTTTGGACATTATGTTTAAATGCAATGTAATTGTTTAATTTAAGAGAATAGAAAGAAAGGAGAGAAAAATCCTATACACTCCTAATACAGCAACAATATTAATAATAATAATACCATTTACTTAGGGCATCCTACATGCCAGGCACTGTCCTAAGTGCCAACAACAGATTACATCTTTAACTAGCAGTTGTGCTAAAATTAACAACCACCAACACTTTGATATTATCTAATGTCTAAAAAGACATGAAAATTCAAATAGCCTAAGAACAAGAAGAAATCCACATCACTTAAGACATTCTGATAAGGGACATAAATCTCAGTATTCTCTATTATCTAGAGAGTTCTATAAGTCCATCCTGAAAAAGGCATAATTATGGATGAACTGAACACAAGAAAAGGCTTGGAAAAGTTCCAGCCACTTGCTATGTATGGAAAATATGTATTTGCTTTAGTATGATAATATTTATTAAAACTTTACTATGTGCCAGCCCTGTTCCAAACACATACTTTACCTTCATGGTGTCATTTAATCATGACTACAAATCCACTTGTAAAGTAGCACTAGTATAATTTATTCATAATATAGAGACAATGAATCTAAGTGGATTGGCCAAAGTCTTAAAGATGAAAATAGCAACACAACTTACTACTCTTGCTTGCCCACAAAGAGAAAGCAGATGTGGATCATGGTTTGAAGGACCACATGGAATTAACTATGAAAGTTAATTTTTTTGGTTTTTTGTGTCTATTCGGAAAAAATATATGTCAAATTGTGAAAGGGAACAGCACAAATAAAGGAGCAAAGGTGGAGTGGTGGGGAGCGGGCAAATTCCAAGAAGTAGAGGCAAGGAGATTGGGTTCTGTGTGGGAAAAAACTGCACATTGATTTGACAGTTGTGAGGGACCCAGTAAGGAGAGTAGAGGAAAGGAAGCCGACCAGAGGAGGAAAATTGGTAGGAAGGCTTTAAATGCTTGGCTAAAGAGTTTGAAAAGGTAGTACTCATGTCCTTGAATGAGAGAAGGTACAGTGAAAATGACTGGGTGATGATCATGTACTACTGAACAAAATGTGTCTTTACTGTTAAAGCCTCCAGAGAGCTTATTTTTATTATCTTAGGTCTGAAGTCCTCCTCCGTCATGATTTCATCACTTTCAAGAAACTGTAAAGCACCTAAGGAATCTTTGGGTTCACTAAACTATAGCACTTTGATTACAAGGACCTATGTTGTTCTGTTATGATCCATTGTGATTATGCCTTCTTAGTGGAAATTTCATTAAATCTACCATTCAGTCAATGGCTCTTTGATGAAGTAACCTCTAAAACATCTAAAGTTAAACAATCATGAAAATATTTTCTGTCAGTCAATCTAGTAAAGTGTTCCAACTCAAAACACCAGGGATGATTTTCAACAACTTAGTTTTTCTATGAATATTGAAAGAAAAAAAATGAAAATTTATAAACTCGGCCTTGTTTTTCACAGAAAGGCTTGAATGACAGTAAGCCTAATTCAACTGTATTTTTCTTAACTTTCAGTTTAAGTTCAAAAGCACTTTCAGACTTGTGCCTGAGAAACTGCAATGAAAGGATGGCAACAAAGAAATTAATGAGCTCCAGCAAGTCTCTATTACCTATTGCATAGTCTTTGTTATAATGGGGAAATACTTTGTTTTGGATAACATGCATTCCTACTTAAACTCCTCGATTTTTAAAGATTGAAACCTGAATTTAGCACCCAATCCCAGAAATTCCATCCTTTGCCAAAGGACCAGCAAGGATTATGTCTATTCACAACACAACTCCAAAATGTAAGAGAAAAGAAGCACATGCTATGTAAGAATAACAAAGTATATACCACATTTAGCTTAGTTTACTGAGTTAAGAAACGGCATAATGTAAAAATAAGAGTCATCGGAATGTAGAGAAAATCTAAACATCAGTATCTCTTTGAAATAAGCAGACCTTGGTATTATAGTTACCTGGCAGAAGTATGTAAAACAATTTCAGATTAAACTTTCTACTTTTCTATTTCCAAATATTCAGCAATACACCATGATAACTGGGAAAGTGAGTGGGAAACATATTTTTGGTATTTTGACACAGTAAGAAGAGGAATGCCTTATTATGTTAATGAGATGCTAAACATTAAGAACTTGAACTCTATTCAAATGGACTTAAGACACCACCATATTGCAAGAAAGAAAAACATACAATCACTCTAGAAAGATGAGAGATTTGTGTCTGATGTTGCCCCATTGCTTGTGAAGTTTCTGTGGATTGCAGATGAGGACTACTGCTTAATCATCAGCCCAGGAGAGCTCTTTTGTGCTTTGTAATAATGACCACACTGAACTTCTTTAAAATATTTCTTGTGTTGAGATCACTGGACTTCCACACTGTCTCAGTTATTCTAAAGAGCAGGAGTTCTGGTTCCACAGCATCTCTGTCATGGAGACATGATGTGATCATGTATCGTAACTCCAGAGTGTTCCCCTGGCCTACACCTGACAGTGTAAAGAGGGAAAGACCAAGTATCAGAGGGAACTGCTCCCAGAACAGGTGTCCACACCTGGTAAATGTTTGAAAACCACTGTGCTGTGGGATAGATCATGGACATAATAGCCACAGCCATTTGAAACAGAAAAAACTTGGGCTCTCAGTGACTCTATAAGGTACTTCTAACAATTTCACTGAAAGTTCCCTCAACCTTTTTGCCAACCTGGAAATCAGGCTCCACCCTAAAACATCACTTCCCTCACCCCTATAATGCCCTTTCCCCTTCCCTCTCCCTACTAGTAAGCACCAGCTTGTTCTCAATATCTGTGAGTTTGTTTCATTTTTGCTATATTCACTAGTTTGCTGTATTTTTTAGATTCCACATATAAGTGATAACATACAGTGTCTTTCTCTGTCTGACATTTCACTTAGCATAATACCCTCCAGGTCCATCCATGTTGTTGCAAATGGTAAAATTGTATTCTTTTTATGTGTGTGTGTGTATCACATCTTCTTTATCCGTTCATCTGTTGATGGACACCCAGGTTTCTTCCATATCTTGTCAACTGTAAATAATGCTGCTACAAACATTTGGGTACATGTGTATTTTCAAATTAGCTTTTTTTCCCCCAGATATATACCCAGGAGTGGAATTGCTGGGTCATATGGTAGTTCTATTTTTGGTTTTAGAAAGGTACTTTTTCATGCTAATGTAATAACACAATTCAAGGCAATTTTTTTGAAGCACTATACAAATTCAGAGCAGCTAAAATCACTTCTAACTCAGGGGATTCAAAGAAAATGTAAAGGATACCATGGCCTTTGCAGTAAATTTGAAGTATTGAGACAAGAATCTGGGGCTCTGAATAAATGTCCATGCAAATGACTCATGTGTGCTAAAGTTTGAAGGTGAAAATCACAAGCTACGTTCAGTGATGTGTGACCAGGTAAATTGCATTATAGTGCAGGATATGTGTAACAAGAGGGAAAATGATACGGTATGATTTGTCAACTTAAGAAACTTCGGCTGTGTTCTTCAAGCAGAGGAGAGTCAAAGGAAGGGTTTGGAAAGAAGTAATCATCAGAACAGTAGTTTAGAAGATTACTCTGACAGCAGTAAAAGACTAGAGGGGTAGCAGGAATGTCTCTTAGATCCGGAAGAAATGAAGCAAGGGGAGTTTGAACCCGAGAATAGCTGTAGGAGAGATGGATTCAAGAAACCTTTGGAGAGGGATTTTAGAGAGGAGCAACTGATTTCAAGTTCAATGCATATTTTTTTACCCTTAAATAAAATTCAGAAGATTTTCATATTAAGAAATACAACAATGTGGTTGGTTTTTTAATGACACTTTGCTGGTACTTAATAAACTAATGAGGCACTGACTTAAAGGTTACAAAAAAAATCAAATAAGATTTCTGGGGAAATTAAGAAATGACATCTTTAAAACTCTAGAGACAAGGTGGAAACAAGCTGCTTCTCTGAGTATATTTAGCACCTCCAAAATATGCACTGACCTCTATAGGATTCCTCAGAGGAGAAACTTGATCTATTTTAAACCAACATCTTCTTTCCAGCCTCTGAGTACGATGTCAGAGATCATCAAGTACTAAAGCATTTTTGTAGCCATAGTAATAATACAACCCCAGTCACAACCAAGCCAACACAGAAAGGGGGAAAAAGATCACTAGACGTCACTTAACACTCTAGAAATAGCATTAAAAGAAGGGATGCCAATTCCACTAAGGGCTAATTCACTCGTTGAACTTGGCTCTGCTTCTCCAGGATATCAAACATTCTCTGACTATGGATAAATTAATCATGATAATTACAATAAAAGATGTTTTGGTCCATCTTCCCCAATGACACTTATCAAATCAATAAACTTAATCACTCAGCAATAATTTAACAAAACCAGGATAGGCACTGTGCTAGGCCCTAAAAGTGCAACAAAAAATAAAGCCTGGTCCTTTATATGTATTATAAGGATATTATAAGTTAGGCATGGGAGGCAGAGGGCCTTGACTAGTAGTTGGTTGAGTGAAGGAAAGGGAGGAGATGAACTAAGCAGATTTGAGAAACATGTTTGTAAATAAATGAAGAAAATACAACTTAATAGGAGCTGTGATAAAATTTTAAAGGAGCTATGATAAAAATATTTACAGAGTGGGATATAGGTGAGAAAAATTGGATCTGTGTGTGAAGGACAGACTTAATAGAAAGAATGCAAGAATGTCTCAAGAAATCAGAAAATAATTTTGTCTTCTCTAACAGAATGAGTTAGGGCTGGATGATCTGTGAGATCACGTCTAGCTTCAAATTTCTGTTATATTCTATTATAACAAATATTTATTAAGTGTTTGGGTTTAACCTAAGGAAGTCTCTGAGAAGAGGGAGAAAGAAGAGAATCATTCCCCAACAGTGCGCTTTGCCCTAAGAAAATGCATATTGTACTAGATTATTTTATGCCCACAAATCTCAGCATGCTTGGCAAGACTATCACATTGTGTTAGTGTGTCGAAAAATGTGTATTTCCCACCTCCTCTGCTATTCAAAATTGTCTCTTTCCCTCTCCCTCCCTTTCCACTTCCCTCCACCACCACTACCCACCCAATACATCCACATCTACGCAGCAGTTTAATTTTTAAATATGAAAGCAGATAAGATGGATATTATTTTTAGGAAAATTCAGATAAAGCTAACCCTAGCCAAATGATCTGAACACTAAATATATTAACGCCTTAGAATATATTTATGAAGAAAAAAGGAGAAGCTTATATAAATAGAAGCTGTTACCATTTGCCAAAATAATGTGGTTAACATTAGCCAAAGGCACACAAAAATGTTAATTTCAATAACCAAGAGTGAATATTTCTGGCAAATTCAGTGTTTCAGCAGGAAACACATTAAATAAACTTATTTTAATGAACATAGCACAAACATGTTATTGTGTGACCATATTAAAGGACCCCCAGCTGCTGCCTTTTCTATCAGGACCTCATTAACGTGTTTATTTCTCAGATTCTTCTTACTTTTCTCCTAAACTTCTACTTTTCCATGTCCATTCAGAATATCTACTATCATATATAATTACTGGCCCACATATTCTTTTTCAAAATTGTTGCTATTCTCAGAATTTCAAATTTCTTCAGAAACTGTTTCCTCCTAGGGCACGTCAGTGTCAGTGTCTGTGATTTGCATTATAGGACATTGAAACAGAGGTGAGGGCAGTAACACAACTGAAATGGCTGTGAGTGAGTCTGTGATAAAATTTTATCACATAAAATGTGGCTCTGTCTGCATGCTTATCAATAACCGAATGCATTAATAATGATAACTTAGGTCTGTTTATGATACCTTATGTAATGCACTATGCTTCCTAATTTTTTTCCCCTTTCCACTTACTATTTACTGTATGAGTCAGTTATTGGATTTTGAGGGGTTTTGTAACTGGCTGATAATAAAAATTGATTGCAAAGTACTCTGAGATCCTTTCACAATAACTGCTCTGGAGAGCAAAACAGTTTTTCATTCCATGTTCTTTTATAATGTTTCCCAGTAGATCACATATTCCAGAAAGAGTGTACGCGTAGTATAAATTTCTGAATTTTTTAAAAATGTAGTTTAAGAATATTGTCCCTCACTTTAATTAAAAATCTGATATTTGCCTTAAAATATTACTGCAAGGGCAGCTATCAAGAAGATGTATGTGACTCTCGGCAATCATTCTGATTAACCCAAATCACTCAAAGTTTTCAAATAACTGTTAGTACACAGGATGGAAATCTAATTTTTAATTTAAAACACACTGAAAATACACTAAGTAATTTAAAACTACTGATTTCTGGAAGTCTATCCTGCATAATTATTTAAGAGTGAAGAATTATATTTATGAAATACTTGCATACTTTCTATTAAAGGCCTATATAATTTATTGACCATTATAATATACATGATTACATAACTAATTTGTTCCTCCACATGTTAATCAATCTTAATTAATAGAATTTTTAGGCTAATATAATTTTTTATGTAGGTCTTTGGACACTAACAGAAAAAAGTAATCAAACCTTTTGTTGAGTCAAGAAAAAAACTACTCAAAAGACAATTTTCCTGAGAAGCGAACAATTAATAGATACAGTGCTGACCTGGGTTCTAGAAAATCAAGGTCCAGTTATATTTATTTATTTATTTGGGAACCATAGTCAAATCCTATAGCTCCTTTATATCTTTCTTTATTGAGAGACAGTGATAATAAATTAGAGCTCCAAGTCATAAACAGTGAAAGTTAATTAAGAGAAATGAGCTACATAAAACAGAGGCCATGTTTTCTGCTTTTTATTTTAAATCATGAGCTCTTCAATCCATGGGCTCTCTACCTGAGACATCAGATGACAGCTGGCCTCTGATCACTGTTCAGGTGCTTCGTCCAGAACCAATTGCTCTAATTTATACACCGTGTTCCAACCAGTTTCTGACCTTTCTATTACTAAGGAAATTTGTTATTCTTCCACTTACAATCTAACTTTGCCCTTCCACCCCATATTTTACCTGGCTTTCCCAATTATGAATGGCCATTGCATCTGGCCTGGAGATGGATTTTTCTTCAATGTTGCTTCATCTTTTCCTAAGGAATGCATTTATTCCAGCATCCTGTGGGTGGCGCTCCTGCCTGGGTCTCCCCAGCCGGAAAGCCGGATCCAATGTTTGCTTCTCCTGCGTCTGCCAACGGTGCCCGGTAGGAACAGCTTTATCCACAGGTGAAAGCCGTAACATGGTGTGGTTTGAAGGGCATCAAGCCTGCCAGCCAAAACTCCCCTGGCAGCCTACCTGAAATTCCAGCCAAGGATCATTAGTGTTGCTCCTTAAAATAACTTTGTTGTTTTGAATCTGAATCTTTCTTTCCCCGGCTCTTACCTTTTCCAATTGAAATAATTGTTTTCCTACATGATTATTAAGAACTCAAACTTTCTTATGATTTCAACAGTTGTGTTATAGCAAAACAGAGGGTGCTTGGTAAGCAAAGTTTTATGTTTCTTATAATCAGTTTATCTCCCTTTTATTCTACATTAGTATTTAGAAAGAAAAAAGTATTAAAAATAAGTTTGCCTCCTCACTAAGGACAAGAGATTGTACTCACACAAGAGGAGAGTGGCCCGGGGATGTTGGTAACAGAAGTGATGGAAACTGTAACCAGAATGAGAAAAATCCAAGCAAACGGACACATAGGGAACATTCCTCACCAGATGATTCTTCTTTCTAAAACCTAGGAAGTTCTGAGTTTTCCTTTCACTCTGGAGGTCCTTTTTCTTATAAATGCCTTCTGAGCAGAAGTAGATTTTTAACAAGATTAAGCCCTTTGTTGCCTGGAACAAAGGACACATTAATTAGTAAATGCATCATTAAAGATGCATTTAATTAATTCAGCTACTGACAGCAGCACAGCATTTCCCGGAACAAATGGAGACCTAGCCATGTTGATTTGGGGTGGGGAGGCGTGAGCAGTCAAAGGAGCGAGCCCAGTCCAGGTGAGCAGCCAGGGATCAACATGGGAGTACAGTGTGATAGGGGTGTTGGCAGGAAATCACCAACATGACTGGGAGATGCGTAAATGAGGGGCAGAGGAGACCAAAGGGGACCAAAGAGCTTTTTTTTTTTCAGAGCTTTAAAAAATGTTTATTGAAAATCATAGCACACCTAAAGAAAAATACCCAGAATGATTTATATCAAAGTGAATACCCATATTACTTCCCCCAAGGACAAGAAATATTTCCAGTACCCTCCCAAATCCTTTTTCTCCTTCTACTTGCTACTTCCTCTCTGCCTTACTAAAATGTTAGTTATTCCGATTTTTTGCACCAATCACTCCTCCCTCAAAGGGAGAGCTTAACCAGGTTTAGAGTTAAATTGTGAAAATGTGTGCTCCTGGCAGAAGAGAGGGAATAACCATGGAAACATACACATAGGAGGATGTCTCAGAAAGAGTAGTTAATACTTACTCCCAGCCCAGCCCAGCCCAGCCCAGTATTTCCATGGCCTGGAGCCCATCCTCCCTTCTCTTCTCTTCCCTGATGTGCATGCATATGGACACCCTAGCCCAAAGGTTTAATCTGGGTCCACACCTGGCCTGACCACCCCTCAGGCAGGGTCCCTATACCTGCAGTGTGGAGTCCCTGTTAACAGGGAATTCTGGAATCCCAGTCCCCAAAGCCCATCTAAACAGGAAAGGATCCAGATCTGGGTGGACTTGTTCTTTTGGCTACTTAACTCTTCATATTAGGAGGGGCAGGGCAAGAAAAGGAGGATACATTTAAAAATACAGGGTCAGGGTTTCCGCTATCTCCTTGTCACCCTCCACCATGAGGAGGCAGATTGATTGTGAACAGGGCTGAAGCACCGAAGGGCAGTTTATAAAGTGGCCCATATCCCATAATGGGACTGCGACCAAGAACATTTGCCACCACAACTGGGCTACAGCCTCACTGGTCCCCGTGTACATTGGTCATTTTTTTTCTTAAACAAGGAAAGAAAAACATGGACTAGTATCCAACAGTTTTTCAAGAGCAACAAAATATCCTGTCAGTCCTCTCTATTCAGACTGGAGGGAATTTCCAGCCACTTAAAATTATGACACCACACTGAAAATTGCCCAATGTCACATTTCCACTGCTGATTTTCCTATAAAGCTGTATGCACACACAATTTTCACATAAGGTGACTTTCAAAACTTAGTTTAAGGCATGTACAGGACTTTATTAACACCACTTAGAAAAGAAGGGAACATCTCTATGAGTGAGAAAGCATTCTGTAAGTGTGCAAATATGTGTAAAATTTCTGATTTCTCCAGAAGAAAGGTCAAATATGTTAACCTTTGCTCTCTGGATCATAGAAGAAAAAATCAAGTTAACAGCTTAAAACTAATGTTTCATTTTACAGATGGGGAAACTGAATTCTTACAAGTTTAGACATCTAGACCCAGCACTTTGCCCATTCGTAGTATGTACTTATAAATATTTGTTGGATGATGGAAATAATACCCAAAGCCAGAGATAGTGACAGAGCCAGCCTTAGAAACCAAAAGGACTCCTGATTCCTGGTCAGTTGTTTTGACATTACTCATCCTCACATTTTCCTGAGCCATAGTCAGCAGTGCAATAAGACATAATTGTAGTCATGTAGGTGCAAAACCCAATAAGAAAAATAATGCACTTCCAATCACAGAAATGCATCTTTGTACACTTCTACGTAAAGGAAACCTAGTGCCAATCCTTTTAAAGGGTAAAACAAAGTGTTGTTATATGTTGCTCCTTGGGCACAGGACCCTGGCAAAAAGGAAGCTATTCTTCTGCTCACATGGGGTTAGAAAAAGTGTTTTAACTTCTTTAGCCCAGATGCATCAAAAAAAAAAAAAAAAAAAAAAAAAAAAGTACTGAAGTATATCCAAGTGTTCCTAAAACTCTTTCTTCTAAAGAATTACTAGACAAAAATCTGGCCTACTATAACTTCCTAGGTACCTTAGCAAATGGCCAGTGCTGATTTTATTTTATAGCATTGAATATTTTATCTAAATTCAATAGCTACTTGAGATGTAGAACTGAGAACTGGATTCAGTGAGTCTTCTATTAAGTCTATTGTTTTTAAAAATACAATTACAGATCTACTGAAAACATGGAATCATTCCCTACCAAACCAATGTGCCAAATGTAATTCCATCTGTTTGATAGTTTGACATTTTAGGTCTGGAAAAGCCCAGGCTGAAAGACGGCAAAGAGCAGGGAAATTTTCTTTCAGAAGTGACGCAGCTCTCTTAGAACAGAGCTTTAGGAAAGCAGAATCCAAAACCGCTGTGACTAATACATTTTTCAGATTTATTAAGTAAAAAGGCTCAGAGGCAGAAGAGAGGCACGAGGCAAACAGAACTGGCGCCGGCGTCAGCTCCTCAGGATCCCTTACAATGCTCTAAGGTTATTCTCATAGCTGGGCAAGAATGAGGAGTGGTAAATGTGTAACTCACTGGCAAGACAATACTTTCTGAAAATAGTATTTTCTACTGAGTTATCAACAAAAAAGATGGATATAAGGGTTACACCAACTGTTTCTCTGGATATGGTGCACCTGTTTAAAAAAGAAAAAAGCCTAAAGGATTTCTTCTCCTATTTCACATCCCTTGACCTTTTCAATCATTCACTTCACAATGCTAATAAGCATCTGGGACATACCAACGTTTAAATGAATCTGTATTTTGGAAGTATATTGGATATTTCTTCATTCAGACAAAATAAGGTTCTTTTCAAAAATGTTTCCTTATTTTGCACAGGAATAACTGAAAAATCTATGTTGAAAGGGCTGGATACTTAATATTAAAAGTGTGTGATTGTTGCCTCAGAAATCATGCTTTTTTTGGTCACAGCTTTATTGAAGTATAATTTACATACCAGACAATTTACAAATTTAGAGTGTACACCTCAATGGTTTTTAGTGAATTCAAAGAGCTATGCAACAAATCACCAGAATTAGTTTTTACAACATTTTATCACTTCCCAGAGAAATCCTGTATCCTTTAGTCATCACCCCCATGCAGCCAACCGCCCACCACCAGTCCTAGGCAACCACTAATTTAATTTCTGTCTCTGTAGATTTGCCTATTCTGAACAATTTATGTAAATGGAATCTCAAAAGTGATGATATTTGGTGATTGACTTCTTTCTCTTAGCATGTGGTTCATCCATGTTATAGCATGTATGTCATACCTATTTTGGGCTGAATAATATTCCAGTTTGTGGTTATACCACATTTTATTCATTCATTAGTGGTTGGACATTTGGGTTATTCCACCCTTTGGCTACTTTGAATAATGCTGCTATGAAAATAAGTGTACATATCTTTGTATATATATGTTTTCATTTCTTTTGAGTAATATACCTGGAAGTAGAATTCATGGGTCATATAATAACTCCATGCTTAACTTTTTGAAGAACTGCCACGCTGGTTTCCAAAATGGCTGCACCATTTTACAGTTCCACCAGCATTGTATGAGGATTCCAATTTCTTCATACCCTCATCAACACTTGTTATCTGACTTTTTATGATAGCCATCCTAGTGGCTTCACTCTTTTGATAGTGTTCTTTCAAGTACAAAAGCTGTATGTAAGTTTTGATAAAGTCCAGTTAATCACTTTCTTTTGTTGCTCATAAGCATACCTAAGGAATCACTGCTAAATCTAAGGTCATGAAGATTTATCCCTATGTTTTCTTTTAAGACTTTTATAGTTACAGATTTTCTGTTTTAAGTCTTTATTACACTTCAAGATAATTTTTATATGCAATATGAGGTAGTAGTCCAACTTTTCTTTTCAAGGTGGATATCCAGTAGTCCCACAGACATTTGTTGAAAAGACTCTTCTTTCCTCATTGAATGGTCTTGGCACCTTTTTTGAAAGTCAATTGACCATAGATATGTTGGAGTTTTTTCTACAGATCTATATGTCAATCTTCATGCCAATACTATCTGTCTTAATTATTGTTCCTTTGTAGTAGTAAGCTTTGAAATTGGAAAATTCAAGTCCTCCAAGTTTGTTCTTTTTCAAAGTTGCTTTGGCTATTTTGAGTACTTTGGATTTCTATAAGCATTTTAGGATCAGCATGTCAGTTTCTGCAAAAAAGCCAGCTGGGATTCTGATAGGGATTGTGTTGAATCTGTGGATCAGTTTGGGGAATATTGCCATCTTAACAATATTAAGTTTTTCAATCCATGAACACAGGATGTCTTTCCATTTATTTAGATCATTAGTTTCTTTCAACAATATTTTGTAGTTTTCAGAGTATGAATTTCACACCTTTTTGTTAAATTTATTCCTAAGCATTTTATTATTTTTGATGCTGTTAAATGAGTGAAATTGTTTTTTGTTTTTGTATTGTTCATTGCAAGAGTATAGAAATATATACTCTTATATGTACATACAATATATAGATTTTTATATGTTTATCTTATATGACACAACCCAACTGAATTTGTTCATTAGGTCTAATAATTTTTTAGTGGATTCCTTAGTTTTTCTGTATACAAGATCATGTCATTGCAAATAGAGATAGTTTTACTTCTTACTAATGCTTTTTAAATAATAATTCACCACATTTTAGCCTTAAATGAAATCATTGAATGGACTATGTCCAGATGTGAGAATTTATACATGGATTTTTCATTTTTGTCAAATCTACTTTTCACTAATATATGATCATTGCTAATAAAACATTACTTTTCTTCTCTTTTTGTTTTCTGTTTTTTAATATAAATCGCTTGAACAATTGTTTCTTCTGACCACTTTACTTCCCCACAGTAACACTGTTAACTTTCTGCAAAATTAACAATGTTGTTACCATTTATTCTAAAAGGATTATGTCATCTAACCAGTCGCAGGGTCAGCAGTTTTTGATTTAATGAAATAAGACAAATTTCTTGAGAATGGAGTTTTATACAGCAATCAAAAGTACAGAAGAGCACTGTCACCTCACTATAGCAGTAAGTTTGTAGTATTATAAATAAGACAATAGAACATCTGTCCACAAAAGGCTAATTAAAATTTTGATATATATTCCTCCCACACCACAAAACATAAATACCTGCCACTTATGGCTAATTTCCCCTCTACCTAGAAAACTGCTCCTGCAATCACTTTATAACACATTGAATAAAAAAGCTGCCAGCATTTGGCACAGACTGATAGCAAAGCAATAAAAATTAGTCAAGAATTATACAGCTGATTCTGGGAACACCACGAGTCTTTCAACATGTCTCTCCGTCTCTGTCCAAAATCCATCTATCATCCACATATGGCTGTCTCATTAGACTTAAGTTTCTGAGGCACTCATTAAGGAGCTCAGAGGATGGGTTAGTGTGTTACCAAAGAGGAGACTGAGTTCAGGGGCAACCTCCTGATCCCAGGATGTAGCCTCCAGAACCAAGGAGCATTATAAGGAAGATGGCCATGCAGTTTCTCTGAGAAAATAGCTCTTTTAAGGAGTTTTATCTGGAAGTTATCTGACACAGAGAGCAAGATGCTGCATTTAGGATGAAGTTAAAATCCTTCGTCAGAAGCAAATAGATTAATCTGTGATATAACTTCAGCTCCATTCTGAGACATTTTTTATTATGTGCTTCTATAAACGAAATATGTATAATCAGGGAAGGTTTAAGTAATTAGTCTCCTACTCGGGCTGGTTATATTTCATATTTTTTACTATTACCCACTCATACATTTTTTTAAGACCAAGCTTTAACTGTTATGAAAACAGTTATCGAATGTATATTAAAATTTGGCAGAGTTGATAGCCTAAGTTATCATTGATTCATAACAAAACAAACCACAAGAATGCTCACTTGCAAGTGACTTATCCGAACATGCCCCCATAAACTGTATTTAAATGCTGTTGATTTTTATCTCAGTGCAAACACTGGAGCATCCATATTAGTAAAGAGACAGAAAAATCATCTAGACTTGACTCCAGAGCCTTAGCTATTAGCCAGAATAATCTGAATTTTAATCTTGGATCTCCCCTTTTGTGGCTATGCCATATTGAGTAAATCACAAAATCTCTCCAAAGCCTGCTCTCTTCTTTGTAAACAGAAAGTGAGAACTATTTAGCTTATGAGTTACATTAAAGAATGAAATGAGAAAATGCATATCAAAAAATTTAGCACAATGCTTGGCATGTGGTAAGTTCTTGAATAGACTTTGAATTCTACTCCTGTTCTTAGCCTACTAATTTGAAAATCTTAACTAATAATTTATGTGTAACACTCACATTTATTATAATTATAACTGAGAGTTAATAAAAATACAGTGCAATTCCCTCTTAAAACGTGTGCATTAATACTGTCTACTATTAATATGAATGAAATGCTTTAAATTTAAAAGATAAATATATAATATATGCTATATTATATGTACCATATATGCTATATATAAAGCATATACATTTATTGATAAAGCATATATATGCTACATATATTATGTATTTAATTTTCCAACTTTTCTATCTTAGCATTCACTCTATTACCTTCTTTACATCCAGGAAGGCAGTACTCCCTGTATGAAAGACTAGCAGATAACAAACCACAGCCCACATTGAACCATATTCCCACATTAATTCAACAGCTGATATTATGTCAAGGGTGTATCTTTTTCAGAGGCACTAGGCATACAATAGAAGAGATATGACAAGCCTATTTCATCTCCGTATCACCTAGAGATCTTAGTATTGTACCTAGGAAATAGTAGGCGTTCAAAAAGTATTTACTGATTAGAACTACATCTCATACATGGTGAAAGATAGGGGGAGATGATAAGGTAGATTAAAAAACTTAATAATATAAAAAAAGTCCCATATGCTATTAACTGATATAAAAATATTTTACTCTGTTTTAATACATATTACTGATAGTTACATATTGGTACAATAGTACTTTATGCAATTTATAAAAATTTAGGTGTGAATTTGGGTTCAAATAATGTTTTACTAATAGGACTGGTTTTAAAAGGTATGGAGACTTTGGCAAGGGGTGGTGCTGAAACAGTTCTCGGCCATCTACCTATACATCCATCTACCTATTGATCCATCCATCCTTTTTTTTTTCCAGCTTGAAACTTCTCTCACCCGAAATTCTTGTTTATATCCAGATGTGATGGAAGAGAGAAAAGAAGGTATGACTGATCATCAGTGGACATAAAATGGATTGTGAAAGGCTCTTAGCATATAATTCCCCAAGTCTCATAGGTACCACACAAATTATATCATCAAAGTAACTCTACTTGTCAAACTCTTAATATGCATTTGAAATACTTCACAATTCACAGTTGTGGATTGTCTTGATATACAGTTTGCACCTCTCTTGCTGAATTAAAGCAATCACCTTCTTATAAGTCCTCAATAAGATTTGTAGGGGTTTTGGATTGTTATTTTTGGTTTGTCTGTTTTCCTAAAAGGACTATACCTGTCTTTCCTTATGGATGAACCCAATACTCTAATTCACTGACTTAGGGGCTTTTTTGTTACCAATTTTCTGTTATAGATTGTCTTCTACACAGTTGACCTTCCCTTAGAAACATGAAAAATAAATATATAATACATAATGTATGTGTTGTAAATATATATGGAATTGAAATTTAAAAGGATGTGATAAATATAATTCATGTTTTAAATAATTTTGTTATTTACCAATAATTCAAATAATTTTCCTCTCACTAATATTAATATTTTAATTGAGAGCAATGTGATTGTTTTGTAATTTTTTAACTTGATCAACCCTTTGTGGTACTCACATGCTGGTATTCAAAGCTATGGGTCTAAATTCATTATGTTTCAATATGTGATTTTAAAAAGCTGTTGTAACTGCAAAATATTCTTCATAAGCTACATAGACCCATAAGGGAGAGATGAATGCAGGCTCTGATTATTAAATCACAGTATCTTTTTACATGACACAAATGAACTTGTTTGCAAAACAGAAACAGACTCACAGACATAGAAAACAAATGTATGGTTGCCAAGGAAGAAAGGGAGGAGAGAGGGATAAATTGGGAGTTCATGATTTGCAGATACACACTACTATATGTAAAATAGATAAACAACAAGGTCCTACTATAGAGCACAGGAAACTATATTCAATATCTTGTAATAGCTTATAATGAAAAAGAATACGAAAAGAAATATATATAAGTATAACTGAACTGCTATGCTGTACATCAGAAATTAACACAACATTGTAATTCAACTAAACCTCAATCTAAAAAAATAGCCTTTCACAATCTCATCTGCCAATTATGTAAAAGAGTTTTGCTGAAATGCAGCAAATACATCTCTGTCTTCCCTGATAACAATCTCTCATGCTAGGTAGAAAGTGCTGTGCATCTTTAACTGGAGGAGACGTCTCATTTCCTCCAGTCCAGTACTTCCTGGTTCAGCCTCTAGTCCAGGGCCATGTGACTGCCTCCAAGACCTTGTTTTGGTTAAAGAGAAGGGAATGGTTTTGCTGTTGAGGCTGCAAATATTGTGTGTGCTTGCACACATGTATGTATCCATACACATACATGTATTTTGAGATTGGTTAAAAGCATGTGAATGACAATTGACACTTATCAATTGACCTGTGCCTCAACAAAAATAAAAGTTTATATGAACCTCTCAAACGAGATTTTCTGATATAACAAAACTTGAAGATATGTTAGAGTAAGAAGGCAAGAGGGAAGGCAGGAAGAGAGAGACGGGAAAAGAGTTACTCTATGCTACAGCAGAGAGAACATTTACAATGTTAAGGTGTAAGAAGGATAGAGTATAGGAGCAATAAAGATACGGCCGTATGTGTCTCCTTCCTAAGTACTCCATTTAGAATCTGATCCTCCTCTGGTTTCCAAATCCAGAGGTGGAAACCAACCGTGATGAATGGACCATAATAATTTCATGATATGCTTCATATGGTACCTCTCAGAATCACATACTATCTGGAGCATCATTTATGAGAGAGCAGGAATGTGCTGCACCCAAGCCCTTCTCAGTCTTAGTTTATAAGCTGCCTTCATAGTAAAAAAAAGAATCGCAAAATCAAATTTAAGCACATCTCATAGTAGCTTTTTTAAAAAGGCAGTTGGAGAAGCTTCTTATTTTTCATATCCAACCCCATTCCTTTCATTAAAATTTGATTTTACAGGTAACTAAGTGGATTGCTTTCAACTGATTTTTAATACTCAGTTCATGGTGCAAACTTAATTCTGGCAGTTTGTGTTTTTGTTTGTGGAGGAGGTACTTGGGATTGAGCCTGGGACCTCGTGCTTGCTAAGCACGCATGCTACCACTGAGTATACCCACCTCCAACCCCAATTCTCGCAATTTCTGTATTTCCCTGAGAGCATCAGTCTTATCCAATGTTGAAAGGTTAACTTTAATAAATAAAAGAGCCAAAGGACTAAAATTCAAGGATTGAGATCTGTGATGCATCAGACCGTGTTGTCTCTTAATACATAAATGTACAAATATTCACTTTGCATGAAACTAAAGAAGCTATGAGTAAAGCTTTTATTTTACAGCTAGAGGAAGCATATTGAATAGTACAGACAAGGAAACAGGTGCAAAGCACTTAAGTTATTTGACCTCATTGTAGGGTTTGTTAGTGGTGAAGCAGGTGCTCCAGTGCATATTTCCTCCCTCTGAGACCAAGTTCCCTCCATGAGCCTTACTACTTTCTCCTCACACAGAACATAGCAGCAAAAGGGGCAGAGAGCTCAGTGTAAGGGTATACAAGTCTGCTTGTGCAAGTGCCCAGTAGCCTGTAAAGGCTGCTAACGGGTCAGACTAGGAACAATGGCAGCAGCCTTGCAATCTAGACAGTCTCCTAATTGCAACAGGAGGTCTGATAACTCAGCTGTCTGGTAACAGTGATCACCCAGTACTTAAATCGTGCATTAAGGAAATATCACTAACTTTCTCTTACGTTATTTTAAGCTCTAAACTTCAAGTGTCTACAGCTGTAATTCTCAACCCAGGCCCCTTTCTTTAGGAAAATTGTTCTAAGACAGTGTTCTCACAACTTTCCTGTTCATCAGTGTATTGCAGGCGCTCAAGGCCTGGCAGGTTCACAGATTCGGGCACTCTGAAGAACACCTGCAGAGTCGGAGGTGTCTCTGACATGTCTTCACTGCGAGAGGAGTACACAGGCTTCGATGGCGGCAGCAGGAAGCCCCGCCCACCTTACACAGCAAGGCAAACAAAGCCGGCACCCAGCCCATTACGACCTATGGGCTCACCAGTGCGCTTGCGTAGGACAAGTCATCACCGCGTAACAACACATTGGTACTGCGCATGAGGGATAGTATCACTGAGTCACTAGGCACCGGGCATCTAGCGAGGGACCTGACTGACTCCATTTTCCCTACAATCCGAATCCCCTGGAGGGCTTGCTAGAACACAGAGTTCTGAGCCCCTGCCCAGGGTTTCTACTTCAGTAGGTCTGGGATGAGACCAGGGATGTTGTGTTTCTCAGGTGATGCTGTTGCTGCCAGTCCAGGGACCACGCTTCAAGAATCACTACTCTGAGCAGTTGATAAAAGCCCACTGGGTTCCTTCTTCCTTAATGATCTTTCCCCCACAGAAGGCAAGACTCTTTGACAACTAACTCCGTCAAGTCCCCTTCTGATCAGTGCCTATAACCTCTAGCACATGTATTTCCCTCTCAGTAGCTTTAGGAAGCCTCTAGCAGATTTTATCAGCTGGACTCTGCCATTTGCTTTTAGCTCTTAAAGAACAACACTCTTTCCCTTGAAACATTTCAAATACATTTAAACATAGTAACCATCTAAAGATGTGATATTTTTCCATAAACACACACTACATAAATGTTACACTACAGTGTCTCTTGTCCACGCTAGGCAGGCATGAGAGGGCACAGGTGAGTTATATTTTGCTTCTTCATGCAGTACAAATAAGTGGGTAAAAACAGCCCTGATACTCCTTCTTCTAAATGCGTTAACTCAAGAAACCTGCTACTGGTTAATAGCAACTGCTATCCAAAGTCTGGGGAACACCAGGATAAACATAAATCCGGAAAATATGAGGCTCATAAATTAGTTCCTAAAAAAGGAACTAACATTCATTGAGTGCCTATTAGGAGCCAAACCATCAGACGTTTTTAATTCACAAAACGGAACTCTGTGTTTTAGCAAGTGCTCCAGGTAGTTCTTAGGCAGATTAACATTTGAGAACCATTAATTTAAAGAAATAAATATTTGAATATTGGTATTTTAGGAGAAAAAGACCACTTTGGCATTTTAACAGGTCTGGTGAGGCTGGTGAGGTCTGCCCTGAAAGAGAAACACCAAATGAGACAAGGTAGCTGGGAACTTGGGGAGAATAACTTTGGGGGGCAGGCAGGAGTAATGTAAAGAGGGAAAACAGAGTTGGTGTCTGTCTCAAGCAAGCTGTGTGTGTGCCCTGTTGCCCTATTGTGGGGTGCTCTCAAAGTATGCTCGGGGACCCCTTCTGGAGAGGTAACTGAGGATGCCTCTCCCCCCAGGGACTCCACCACTCTGAACGTTCACAGGACAGCCTCACAAATATGTCAGAAAGTAGAGATGGAGTTAAAGAAATTGAGCTTGTGGGGAGGGGTTAGTGGGTACAAAACGGGATGGAGAGAGAGGGCTGCCTGAGTCAGACAGATTTCAGACTTAATTCCGATAGTCACTTCCTAGCTGGTGAGCTCAGGCAAATTACTTAATCTAACTCAGGTTTTGTCCTTATCTATAAAAGGGGATAATCATACCTACCTCAGAGAATTGTTGTGAGGATTAAAAGAGATAATGATGTGCTTGGCACCCAGTAGGAACTCAATTGTCCAAAGGCAGCTGGCAGACCCAGCTCCCCCTCTGGCATAATGGAAGTAGTCCTACCTTTTTCCTTAAGTTGAAGCTTTTCTCCATGGGTTTTTGCTTTTCATTATCTGCTTTGTCTTGTGTGAATAGAAATGACCAGAGTGGAAGAGCAGAGTCCTCCTGGGAGAGTAGGTGGGAACTGGGTTTGTATCAGCTTGTTCTCTCCTCCTGCTCCCCAACCTTGCTAGTCTGCCCCCTCCAGCGGGGGTGGGGTGGAGTGGGGGAGGGATGTGGGGCCCGCCGCAGGCATGCTTCTGTAGTCCAAAACTCAGCCAGCTCTGCTTGGAGACTCAGCCTTAATTAGGCATTTACCTAGCATAACTCAGCAAATCTGTGTTTGAAGTAGAATGATCCTGTATAAAACTTAATTTCTCTCTTTCTTATTTTGCCTCAAAAAGGAAAAATGGACTCTTCAGGATGGAGGAGGCTTGGATCATATTTCTTCTTCAATCTGCCTGACTTGGATTGGGGAATTTTTAAAGTAAATACTTATGATGCATAGATGACTTCTGCATGCCAGCTACCTGTCAAGTGTAGCAAGTACTCAGCCAGCTACTGCATTAGGTTTTGGTTTAAAGCCACTCTAAATGATTTATTGTTTTTAAATTATTTACGTGGCATTATTCCTTTCTTGTAAAATGCAGAAGTGCTGTCAGGAACAGCACAGCAGCAAGCTTATGAATGGAACTACAAGTAAATCAAGGTAATTAGAAGCTTCAAGTTGCAAATACTGACAAGTTCTCCACCAGCCACCACTTCACTGACGATAATAAAATTTGCATGATTTCCTGACATTATACTCACCACATATTTTCATTGCACGCTCACTGTAATTACTTAGGGCATGATCTCACGCTCATGGCAAGCAGAACTCTCACTGAACCCAGCCGTGACTATTACAGATGCTTAGAAATGAAGCGGATGGAATTAAGGGAAGAGTTCCCTACATAGCTTTAGGGATCTGTGATGTATCAACTGAATTTTGACAGCTAAGAAAAAGAATATTCTCAACTACTCCTATGCTACAATCAGGTCAAATTATAATGAGACAAAGTTATCTCAAAGACAGGATTCAGGTCCTGAGTTTTGTGACAGTTGATTTCTACAATTTGTTTTCTGGTTCTTTGATGTAAAAAAGAAAAATTAAAGATGATTTTAATCCCTGATATAAAAGCACATTTAGACATAACTCTAGGTGATACTATGGAAAGAAAAATTGTGTTATTCATCAAAAGTCAGAATGGACAATTAAAAGGGATTCAATACCCTAAAAGATCATGGCACCTCCAGATGTATAGGGTGACTAAAACATGTCAATTCAATGTCTGTAATCCTTATCCAACCACTCATTTTGTCAGTTTACTTCTCAGTACTTGGCCCATCTCTCCTACATACCAGCACACGGATTCATACAGTCTCCATGTGCAGGCTCAGAAAACCAAATTCACATCTGACCATTTACTCTTCTTTTCTAAACCCTAGAGCCCCCAACCCATAGCTGTCTCAGTAGAGAAGCTGTCTCAATAGAGAACTATATTATAAAATATGTAACAGAGTTTCAATGATGAACACACTGTGTACACTAAAACTTGGAAGACAGAGACAAAAACAAACAAACAAACAAAAACCCTGATTTGATTATTCTCAGCTTTGCCTTGTGATCCTGGAAGATTTAATCCCTCAACCTGCAAAGGAGGAAATTAGTCATTCACATGCAGCGGTTGTGAGGGGTAAAGAGATAAGATGAAGCACTGAGCACAGTACTTGGCCTGCAAGAAGTAATGGTCAATTATGAGTGGAAAGATAGAGCTAATTATCCAGAAATGGCCTCTCTTATTTCGTAGGTCTTTTAGCAAGTCCACATAGAATAGAATGCCTTACTATGGAAAGTTAGTGTCTGAGTTAAGACAAAACTACTAGAGAGCAAGAAAAGGAGCTTTATTTTTTAGAATTTAACAACACTCCACCAGACTTGAAAAAAAAGGAGAATTTTAGGAATGAGTCTTCTCTACCCTCTAACCATGGAAAGCAACTTGGTGGCATAAAATAAAAGTATTAGAAGTTATCCCCCCAAATCACAGTGCTCCCAAACCCAAAGGTATATGTACTGGTAAATCCCTAAAGTAATGAAATTCACAAACAATCCCCAGAT
This sequence comes from Camelus bactrianus, assembly GCF_048773025.1. Lineage (NCBI taxonomy): Eukaryota > Metazoa > Chordata > Mammalia > Artiodactyla > Camelidae > Camelus > Camelus bactrianus. The sequence continues at coordinate 90,288,761 of NC_133540.1, read as the reverse complement.
CTTAGCCTGGTCAAAGTTACAACCATAGTTACTGATTTACCTCCTCTGCAACTGTGACAATGCAGATATCTCTTGGCTTTGCGTGAATATGCTGGGGCGAGGGTGCTTTTGTAATGGTAAGGTATATGAACTTGTAGTAACATATTTGCAATCTTTAGAAAAATGGAATAAAAGTCCATTGTAAATAGTTTGTGTTAATTATCCTAAAAGATTACATCAAGCTCTGCGGTAGGTTTACTCATCTTTAATTATATCCATTTTTAGACCAGTAGTAACTTATGAGATTTCTGGAATGTGTTTAGTAATCCACTGAGGAGACTGACTCAGAGTCAAAGAAGAAAGATTTTCAGTGTGTCCAATTGCCGTGACTGCTGACTTCGGTCACTTGTTGCCCACCCTTTAACATGAGCAGAGAATGCATCAAAAGTACATAGTTCAATTAGCACAGAGCAAGCATGAAACTATTATGTAGATGGGACATATTTTTTATTGGATCACATGAGTGCTCATAACTTCTGCTAAAAATTATGTGCGTCATTTGTATTAAAGTGCCCTTTCCTTTGCCCCCTGCTGTATTTTGAAGACAAAACAGACCATCTTTTGTAGAATCCAACAGTCTGCTCATTTGTTGTTGTTGTTGATAACAATAGTGTTCTCATTGCTCCCACTCAAGAAATGGGGAAAATTCATCTTTATCAGGCCTCTCAAAGACAAGCCCACCAGCTTTCTGAATGAGCACCTCACTATTTGAATGTGTGGCTTATCACTGAAATATTTTAGCATATCTTAAGGCAGTTCCAATGAGGGCTATTACCATGGTTTTCCATTTCAGTGAGATTTTCAAAAAGTGACTTAAATTGTAATTAATGTAGCAGCTGGCCAATCAACATGTTCACAACTAGTGAGTTTTATGTACTTTTAAAAGCTTAAATTTGGATAGTACCTTAGAGGCAATTTAAGATGCAACTTCCTGTATCTAGTATACTATAAACATTTCTTTTGTCTTTTTTTTTTTGTCACGTTTGTGTTTGTAACTGTAAGATTATTTCCCCCTCTCTCCTTTAATTTGGAAAACATTCATTGTAAGAAAGAAAAACTAGTTTTAGAATTGAGTTTCTATATCAGTAGATTAATAAGAGACAAATTAGGAAGTGTGATTTATTTGAGGAAAGTCAAGTTGAAAACAAGACATAAATCCAGTAGGATAGTTTCAGGTTTTGGTTGCCTCTAAATTGAAATAATCTCATCAACTCCTTCTACCCCAGAGTGGAATGTTAAAAGACCTTTGAGAGTTGGCCTATACCAGCAAAGAAAGCAAAGAAATCTTTGTTAAAGTTTTCATTCATTCAGTTACCTATACTGATTAAACTGTGTCTTATTGGCATCCTCTCCCCGCCTCCCCTGCTGTCGTCTATAACTATTAAACAGATCATTTTCTAGTGCACCATATTCAAACGTTTGAAGAACTGTGTGTTCTTACAGAAGACTTTGTCTTATCCCTGTTCATCCACTAGAGCCTTCCTAAAGGAAGCTTACAGAGGTCTGCCGAGTTTGGGTGGAAGAACAAAGAGTTCTCCATGACATCACTTATAGTCTAAACAGAAGTTCAGCCGTAAGTGAAACCAACTTAGAAACTGGGCTGGAGGAGGAGCAGCAGAAAACCCAGCTGTGATGGTTATTTTCATGTGTAAACTTGACTGGGTTAAGGGATGCCCGGGTAACTGGTAAAACATTATTTCTAAATGGATTTATGAGAGCATGTCCAGGAGAGATTACCATTTAAGTGTGTAGACTGAGTAAAGAAGATCACCCTCCCCAAAGAGGGTGGACATCATTCAATCCACTGAGAAGCCAAACAGAACAAAAAGGTAGAGGGAAGATAAACTCTCTCTGCTTGAGCTGGGGCATCCATCTTTTCCTGCCCTCGGACATCAGTGCTCCTGGTTCTCAGGCCTTTGGACATAGGCTGAATTATACCATTGGCTTTCTTGGTTCTCTAGCTTGTGGATGATGGAATATGGGACTTCTCAGCCTCCCTAATCACATGAATCAATTCCTATATAAATCTCTTCTATAGAAAAATAGATAGATAGGGATAGGTAGATACCTATATAAATATATAGATATAAATATATATCCTATTGGCTCTATTTCTCTAGAGAACCCTGACTAATACACCAGCTCACACTGCTGGGGAACTTTACAAATCATCAAGTTAAACCCCATTGAGATGTCCAAGCCTTTCCAGTTAATTCACGAGAGGGGTAAGGTCAGGACACAGACTCACATCTGCCGATCGCAGCACTTCCTCTTACGAGCAGTAGACCCGTGGGTCCCAGCTTTGGAGGACATACACAGAAGTGGAATAACTAACAGAAGAAGAAATCTTCTTTAGTCATTTTTGCATATTTGCGCATAGTACATGTTTGATAAATATAATAAAGTGCACAGCTTCTTAAAACTATAATAAAATGATTGCTTATGTATTAATCTGCTTTATTTTTATTTGCTACTGAACTGTGTGATTTGAAACATACCATTTAAGAATGAATGTATATTTGACCTACAAAATGAAATAAACCATGAATGAAACAATTGTCAATTCAATGTATTGCATCCAGCAATAAGGGTATACCATTTACAATTTCACTCTATACAGCATTGTCAGTGGAAGACTTTGGACCTAAATTATCTAAGCCATATCCTTACGTCTTTTGCAAAGGCAAATATCGCCACAGAAAGACAATTTACTTCAAAGATGATTAGATTAAAGTTGGTTGCTAAGGTTTAATATCAGAAGATATAATACAGAAGCTTGCCTGGCACAGTAAAGAATACATTATGACTTATGCCTGAGGCTTCGATCTTTTGCTTCATTTATAAAGTCAGGATACCTTTTTGTGCTATATATATGTGTGAATATGTTTGTTTCTATAATTCAATATATGCATTCCTAAAAAAATCACTGCAATATGCAAAATTATGCAATAAAAAGAACAGGAGAAAATGAGGGGGTGAGAAATACAACACTCAAAACTTTATCAGTGACACATTAAAAAAGGATAGGAACCTAATAAAAATAATAGCACAGTTTATACACATTAAATGGTTAAGAAATATGTAAATACTATAATAAATATGTCATTTTACCTTAAAAAAAAGTCTTACATTCGCTTATACTTAAGTTTCCAGTATACTCTGTGAAATAGAAAAAGATCAGAAAGAGGGAGAGGAAGCAAATGAATAATACTTTTATCATAAAAGAGAGATAAAGAAAAAAAAACAGAACAGAGAGGAAAAAAACACCAAAAAGCCTGTGAGGAGAAAGTGGAGAATGAAAGAAGGGAGGGTGCTGGGCTGTGGGAAGGGGTGTGGCTTGTGAGTTACTGTCAAGTGCTTTGTACTCATCTGCCCAGGTTGCCATCACAAAAACCTACAGACTGGGTGGCTTAAACAACAGAAATTTATTCCCTCACAGTTCTGGAGGCTCGAAGTCCCAGACTGAGGTTCTAGCAGACTCAGTTTCTGGTAAGGGCTCTCCTCCTGGCCATCAGACCACTGGCTTCTCCGTGTCCTCACATGGCCTTTTTCCTCTGTGTGCAAGCCTGTGCATTGTTGGTGGGGGCGGAGTGGGAGGGAGAAAGAGAGAAGGCTCTCTGCTGCCTCTTTCTCTTCTTGCAAGGACACCTGTCCTATCAGATTAGGGCCCCCCTCTTATAAACTTGTTTAACCTTAATTATCTCCTTAAAGGCCTGATCTTCAAATACATGGGAGTTAGAAATTCAACATATGAATTTGGAGGGGGGGGACACAATTCAGTCCATAAAACGATTCAGGGAGGTGTTATCTAAATCGAGTGGAAAGTTGTAAAACCAGATGTGTACAGATGTGGTTCATTGGTTTCATGAGAAGTGTGCAGTATATATTTATTGTGCACATGTATGCAGTTTGGTTCATCTGAAATGCATAGTATTTCTCACCAATGAAATTGCATATAAGCAAACACAAATTCACATTTTGTTCAGATTGTTCCTTTACATATCAACTGAGTTGGAACTAATTAGCATTTTCAAAAGAAGCACTGTAACAAAAGTGACCATACTCATTCGTTCAATCCATGAATAGTGGCTGCCTCTTATATTCCAGGCACAAGGCTCAGTGCCTGAGACTCTGCAATGAATAAACCAGACAGGGTGGCTTCCCTCAAGATGCCTACAGTCGAATTGGGGAAGACAGACTACTTACAGTTCCTTGGGGGAAATCAGTAGACACAGAATCACGTAAGATACTTGGGAGAGTGTAAAGTGCTCTAAGGAATAATAAGGAGGGGGTGAGATGGACTAACTTGGGAAGGAGGCTTCAAACAGAGCCATCGGGGAAGACATCTCGGAGGGGACAAAGCATGGCATTGCTGAAGACCTGGAGGAAAGGCATTTCAGGCCACTGTGGTTGGAGCAGAGGGAGGAGGCTGAAGGAGAGCAGATGTGATAGGAGAGTGAAAGAAGGGCTGGGTCCATTCTAGTGGGCTGGGGAGCTATTAAAGGTTCTGAGCAGGACAATGACAAGACAAGATTCAAGTTTTAGAAATCTTACTCTGACTTCTCTGACTTACTCTGACTTCTTATTGTGAGAAGAAGAGAGATGAGTTGGGAAGCCATAGCAACAGATGGAGTTGGAGACAAGGGTGGTCTGGACTAAGGTATGGAGTTGAGAGAGATGGTAGGATTCAGGATTTATTTTGAAGGTTTAGGGAAAAGGAGGGATGGGCGGATTGCATGAGGGTTACGAGGGAAAGAGGAGGCACAAGAATGATTCCTAGATTTTTGGCTCAAGTCACTGAATATGTCATCATGCTGTTTATTAAACTGTGGAAGTCTGGAAGCTTAACCGGTTTGGGAACAAGAGTTGAGTTTTGGACATGCTAGGGTTGAAATTCCTGTTAGACATCCAAGTAGCAATGTAGAGTAGGCAGCTGATTGTGTGAACCTGGAGCTCTGGGAGAGGTTGAGGCTGGGGATTTTAATTTGGGAGTCAGCAGCATACAGATGGTATTTAAAGCAGAGGTGAGATCACACGGTGGGGAGCTTTGAGAGGGAGTAGAAAAGAGCCAAAAACTGAGCCCTGGGATCCCGGGAAGTTTAGAGGTCAGATGGAAGAGAAAGGAGCAGGCACTGAGCTAGCAGAAAGACAGGAGCAAGTGGCACTTGGGAAAATAACTAAAAAATGCGTTTAATGAAGGAGGGAGTGATCAACTTTTTTTAAAGAGAGCTTCAGAAATGTTGGTAAGTCACCAATTGATTACATTCCTTGTATAACTTTAAGAAAACAGAGTCCATGTGTTTCTATATAACACGTACAAACGCACAGAACAACAGATAACATCTTGAGGGAAGAGTTGATGCCTAAAGATCACATTTTGGATAAATAATATTTTAAGGTTTGTATAGCTGCCAAAACTTCTGAATTTGGTGTTGCTTATGAGTATAAAGTTCTTTCTGCCCAGGAGAATGTTGAAATATGTCCCCCCAAATGTAGAAAGAGGAACTTCTAGATCTTCTTGTTCCTCTCTGAGTTTTCCTTTGCACTGCAAGCTACTCCTTGGTTTTTACTGACCATAATAACTTTTCCTAGAGAATGGATTTCCTGGAAACCACCTGTGGCTGAAAGTAGCACACAGAAAGTTTATTGGGGAGTGCTCTTGAGAGTAACATCTACAAGTATGGTTACCAAATTTAGCAAATAAAAAGACAGGCTGCCCAATCTAAAAAAAAAATATATATATACAAATTTTATTTACAAACCAGAAATAGACTCACAGACATAGAAAACGAACTGTGCTTACCAGGGGAGAAAGGGCAGCGTTGGGGTGGGGCTGGGGGTGAATAGATAAACAACAAGAACCTACTGTATAGTACAGGGAACTATATTCAGTTTCTTGTAATGATCTGTAATGGACAAGAATCTGGAATAAATAGAAATGTAGGTAGGTATGTGTATAACTGACTCACTTTGAACACACCTGAAACTAACATTGTAAATCGACTACACTTCAAAAATAATAATAATAATAATAATAATTAAAAAAAAACCCAGCCCAAGCAATATTGAATATACTAATACTAAAACATTACTTGTTTTATATCTGGAATTTAAATTTAACTGGAATGTTGTATTTTATCTCTATCCTTACCTGTAAGGAAATGTAGAAGGCAGGGTAGAGGGAGGTGACACTCTACATGGTTACAACAGGGACCTCAGCTGATCCTGGGGCACTTTGAAGCTAGCACAGTCCTCCATTTTTCTTGCAAACTGTGGCAAGTGGGCTGGGCCATTGAGTCTCTGAATCAGCCAGTCACTGACCTCGCGGTGCCCCTGGGCGTGAGTGTACCCTTGGCCACAGCCTTGAGCAGCTGAGTTTCCAGCCTCTGAGGAATAAGTATCACAGCACCAAAGAGGGAATCTGCGTCCAGCACCACAGCATCCAAGGTCAAGTGCCAGCACTTCACTTCCTTTTAGGTGTTTTAGTTATATATCTAATAAGGTGAGGTAGCTAAATATGTTCTGAAAACCAAAAGTGTAGATTAAAACTAAAAAGTGCTGGTCAAATGCGAGGTGGTAGTAGTCATTAGAGTAGTCAAGTTTTAATGCTAATGTTATTGCCTGCTTGCCCCCGCCCCTCCATCGTAGCATGGCTGGGGCTTATTGGTTAAACTGTCCACCTTCCCTTCCCTTCCCTTCCCTTCTAGACTATAAGCTTCTTGAGGGAAGAAACCATGTCTCATCTATCTCCTTGTAGACAATACTTTATCCTGTAGTAGGCATACAATAGGTACTCAACCAACGTCTGTGAAAAACGAAGAAGCGGGAGCTAAGTAAGCCCTCCAAATGATAGTTTAAGTCAGCCGGACCCACCCTCCATTAGGGTGAGGGGAAGCTGATTTCAGGCTTGAAAGTCAACGTGAGACTTCATTTTCATTTCCCCTCTTATTTTCTTCAAGGATACAAAACTGGCTCTACCCTCTCTGGCCTTTGAGTCTCTTTACTAGACAATGAGAACCTTGACCAAATCCTGAATCATTCAGCTTTTTAAATATTCACTTAGTGCATGACTTTCGACACATGGCACATGACAGGTTTCAAAGAGTTAAGGATACGAGAACCCTTTCCCATTTGGGTGCCTGCCTTTGGGAAATTTTGAGAGTTTCCTTCCCAAACGGAAGATGGCATTCTACATCCCCTCAACAATGAGTCGTATGAGAAGCCTCTACTTCTCTCTACAACCTCACCTCTTATGAATGCTTCCTTCTATTAACCCTTGAGTGAGTCACGCTGATGCAGGCTGATAACCCTCTGGTGGATATGCTTCTCCCAGAATAAGTGTTGACATGAAGTCTCCAGATCCCCTACAGCCAGACCAGTGATCCGAAATTTTAACCACATTGGATCCTGCCTGCACATCCTGCCTCTGGCTCCACACCCACCTTTCCGCCCACAGTGTGAAGCTGTGACCGACTGCAGAGGCAGACACTTGCAGGGTGGTCCTCTGAGCACACCCTGGGGGCGAGAGACATGAAATATTTATTGACTGCAGGCCAACGTTACAGGAACGCTAGCTGAAAGCACTGCAAGGGTGCCTCTGTAACACTCAAGGTAGACACGACAACATTTGCCAGCCCCCTCAAATGTCCTGGGGGAGGTTCGTTTGCGCTAAGCCTAGCAGCCCCCAAAGCAGCAGTTGTTCTCAAAGGGAGTCTGATACAATCCTTTGTTTAAGACCAAAAGTGGGAGGTAGAGTTTTTTTTTAAGTGCTAGATTGTTAATTTTCCAGCTTCCCGCAAACAGGTTGAAAAGAGCTGAAAGGTTAGGCAAGATTCAGGGCTATATTCAATTTTGATTTTTTAGCCTACACACTTGTTTCTATCCTGTAGACACCTTTATCATGGGAAACAAATCAGACTCTGGGAAGAAGAAAAACACCAGTTTCTCCCATTTTTAAGCAATACTGAAATTAGACATCCATTGATCTCCTATCCTAGCTATCAGATCAACGTTATAACAAATAGAATTGGAGATCTCCCTAGAAAAGCGTACATCACATTTTCACATGCTCTATTGGGCTCCTAATTATTTTTCAATGAGTATAGGATAATCTTGCATCTTTGTCAATAACCGATGGAAAACACGCTAAAAATTTCCAAAGGGAGTGCCAAAGGAGTGTCTGAAGTTCTTTCAAAGCTATAATGTAACCCACAGCTTAAGCTTTTGGGTCTCCTGTGGTAAGTAGTAACCTAACATATTAAATTCCTTTGGCAAGAATAACTGTCATTTTTGAATGACACTAACTGTGAACTGGATGGAACACTCAAAAGAATTAATCCACTGCCCTGATAATATATGCAAGAGTGTAAGTTTCCCCTGAAACAGGTGCTATGTTTAATTCTATCCCCAAGACCGCAGCACAGTGCCAGTATCTTTTAAGGAGTTAAATAACCATTGAATTTCCATTAGAAATTCATTAGCGATTTCTGCCATAAATGATTAGCAACCAAGAAATCATTATTCCCTTAGTTTGAGTAAGTTCCTTTGGACTTTGCTGGACCGAGTTAATTTCTCATCATTAAACATTAAACTCACTTGACTAGCAGAGAGAGCTTGTGGTTTGTGCTCTGCACCAGCACACTGGGCTGTCTTTTTCTCATTTGATCTCTTGCTCTCCAGACTGTAGAAGCTGAGAATCTCAGGCAACCTGATTTCTAAGGTGAAAACAAACTCTCACTCAGAACCAACCCAGTTTTATTTCTGAGTGATATAACAAATGGGGCAACATAAATGGGCATGGCTTTCCCTCCTAAGCATTATTTACAGGAACTGCAGGTCTCAGAGATTTAGAGTAGTCATTGCCGTGACTGTTAGTCTTTCATTACCTAAACAGAAAACATGTTTTCACCCCTTCGTAATGCACCTTGTATGCAAAAAAAAAAAAAAAAAAAAAAAAAAGAGAGAGAGAGAGAGAATAGGCAAGGAACATACAACTTTTTGCTGCTTTTTGCTTCTAGATTTTAAACTCTTTCTGCCCTGTTAGGATGGTGGTTGTGTGGGAGGTTTGTGTTTCGTCTTCCAATACATTTAATACTCCAGTATAGTTACACTTGATCTCAGGGGCACTTTATGGAGAAGAATGCAGCACAACTAGCAAACTTCAAAAAATGTAAAGCTGTAACCTGTGTCAAAGCATGGAAACAAGTTATGGAATGCACACATCCCACAAAGAGAGCCTGGTGGTGAAACGAAGCAAGGTTGTTGAAGCAGAGCTGTAATTGCACCCCAGAGAGTAAAAGACACTGTGTTGCCTCCTCAGCAGAAATTCACCTCCCTGGATGAAAATCTGATAAATCTTCCAGTTTCCCACAGAGGGAGTGACAGAGAATTTAATGAGAAACACATTGGCACCGGACCTGTCACTGTGTGATTATGCATTCTCTAATCTCTCTGTAGGCGACAGAAAAAGGCGATCTTCTTGGAGATAGTTTATCTGAGAAAAGGGGGAAAAAGCACATCTAGAAACAAATTACCGAAAAGTAATGTCTTCACCCTCCCACTGATACCTACTGATGCCCCACCGGACTGCTTGTTTGGCCTGCAAATAGCAAAGTCATCGGGATTTGCACAGTAACCTATTTTTATGATTGCCAATTAAATTGAAGTTTCATACGATGACTGATTTATTGATACTTAAATGCAGCTTGCAAGGGCCTGACAGTTTTAGTCTGGACTTGGGATCTGTGTTTGAGAAGTCCAAGGACAGTGAGTGCAGCAGCCAGAGTTCTTACTCTTGTTGTTGGAGCCATTTCACATCTTACATGAAATTATTTTTTTTTTCCTCATGAAATTCTCTTAACCATCACCGTCATCTTCATCAAATAAATCTTATCCAGCACTTACATCCATCCTATAAGCATTTCTGAGCACTTGACATATTCCAGGAACCTACAAATATAATTATATAGGCAGTACTTTGAATAAGTAGAATGTCCAATAACCTCCACAAAGTGTTTAAGTCAAAGGAACACATTATTCAAAATTGCTATCAGCTAAGAGCATTTCTTAAGTTCCTTTTATTAGGCTGCACTTGCATTAGACAACGTGCAAGGAGAGAGCAGCTATATTCCCTGCAGAAGTTCAAAATCTGAGAATACGCTGGTGTTAACCTCAAGGAACATACTGAATAAGTATCAAGCCAAATAAAAACGTATTTCACCAACTGAGTGCCTTGAGCTCGCCAGCAGGGTCTCAGAAAATACTGACACAGTGGAATAGTAAGGGAATGGTGATGGAAAGTTATGTCATGAGCTATACATATTTGAAGGATGGTGTCAACAAGATTACTCATATTTCTTCATGAATTTCTAGAAGGCTTCATGGAGAAAGTGGGATTTTAGTCAAAACAGAGTTGTTCAAAAATTACATGTGTAATTAAGGTCTTAGAACTATTTATTATCAACAATGATACTACCCTGACCAATCCTATCTGGGTTAATTCAGATTTGCAAAGCCCCTTATGAAAAGATAAGCCCAGAATTGATCCCCGTTTTTTAAATCTCTTCACAGATCATTTTTTTCTTAATCTAAGACAAGTCTTTAAAAAATATCTGTTTATTACTGTTTTGACAATTTTTTTCATGTGGTTGTCTAGTTTCATCTGGATATAGATTTTTAGTTTTACCTGAAGAGGAACCATGCCCTCTTTTTGGTACTTCTACATTTGAAGATTCATGCAATTATTGATGATGAAGCTGGAAATAATGTCAGAGATCATATAGCGGAACGAAGCCCAGAGAGTGACTTGTGATAATTATACGGCAGTCAGGACAAAAGCCAATTGAATAAAATAAAAAGTATGTAAGACCTCTTGATTCTAACCTAGTATTTTTATGACATAAAATCATTTAAATAGCAATGGATGAATTGTAGTTCAATATTCTGATGGTATGTGTGGACACTGTATGTGATTCTTAGGTATAAAAATGCCTCCCCTGACTCAGGCCGAGTTCTCGTCCTTTCTCTCCCAGGAAGTAAGATTGAGGAAGTAACACTTTTCTTGCACAATGCCTAATCATAGGATAATCTTATTTCAAAAACTGACTATTACAATTAAACTGACTTCCAAAAGAAAAATAAAGGGGTCATGTTCATTTACCCAAAAACTTCTTTCAAAATTTGTAAAAAGATGGTTGGCTTAAAAATAGATTTTACATGATCAAAATTTAGATGTAGCAATGAAATAAATTTTAACGAAGGTATAGAATTCCTTGGACAAGTTATTTTTGTTTACTTCCCATCACAGCAATGTCTACAATACTGTTTCTTATTTTAAAAATTAACTGTACAAGAAATTTTCTGCAGCTGTAAAAAATGGTGCCAGAATTCAAGTTTTCAGGTAGTGCAATATTCTCATTTCCTTTTGAAAAATGTCAGAAGTCATGGCTTAGTCCTCTCTCTTTTGGAAGGGTAAAAATGTTCAGTTTCTTACTTCAATATCAACTTTATAGAAAATTTGCCTACCAGATTTATAGTGTTTTATTTTCAGGTACAAGAAATAAAAGCATCTAAGAAGATATAATTGTTAAATTTGGAAATTTTGTCAGTGTCCTTTATAACTGTCACACAGTTTTGAACAGCTGAGTCACCATAACTCAGCTAAAAGAACTAAGTTAATTTATATATACCCACATTCTCAAATTAGTTTCTTTAGAAGGAAGTAATGGTATATTTTGTGAAATAGAAACCACAGTGTTATCACATCTTATTGAAAACCTCTATCTCTGCTGATGTTCCAAATAAAGAATATCTTAAATTAAATTGAACATAATATAATTAATAAAACTGAAATGTTAGTCTGAAGGTGTTTGTCATCTCTCTTCTAGGCAAATGAGGTTTCTAAATTGTAAGGTAAAATTTGTTGACATTTTTAGGTGAACACAATCACAATTAAATAACTTTATTTAATGTCAGATAAATCTAATCACTTAAAAAATCACCAAAAACTACATAAGCAAAGATCTCCTTAAAAGGTGCTAAATATTAGTGAGGATTATATTTATACTCTACATGAAGTTTTTTCTACATGAGTTTTTCCAATTAATTAATTTAGGTAACTTTATGCTTCGGTGAGCTTTAATTAAATGTAATTGTGTATGGCCAGTAAACTCAAGATAAGTGTAATTTAAAGTTGCTTTTTTTTAAACTTTAGCTTGGCTTTAAATTTTGAAATTAATGAGTCCTGATTTGCATAATGTATATTTGGTAGCTATTCTACTTTAACCTTCATATGCTAATCAAATCAAAGAGTACAGATAAGGTGTTATTTTTTAGTTTAACATAAACTACCAGCAACATTTGCCTAATACAATATATGCACTAATTTAATTTGCTGTTAATCATCATTAATGTCGTTAATGTCCTTGTCCATTTAGGAACACATGTCTACCATTCTCCTGTCCTGCAATTTTATTTTTCACATGTACTATGAACTTGATACACAGTGCATAATTCTTAACACTATATTAGAATAAACTAGAGGATTATTTTTAGCTTTATACCATGTATATAAGGTGATATGCCAATTGGATAAGAATTGGACATACCTTGGTTTGCAAAATTTCATTGTTTCATTTAATCCAGGAGGTTTTTAATGTATAAATTAATTACGACTTTTGTAGCATTTTATTTTTTTTTTTAAAAATCATGCGTTAAATCCAAATGTTTAACCAGATTATTAGTTTTACAATAAGACACAGAGTATGTGTGTGATGTTTTAGTTGACGGATGGATTTTATATATTATATATAATATATATGTGTATAATTTGTTTCCATTAAAACAAAGCTATCTGCCTAAGTGGTAGTAACTTGAATTTTGTTGAGTTTCCACGTTGCGTTTGTGCACCAAAATAAACCATACTTTGCTCAAAAAATAAGTTTAGCAAATTCCTTATAAGAAATACGCTTAAATGCAAACCATAAACTTTCTGTGAACTCTTTTGCTCTTCCTATGAGACATTCTTTTAAACATTAGCTCTACCTTTCCTATTGCCTCATTTCTGAAGATAAATACTTATATTTCATAGAATTCCATAAAAATGACTACCCAAGAAAGTAAATTGTGTAAATTCTCTTAAACTAAATTGTCTGTGATTTATGCCCAACATTCAGTATTTGGGTTGGCAGTTAAGTGCCATTTTCAATGCATCAAATTCCCAAATTAAGTTTCCCGTATCACATGGCCAACTTTTTAAAAACATACATCAGAAAGTTTCCTTACAAAGGGGCAGATCTATTCACTGGGATGGTTATGTTTAGGATAGAAAACTCAAAGGGTGTTTGACTGAGTAATAGGAGTACTTTGACAATGGGACTTGACGTGGAAAACTGTTATTCCACTAAGTGGGTTGCTCCCTGTGGATCTATACAGTGGGGAGAGCAGAGGGTCATGGAAGAGGTATTTTAAGCACTCTGGTTTCATAGTGTATGCTTGAGGGACAGAATAAAATGTATTCATCCAGCTGTTAAAGAATGAGGGCAGGGGTAGATAAAAGGACAAGTGAAGGCAAGGCGGAATTAGTACCAGTAAATGCTGTGAACTCAGTGTGCTTGTACCTCTAATCCTTTCCTTATCTACAGCTTTCAATTCTACCAAAAAAAGTCCTTATATTTTTTCCTTACTTCTAACCCATTAAAGTCCAAGCACCAAAGAGATAGAATTCCATATACGATCATGAATTTACACACACACACACATACACACAAACACACACACACACACACACACACACACACCCAGGCTGAGCCTTTGGTGCTATTGAAGAGAATTTAAACATTTTAAGATGTAAAACTAAACTTACATGATCTGAGGTATGGTAAAAATAATAATAATAATAAAAATTAAAAGTGCAATGAATAAGAAAAATGAAAGGGAAATCCACTTGTTACAAATGGGCTATAAACACATTTATAATTCATAAACTGTATTCAAATGGTTGTTTTATGTCTTATTAATTAAAATAATAAAAGTAAGAAAATATGCTCAATGCAGAGGTATGTTTTTTTAAAAAAACAAAAAACAAAAGTTAATAAAATATTTTTATCTGCATCAAAATATTCTTTGGAAACCAAAAATAAAAAATGTACCATGTATGTTTTTTCAGGTTGACCTGTAAAAGTCAGAAAAGTACATAGTTCCCATCATTTAACTTTCTGGAACCAGAGTACCAGGACGCGTCAAGCATAAAGCAAAAGGCTTTATGTGGCACTGAATTGAAGCAGTGCGCTCTTCATGTTGGTACAAAGAATTCCAGTTCAGTTCCTATCAGAAAACGTTTTTGTTTCAGTCAGACTGAAACAAATGACCTGGCTTCGATGCAGTGTAGTAGAGCTGAAGCTGTGTCCGAAACTCTGTCTTCAGGGCACTAAAAACATCTAGGGAAACTCTTGAGGGAACTGCGCGGTTCCTCACGGCCAAGATGAGAATTATCCAAAGCGAAACTTGAGTCTGTACTTCACCGGGCTGGGGCTTCTCCGAGATGTGGAAAGGGGGACCTTTGGCTTGATGGGGTTAGGTGGCTTTTTCTTTTCAGGAACAGTAACTGTGAAAGAAAGTTCCGGCTGCTCCGATTGCTTAAATCTTGGCAGAAAGTGAGTGGAGATGTGCTGGGGTTTAACCCGGGGGCTGCAGCCCCGTTTAGCTTTCCCCCTCTTGTTCAGGGCCACGTACCACTCCCGCCCTGTGTTCTCAGTTCTGTGTATCGCTGAGGCATAGGTGTTATAGCTGTTCTCTTGAAATCGCTCCCTGAACTTGCAGTCATCTGTAAATCTGGCCTAGGGAAAAAAGGGAGAAGAAGAAATTCAAGTAGTGAGAGTATTTTCAGCATGTGATAAAATGAGGTCTTGTACTGCAAAGAAAAACCAGGAATTCCATGGACCCTTGCCCTCCTATGGCATTCTCTTTTATAAAGACACATTTTTGATGCTTTAAAATGACTATGGTTCCCATATTCCTACTTTATTCACCTTTGTAATGCTGATTTCTGCTTACTATGTACAATCATGACATAGTTATCAGTGAATATAAAAATGATAAGAACTCTTCATATACTTAAATTCTGTTTCTCTTTAAATTACTTTGGAAGTTTTAGTTAAAAATTTAATGTTTAATGTAAAATCTGGCCCCTCTTAAGCCATCAAGAAAATAAATACTGCTGTGTTACTAAGCAACAATTGCTGGGTGAAATACACATTCATTCAGAGAAATGGAGTCACATTATGCTTTGAAACAAGAATACATTTTTCATTGTTACCAGTGTGATTCATGGTGCTGAGAGAGGGGTAGCATATGGCCCTATTTAAAGTTGCGTATGTTAGAGATCTTCAGGAAAACATGTATTTTCACACAGTGACGCAGGAGAGTGTGTGTGATGCCAGGAAGAGAACAGTTACCTTTTGGAGTCACTTGTAACACTTCAGCCAGATCTCTCTCTCATTCTCTCTCTCTCTACACACACACACACACACACACACACACACACACGACATCTGTCTTGGAAATACTCACAGAAGAATGGAAAAAGCAGAGAAGTACACATCCGTCACGGTGCAGCTTGATAAGCGGCATTATGACAGCGGTGTGCAGAGGGTGCAAGGAGAGCATAGAGGAAGGGCATCTAAGAGGATGGAGGTGGTGGGAAGAGGGCAGGAGAGTCTTCCTAGAAAAGGTGATGTTTGAGCTGAGTCTTCAAGTACACCGGGATATTAGTGAGGCAGGTGACGTGAGAAAGGATTTTCAGGGAGCAGGAACAGTGTGTTCCCAGGGCAGTATACGTACTTCAGTGGGACTTCCAATCAGGATGCGTGGAGAAAGAACAAGAGATGAGGATGACAAAGTTGTCCAGTACAAGCTCTGTAAAGGCTTATTTTGTCGTATGGAAGAAACTGAACAAGCATGGTCTGGGCAGAAAGCGTGAGTCGGTGTCAGATAGACACGCGATCAAATGCCAGTTCTCTCAATTCAGTTCTTAGGTTTAGGCTCCTTGTCCACAATCCTTACACCCATAGGGCTTTTGTGAGAATCAAAATATTTTTCTTAGGAAAGGATCTGGAGTTTTCATCAAATACAAAAGGGTCACAGGGGCCATAGGGAGTGGGTATAGCTCAGTGGTAGAGCGCATACTTGAGCTCCTGGGTTCGATCCCCAGTGTCTCCATTAAAAAATACGAAAGTGTCCATAACCCCCAAATAATTAGAATTCCTAACCCGGACTAGATGACCAGGTTTCACAGTTTCAGGGAGCACCATTAGTATAAACTTCCTGGGCTTGGGAGTATCAAATATTTTGACACCTATGTATGTATAAGAATACTAAACACATAGATAGATAGATAATCTTTCTATATCAAACCCAGAGATTCTCTGCTGGAATTAGAAGTCCTTTCATTCCTTCGCTTTTCTAATAATGCCAAATTTTCTTCTGCAAAACAGATCACAGCACTGTAATCTGAAGGTCTGAACACTGCAAGGCAATCTACATAGAACTACCGTTGATGGCCACACGGAGTTTTTGATTTGTGCAAAGTCCTGGCAGTATCAGAAGATAACCAGTTTCAGAGCATTTCCAACAGCGTATTTATCTTACGTATGGTAGTTTCCTCAAGTTATTTACATTCAAGTGTAGTTCAATCAATAAAGTTTTTTTTTTAAATATGAGGGCTATGGAACTATGTATGTAAGAACTCCACAAGTCTACTGGAGACTCCCTGGACAGAGTGTTTTAAAGATCCACTGCCTGTGGCTTTCTTGTCAGTCAGAAGCTACCAGCCCACATCTAGGATAAGGATACTATGCTGACTTCACTTCAGAAGAGCACACATTTATTGTTCCTGTTTTTTTTTTTTAATTAAAAAAGGCTTTCTTATAAGTCTAATATAAATTTGTCTGCTTAGCACTTAAAGGGACTTAAATGCTCTCACATTCAATTAGATGATCCCAAAGTTTTATTTTAAAATAAAAGCTATAGCCATCTGGAATATTTTCTGCTACATAAAATGACAAGCGTTTTCAAAAGGTGTAGGGGATTTCATAAAAAAAGAGTGGCAGGTATACTTATCCTGCCTCAAATTATTTTCTTAAAATGCATTCGAAAACATTTTTAAAAATGTACAATACATCATACTTTGACCTGACTTCCACCCCTGTTTCACACACAAAAAATTATTTCCTGAAATAGAGATAGCAGTGATTGCTTTTTGCAATTTTGACAGATTTTTTTCAAGTGTATTGCATTATTTAACCTTCTTTTTTCCCTGACAATGTCAAAGAAAGTAAAAAAGGAATATGTCTTTTTTTAATTGATGTGGCCAACAGACACACACACACACACACATACACACACACATACACACACACAGTGTATTAACCTATAGCAATTCCATCTTACAGTCTTTCATAAGGGTGAAAACCCACTGATGCCACTCCTTAAAATTTTTCTATCTAAAAACTTTCTCTTTTCCCCCCTCAAGATTCTTGTTCTAAAGTTCTTTCTTAAGAGAAGCCTTTAAAGGGATGGCTGTTCAGGCTGTCACCTAGGGTAGAGATGATCAGAACGCTGAGGACCCACACATGACTGGCAGGCCCTTAGCCATTCCAAATCCCACATTAAAACAGGAGTAAGGCAGTCAGACTGTTTTGGCTTTCTTAATTGACTTCTAATTTAATGTTTTGTCTGAAAAATTCTTCCAGCTACAATGGAACAGAACCATTTGAAACAAACATTTCAGTGAGTTATTTCATCAAGAGATCTAGTTTCTTCTGGACGGATCGACTGTTCCTGTCAGTATTCCTGGCCCTGTCCAGACAAGATGGTGACCCTAAGTGGTACATCTCTGTCCCTTGTGTTACAAATGAAGCATCTCTACAGTAGAGTCACCAGCAGCATAGGCATTTAAATATATATACTTTACCATTACACAATTTTGAATTATAAATGTTTCAGGCTACTTGTAATTTTTGAAATCATCTTTGAATTATAAAAAGTCCTTTAGCAAAATATATTGTTTTAAAATAATAGAACTGGATTATTTCCTTAGAAAAAGTCAAGTCGACATGAAGACTTTTTGAACAGCTTAGGTGCGAAGTAGAGTGGTAAATCACATTTCAAATAAGCTGAAATCAGGATTCAAATCACCTCCACCCGCCCACCATCAGCCATGACAACAAAATCAATCATTAAAATGTTTGTAAAGAACCCCATCTTTGTTTCAAATTCATTTTTTTCATAAATTTATTCAGCAGATGTTTATTGACTGTGTATCACTGTGTTAGTTGCCGCTTTTACAATGAAAAACAATATAGGCTTACAGAGAAAAAAATGTGACAATGAATATACATATGTTCATGTATAACTGAAAAATTGTGCTTTGCACTGGAATTTGACACAACATTGTAAAATGACTATAACTCAATAAAAAAAGTTTAAAAAAAAGAAAAAAGAAAAACAATATAGGCAAGGTTCTGCCCATGTTCTTTGTTGACTTAAATTATTTTTCTCTTTAATTTTCCTTGATCTTACAAGTGTAAACACAAGTCACAATCAACAAGCCATAACTGCAAAATTAAAATGAAATGTTTAAATCAGCTAATTTCTATGTAACTTACAATAGTCTTGATTGACAAAATGAATAAAAATTAAATAAACTACTTTCCTTTGAATGTCCAAATTACTCAGAGGTGGCTCAGGGGGACACTTTGCTTTGATTCTACTCATCTGACATAGTGAGGGCACACAGTGGATTTTTAGAAGAAAGGTGAAATTTAGTTTAAAGAAAGTAAAACTTAGATATTCCAGAGTAGACTAATTTTGCTTAATTGAAATCCAACGGTCAATTAATCCAAACAGAAAATTCTTCCTGAAACAATATTTTTAAAAACTTTCAAAAAGCTCCTAACACAGTTTTGTCCCTTAGTGAACTTGCCCTATGATGATTGAGAATCCTGTAGCAAATGAGTTGAGGCTATGCTAACACATCCCAATGCTCATTATGTGCAAATACAGACATAAATCTGCAGTATGTCAAAGAGGCATATAGAGAGCATTGAATCTGGATGAACAGCAGTCACAGCTCTCGAGTTTGTGGGGAATTTAATCAATTTTAATGCTTTATTTCACTTTGATTTGCCTCTTTCTTCTGAAAAATTTTATAAAGGAGTAATGGACTAAATACAAATAATTAAAATATCATAGAATATAGACTATTGTTAAATAATTAAAATATTGTTATAGACTGTAACAAAAACAATTATAGACCAAACTGTGCTGTAAGCAAAGTTTTCCTGCTGCATACATTCCTACTTCCGGTTCCCCTGCCTCCTTTTAGTGTTTTTTGGTTCCCACCCCTACTCCTTCCGATGGGACTGCCTGGGGCAGATGCCCCAGGCCCAGGCTGTTTTGGATGGTTGTGCAGGATGTCCCAGCACAAAGGCATCCACTTTGGTGGTGCGTGAAGTCTGAAAGCCAGACCCTGCTCCAGTTGCCCCCTAGCAGAGAAGCCCAGAGCAAGGCAGCATCTGCCCAGAGGGGTGCCCTTGACTCTTCATAAGCGTCTCATGGGTCAGTTGTGGCCATACAACGCTACCTCCAGAGCATGGCCATGTTTCCTGCTTGGCACTGGACATCTGTGCTTCCTGTATCTCAGTCCTTCATGCTGAACAGCCAAAGGAATATACAAGTTGGATTTAATAATCCCTCAACCTGAGGTAATATAGTGAAGAATGCCAACTACAGGATTTCTCCTCCTCCGAACTTGATGAGTTGACTTAAAACTGCTCAGGAACTCGTGAAAATGCACATTCCCAGGCCCTGGGTCCAGAGGTTGTTTTAGTAAGTCTGAGGTGAGACCCTGGAATTGCATCACGAACAGCATCCTGTGTGACATTCAGGGAGGTGAGGTGAGAACCACACTTGGAAAGGCAGGGGGTAGGGTAGGACTTTCCTTTCTGCTGCTCTAAATAGCTCAAAAAAGCTGGGCTGTTGAGGGCTCAAAAAATGTGCCGGGTGTCATTATTATTTCATTCTCACCATAATTCCATGACTCTTAGGATGCTATTATCTGATTTTCCATCCAGAAAAGTAAAGAAAAGGATTCATCTAAAGGCTCATGTTTATCAAGTGCCAGGATAAACCTGTGAGTGAAATCTCATCTACTAATTCCTAGCGTCAAGCTCTTTCTGTAGTTCTGCACAAACCCAAGGGCATCTCCTAGGCTTGTATAGTCCTACCTGCCCTGAATTTGCTCCATGATGAAATGCCGATGAAAAACAAGAGCCAATCCCCACACCATCCGAGACATAAAACACCATCTCTCACTTTAGGCTGAAATGGATCTTTGAAGCTATAAGTTGATCCATTATACCCAGATTTCTTCAATAAAATAGGCCCTCTAGCCAGATTTACATAGTACGACATTAAGGGAAAACTGACATTTACTGCAAAGACAGAGCTCTGAACCCATTTTTAAGCCTGAATTCTTAGGTATTCCATTTTACTGTGTAAACTGAAAGCTCTGGGAGGGCAAGGGGAGTTTCTATTCAACGCCTTGACACAGCTCATGGTCTTGACTGTAAGAATGGAGTGCTTAATAAATTATTTTTTGATGATGATGATAACTATTACTCAAGCCCCCATTCCCCCTTTCAATAAACATGTCCAGCTTTAGGGGCTGCTCACTCCTCACTCTGCCCCCAGTGCAGGAAGTCCTGTCCAGACTCTCATCCCCGGCAAGCCAGCTGGCACCCTCTGAAACCAGGAAAGGAGGACGTTCTAGTCCTTGCTCAGGGCTGATCAAGCACACATTCCATGCCTGTTTCGTAAACTCTGCAATTAGCTTTCCTTCCAAACATGATCCCCTAAAACCCTGAGAAACAGAAATAATTCCACCACATGCTTCTCTATGCATCTTTAAAATAAGTTAAAATGTTTTTCCCCAACAGGCAATGAGCTATCAAGCATACTTTATGAAAAGACCAAAGAATACATGATAATCAACTTTCCCAAGATATATATATATATATATATATATATATATATATATATATATACATATTTTTTTTTTCTTTTTAGAGAGAGAGAGAGAAAAAAAAAAAAGGCACAATAGGGATCTTAGAGATAAGATTAGGACCATTGGAAATCCTTGCCTCTTTAAGATCTTGAGCCTGGGAATTTTGCTTTCGGATTAGGTTCCTTGGAAAAACAAAAATACAGGAGATAAGGGACTACTGTATGCAAGACAAGTTTGAATCTAAAGAAAAAAAAAAGCCAACAATAAATGGGGTTTGAGGCTGGTCTAAATATCTGAGGGGGTCACAGCTGCCTGACCCCAAAATCAGAAAGTATTCTAAGAGAGACTGAAGATCTTCAAACAGCTGCCTGAGAGCAAATTCAGGAAACTCTGTTCTAACATTAAATGCTGGATACTTTCCAGGCACTATTCTAAGTGTTTTATATGTACTATCTCATTTAAAATGCTCATCTATAGCCGTGCATTGTTACTTTAGTTTTCTTCCTTTTATAGCTGATAAAACCAAGGGATAGAAAGATGATGTAGAAGGACACAATCTAGTTGTGTCCTTCACCACCACACTCATGAACTTTGACTCTTACATCTGGACCCACCTCAGATAAATCCAGAAAGGCTCCCTATGGGACTTTGGATAAAGACAACAAACCTGAGGAGAGAGCAAGAACAGAGTGAGGAGGGAGCATGAACAGACAAGCAGCCAGAGAGATAGAGGCAGAAAGAGAAGGATGCTCAGTCCCACAAAGAACGTCAGCCCAGAAATGAGTTAAGAAAGAGGACAGAGATCCCAGAGAAGGCTCTGACTAAACCTCATGGCTCTCAGGGAAGCAATTATCTGCTCCTACACTCAAAGATTCCCAAGGCGTCTTGAGAAGGAGACCAGACACCTCCATCCTTGTAGAGAATGCTGAAAAAACCTGCATGCTAAGCATTTGGCTTCATTGCCTGTTTAGGGTATACCAGTAAGGGTTTTAAGGAGAGTTGCATGTAGATTAATATGAGTTTGTAGACTGAATGCAGGCAGGGAGCAGCGCACACTGAGATGGTTGACCTTCGAGTAAAACTTCTCTCACCGAATTAACAAACTTAGCACACAAAGGAAATCAGCATAAATGTTGCCTGAGTCTAACTGTTCTAGGCTGATACTTCTGTTTACCACCTTTGTGTCCACCAACGATGAAGCATTTTCTACATGAAGATTTTCTGTGAACAAAACAGATCTCTGTTCTGAAAGTTCATTCTAAGAGGGTTTCCCCAAGCAACTCATCATCACATTGAAAACCAACATTTATAATACTTGGTGATAAGTTCTGTGGCAGACCCATCTCCACCTTTCTAGACTTTAAAATCAAGTACTGGAGATACAGAAGTAGATGGAAAAAAAGATCCCCAAGAAGAGGTTGGAATGAGAGAAAGAAAGAGAAACATGGAAAAATATTCTAAGGATGAGCCAGAATATTCAGAATATTCATTCTTTAAAATGTAATATAAAAATATTATTAAAATATGCAACTATTAATTCCTATAAAATAATAGCTGAAAACAGTGTATTTGTTCCAAACAAAACAAAATATCTTCTTTCAAGCTTTCCTCTATCAAGCATAATAGCATTTAAAGGAAGAGACAAGTTTGAAAGTATGTAATTCTGCTTCAATCACTTGTTAACTGTGTTCACTTAGGAAGATATTTAACATCTCTGAGACTGTTTCCTCGCCTAACTATGTAATGAGATAATGTGAGTGAAAGACCTTTCAAAGAAATATGCAAATACTTTATCTCTGCCTAGTAACTAACTTTTAATAGTCTGATTGTTACTATAAAACCCAAGTTGAAAATCTACAATTATCTATGAATATTTCTTGATACACTATGGATTTACTTTCCCCAGAATTATATGAATACTTTACATTTATAGTTCACATTTACACTGTAAATAGAACCCTAAAGTTATTGTCTATTAATTAAAAATTTTTCCAGTTTCATTGAGACATAATTGACATACAACATAGTGTAAGTTTAAGATGCATAATGCGGTGATTTTATGTATATATTTTTGAAACGATTATAAAGATACTCTTTAAATGTCTCAGCACAATTATTAATTTAAAGCAACTCACTAATAACATATTTAATCCTTAAAGTATAAGGGGGTTTAGCCTTTTTTAGTGGTGATGAAACTTTGTAAAAGCCAAAATTAAATAATTATATTTAAAGTTATAAGACCAACTTTTTAGCATGTTTAACTAGAAACTTAAAACAGGAAAAAAACATTTGGCATAAAACTGATCATTGTTAGGATTAAAACTACTTCTAAATTCAACTTCCTTTAAAGAAAATCCACTTTATAATTTAATTAGGTTTCCATTTAGAGAAGAAGTGCTAATAAAAGCTCAGATAAGAGAAAGTGGGCTTGGACAATTGGTTTAAAAAGAATCCACATAATCATAGGGCTTAATATTTTATCTACAATTCAGCTCAAAGTCATCAGAATGACTTTTATATCAAAGGGCTTCAGTGAGTGACAAGAGCAAGACTTGCTTTGTACTGTTTAAAAGTCATTATTCCATGAAATAACTTTAGCCTGCCAAGATGAGAAAGAATAACAGATGCTGTTTTTGCATTATCTGCATTATTTCGGCCAGCCATCCTTAGACATTTGGGTCAAGTTTCTGGAAATTTGTTACTTGCATTTGACAGAGGAATCATGTATCCTAACCTCTCGGTTTGACCTTTCTAATTGGCATCCATTTGTAATACTTCGCTTTCTGTTGCAATTATCCTTAAGCTGGCCCAAGTTAGTCTATTTTTTGCATGTACTAGGACATGAATCAGAGTATTTTAAAAATTTAGATTTTCACCAAAAACAAACAAATAAGAGAAAATTTCTTTTCAGGCATTGCATATTATTATGATGCTAGATGTTGAACATGTTTCAATCTTTTACAACCTTAAAGTAGATTGAGGAAAAGTTATTCAGTGCAGATGTATTTGACCATTGATTTTTATTCTGTATGTGGATTTTTTAAAAATCAAGTATTTTAAAAAATAAAATGGCATGTTCTACTTTCCCATAGCAATGCAGAACTTTGCCTCTTTTATAAAATTAATAATAAATAAATCAAAGAGTAATTACTTTGTGAATACTATATTATAGCTTGTTAGAATATAAATAACCAGCTCAGAAAATGAAATAGGTAAATCTGGTAACAATTCTTGCAATGGATGATCAAAGAAGTTGATGACTTTCCATTTATCTTAATATACTGAAATTTTAGTAGTTTATTACATTTAGATTATATTTAAATTATTATATAATAATATATAATATTTATTAAGCACTTACAATGTACCTAAAACTGTTCTTAAAGTTTAATGTATATTATCTCATTTAATCCTCAAATAACAGTAGAAATAGCTTGAATTCTATGATATCTATGATAACAAACCACCTTTAAATGCTAAGGAAAGGAAAACTAAAAGTCTTAAACATTGAACCAAGTGAAATTCTCCCTGAATTTTTTTAAAGGTCTGTAGGGTAAAAGTCATAATTAGTAAGTTTCAATTGATTGCACTTGATTAAAACATCTTATGTATTTCAAAACCTGGAAAAATGATATTTCTCCAATTTATTTAATGAGAATTAAAGGGAATAAGGATCAAAGGATTAGTTTTAAAGAAGAATTGCTGTTTAAAAAGATTTAGTGTGACAAAACCTAGTACACTACAGCAAAAGCATAAATCACTTTTAAGGACTGTGCTTAAGTACTAATACTATAATAAACAGAATCTGTGAGTGGGAAAAGTCAACTAAATGTATTTTATTATCTTTAAAATGTTTTAATGCTTCCCAAGTAATGCACATTTTGAGAACAAAACATAGAAATCAATGATTTGTAAATTGATTACAAAATGTATAAGTGGTCTGAAGAAAATTTTAAGAGTGTAAAATTAGTCTTCATAATTTTAAGAAGTTTTTGATGCAACAAAAATACAAGATAAAAATCCCTCAAATGAATCTAATAAAATTTCTCTATGACAGGTCAAGCTCATCTCATTATTGGTTTCTTCCCTCCGTATTTCTTAATTTGAATATGTTTTATTAGACTCCATCTTTGACATCATGATTAGTTTGTAAAATTAAGTAAAAACATGATCTACTGAACACACACACAATTCACCATAAACATGTTAACTGAAAATATAATATAATATACTATTTTCATAACATTTCTCCTCACTTGGACCATTTTAAAAAAATAAACAATGACAATCACTTAGAGAATGCTATTTTCAAGTACACTAATCCTTAAAACTTTTTGTGGAGTCTCTATTATCTTTTCAAGTAAATAAAATACTTAAATGATTACTTACAAAAACACATACAATTCTCTTGGTTAAAGGTACATATAATTTTACAAAAACAAAAACATTAAGTAATCTGGGCAAATTGTCCTATCTACCAATTTGGAAAATCATTTCATTCCAGTTTACAAATGTAAAATCTCTACAACACCTTTAGCAAATATAAAGTGGTTCTACTTACACTTGCATGGAGTTTTCCTTTTTTTGACATCGCTAAAAATTTGTTGCTGAAAACTCCTCGTATTCCTACAATCCCCTGAGACACAGCAAATATTTCCAAAATACCTAGGATGACAGAAATCCCAAAATAAAACACAGACTCCTCTATATATCATTGTGAAGAATTAAATTTCTGCATAGATTCTTTCCATTCTTTATTACTGTGATTTTTAAAAGTATTTAACATCCTTATTTTTTGTGACATTCATTATGTAAAAGAAAAAAATGTCTAGCACTCAAGTATTCTTTAAAATGATAAATTTCAAGGTTCAAAAATTTAGTTGTGCTTCATTAGTAATGCTTTTTTTTTCTTTACGAATATGTCACTTTTAGTAAGCAGTGTTTGACCATAGAATCTTTTCAAGTTCTAAAGGAATGGAAAAGACATTTTAAAATGTTTTACAAAATAATTCTCATGCATTGTTTTTGTCAGAGAAAATAGAGTACTTCTAATATTAAAGGATATAAAGATTGTACTCAGGACTAGTATAAACCTTGGAAAGCCTTGAAATGATACTTATTTAATAAAAGAAATCCCTCTTCTCAAATTATCATAATTATAAAAGTACAAATCAATATACATATCATGATCCATCATTTAGTGAGTAGCTCATTCAAAGATTACACATAACATACTGAAAGCAACATAAATAATTCGGGATTATTGGCTCAATGAAGTGTTTAATGGATTATGGTTTCAAACATCTTGCATTTTGAATGACTTTTCTGGAAAAAAATTTAATGAGGTATTTTATTACATTATTGTTCATATTTGGTATTTCATAGTATTATCAACTCGATGTCCTTCTGTCTTCTGTAATAATTTGAAAGCCCACATCCACTGGGTCAAGTGAGTCACAGACAACACTTCATAGAGAAGATGAAACTCAGAGTCTGTACATAATTGGAATTCCTGGCTGTTTACTGTGAACTCATATATAATGTTATATGAACAGGAGAAAAGCATAGTGCTTTTTATTAACAGCCTACAACAAATTAAAAAAAAAAAAAGGCCAAAATAATATAGTTCATTAAAGCTTTTAAAAAGGCACCTAAGAAGAAAGGAAGGAAACAAGCAAGGTTGGGAGGGAAGAGGGAAAAAACATCTCAATATTTCAATCTGTATCTTGAGCACATATTCTAATTAGGATATCTCAATAGGATTGTGTCAAATAGAGAAATTCACCATATTTTCTTAAAATAGCAGTCTTCCCCTGATGAATTTGGAGTACATAAAAATTATTCAATTTACCAAAAAGTAGTGTGTTGTGGATATACATATATAATACATAGAATTATATAGATGAATATCTTTACAGCACACTTATGTTGCACAATGTGACCTAATAACTATAATTGCAGCAAATCCTGCCACTTATTTATTCAATTTATTTTTAAGATTTGTTAAAAATACTTGATCAGAAAGTTCATGGAGGAACTATTGTTCTTGTGATAAGCGTGCTTAGCCTGGGGTAAATAAAATGCATCTCAAGAAAACTGCAGCTACCACTTTATTAGTGGATGTTTCTTTAAAATGAACAAAAAATATGTAAAAACTATTAGAAAGAACCTACTTTTGCTTTTAGGAAGAAACTCTTAAAAATATGTTTTATAAATTCATTTCTTCAAAATATTTTCAAGGTGCTATTTATAATAGATTTTGCTATGTGAATTATTTGACTGTGATGCTCACCCAAAGATTTAGAAGCATTATCATTTTATCAATAGTAACAAAGCACATAGAATGCTTTGTAAAGATAAACTTACTATTCAATATAATATGCTATAATAATATTATTAATAAAACATAAATAGAACATTGGATACAAAGTTATAGTTCTATCAAAATTACAGAATGATACTGAAAACAACATTAATAATTTTGGATATTTGGGAGATGAGGGGGTGAATGTGACTACTGTGTAAACGTGTATCAAAAAATGAGACAGAGAGAACATGAGAAATTGTCTATGTGTAGAATGACAGATGCAAAAGAGACAATATGGAGTTGATAGAAAAGGAGACTCGATTGTGTGTTTCCCCCAATTTACTCATAGTTTTACATTCTAGAGGTTTTTCTATACCATTGTCTGGAAAATCACCTAGTTTTGTAAATGCAAATCTATTGTGTATTAGTGAAAAAGAATACATGGTAGCATACAAGATAAAATTCTCATTAAGCATAAGTGTTTGCAGGCTAACATTTAAGAAGCCACAGAAAAAGGGATCTGTAAATACTTGTTTAATGGGAACACTGCTCTGCCTATGTAAACTGTTGGTTTCTGACAACACATTCTATTTTTAAGAAAGACCTATTTTTGACTCAGCTTGTTTCCCAACACACTATACATTCTGTATGTACATGTTATGTAAAATTTGCACTGTAATAAGTTTTAAATATGGGCAAGATGAAATCATATACGTGAAAGTGTTATTTCACTGCATACCGCATGGCTTCTTTTCTTGTAAGTTCCAGTATAAAAAATGTTACAATGCCTGGAAATAAAAGAATTTTATAATTTTAAGAAAATTCTATTTAATTGAAAGCTTAAAAATGTATTTTTACATGTATCATTCTATTTAAAATTATGAAGAATGCAGGAAAGAAAAAAGATGAGATTAGATGAAATAATAGTTTTTTCACAGAGGCAACTTTGGTATGATCTTCTAGATCTTAAGGTAATTATGCTGTAATATTGGGCACCCTGTTAAGATCATAGTCTCCAAAGTAACCCCCAAAGTTATTTCACAATGTCTTTTTTTCTAGAATATTGGAGCATATTCTGCAAGCCTCACAATTCAACTTCCTGCCTCCTCACCAAGAGATCACAGGCCTGTTGATTTTACTATGCCAAATCTCAGTAACTCCTTAAAGCATTTTAAACCAATGTGCATTAAATCACACATATATATAAATCCCAGAAAACATTTCTCTAAAACTGATTTTTTTTTCAATTTCAGTAATTTCCTCACTCTTATTAGGAGTCAGTAATAATAAACATGATGGGAATTTGCAATTCACATTAAGGGAGCCCAGATGGTGTCCCTAAACAAAACTGCAGATGGCCATGTGTGTCACACAGATCATAGATAGTCAATAAATTTGTTTGCTGAATTGGATTGTTTCTTTGACCTTCTCACTACCTCTCTTCCTTTTCAGGACACCCCACATGTACACCTGTATGGACACATGTTTTCATTCTCTCCTGCTATTTTGGCCCTCTAATGCTGAGGAGTGGGGCAGGGGGAGAGGATCAGTATAGTTAATTCATGTTAAAATGCAAGTGACAAAGTGTTCTCTTTCCTAGGGTGTTCACATTTAAGAGGATCAAAAGAAAAAAGCAGTGCTTAACTGAAGGGATTATTAGCTCTTGGAGGAATTTTGGGATTGATATCTAGGTTCAAAGATACAAGAACTTGGTGTCTCAGATTATACACACACTATTTAATCAACTCACTCACAAGCATAGGCATGTGTTACAAAGTAAACTTATTCCAGTAAGAAAATCAGTATCTAGATTTTTTTACTTAGTCCCCTCTAGAATTTTTAATATAATAGACTTTATTATCAGTGGTGGATCCAATTATGTAAACTTCTCCCTTTTCTCTTTTCTTAGTTAATAAGAATGACAGATACTCCATGTATTCAGAAGCTTTCAACAGCTCGTCTGAAAATCCTCAAAGAAAAATCATTTAAAAATGAAGTTTCTCTGCTTGCGTTCACACAGCAGGAGATATGTCATATCTTTATCAAATCCGAGTCTTAATAATCCAATTAATAATCCAGTCTTCACTGATTACGTTAGCAACATAGGAACATCCTGCTTGAGATTTTCTATATAGTAGATAAAGTTTCTGGTTTATTTAGTCTTTGGGGACTATATAAAGGTTGATACTACATGACATCAAAATTGATAGTGAATTCAGATTTTTTTAAATGAGTAAAACTGAGGGTTTGGCTTAGCCAAAATACATGATTGGAATTTCCATATTTTATGTGAACACTTCAGCTTTGTGTAGCTATAGCTTTGAGCTTTTGCTCCCTAAACTGACAACTACTTTATTGCCTATTCTTCAGTGGCTCAAGGTAAGTCAACAGGAGCAGTGTGTTGAAACTAAACTTGAAAGCATAATAATTGAAGCAAAATATGTTTCTATTCAGTACTAGGATTTTATCATCTGTCTTGACCATCTTTCTTCATCCTTCCCCAGTATTTCCTCATAATAAGAGTTTATGTACAATGAGACTGATTCTTTTTTCTGTCTTCAAAGCTTTGGAGAACTATTGTATAAGAGAACTATTGTATTTCAAAAACCTATGGCCAGTGTACTTCTGATGGTGAAACTAGAAGATATACACAGTTTGCAAAAATTAGTGTCCAATGATGGTTGTAAAACATTTATACACACATGTATTTATCTGTTCTGACAAACACAGAAAAATTTTGAGTTTAAAAGCAACTATTAGAATTCAGCTTCATGGCAAAATTTTGACTCTTTTCTGAAGTAGCAAGCTGTGACAGAATAATGTTTTTTTGTTTTTTTGTTTTTTATCATTGATAACTCAGACAGTAGAATTAGAAGATGAGGTAAAACTCTGATGTATCCTCTATGGTCCTCTTGGTCCCAAAACTCTCTTAGTGTCTCTAGAGAGACCTGGACAATTGTTTCCTCACACACTCTAACCAACAGTTTGTAAACAATGCCTTAGTTTACATATGAATCAGGGAACCATCAAGTGCTGTCTTCAAAGAGGTATATGACCAACTGCAATTGGCAGGTCTGTTTTTCTCTCACAGCTTCTTAAAGACAGAGATTCATTCTAAACTTCCAAATTACATGTTGTCCTTTTAACATGACATATTTCATAAATTCTCCATTGATCAATGGTTGCAAAATCGTATGAAATAGTGTTAGACACTCAGACATCACAAAACTGAAAATCACCATGATTTAAACAAGTAAATTTTACTCCTCAGTGAGAAAAACCTGTAGAAGGAAAAAAAAATCCCTCAATGAACCCCAAAGTAACCCAAATATCAAGTTTGGTGAGCTAGGTACCCTATGCTGGGTACACGAATAAATGGATGAATGAGTCAGTGAATGATCTCAAGCCATGTGAAAGATACAGACTAAACTCTGAAAGGCTGCTGTAAACTGGAATGAATTAGGAAAGTGTTAGTTAAATTAAGAAAGTTTTATTTAGGCACTTTAGTTTTGTTTATGAAACAAAACAGTGTTACAAAACAGTGTTACAAAACAGTGTTTTGTGCCTGTTCTTTGTTAGATACCTTTCAAAGTGGATTTTAAAATAAAATGTGCCTTAGAACTAACAAATACTGGCCAATGTCTTCTTTAGCTGAATGTATTCTTTGTTGAATTGTTCTCATTTTCTTTCCTATATTTTTCTACAACTCCCTCCACAAGGCCTTGTCTGCAAAAGTCCTTGTCTCTCATGGTTTCTTCCAAGTGAAGAGGATGAGTATCTTGGGAATAAGTCTGGTTTTCAGAGATCCGTAGCACACCAAAACACATGCCAGACACATCCTTTTACCCTCCCTGGGATCCAACCTGCTGCCCCTTGCAGGCTAACTCTAGATCTTCCCTTGGGAACACAGAAGTTATCCTCTGTTGAGGCTGCTTTCTTGGATAAACTACAAGAAGAACAGAATAGAAAGAGTGTTCCTGTAAGGAGAAAGGGGGAAGATTACTAGAAGTGGGGAATGAGATTTGAAGTCTGGAGCAGGGAAGAGTTGGGTGGGCCAAAATGAGAAGGCCAATGGAAACACTGAAATAGACATAACTCTTGTCGACCTGAGATCTTGGGAAATTGTCATTTGCCCTAATTGACCTTGCCTTTTGCCACCAAAGACGGTCAGTTGTTGAATAAGAGTGCAACGAACCTTAAAACATAAAAGTCAAGCCCCCCTAAGGAGAGTGTGGAAGGCCCTAGCATTCGGTGAGGGGATGTGGAAAACCCTCTCTGGGGTTCCGTGCTCCAGGTCACCTCGCCACATGCGACATAGCCAGCTGGAGCGGCAGAGACCGGAAGACTAGTCGGAGACAGGAGACGGGCGTGGACTCGCTCCCTTTCTGGTGGCAACCAGCCGCCGGCCCACCGACCCCCGACCGGAGAAGGTGTCAGATGCCAGCTCCGCTGTGGCGCCGGCGCTCCTCCGGAGCTTGGGAAAGAAGACACGCAATTGACCGTAGGGTCATCGGTTTAAAAGACGGATAAAGTTAAGCACACCTGGGAGCCACCAGGCTGACACTATGGGAGCCAGGAGACCCTGCGCAACGCTGTTTTCTGGCCACGTTTCCGCTCTCCCGAGTCTCTCAGAGGCTCCGACTGTGCTTCTATCTGCTAGACTAACCCCGGCTGGAAGAGCAATCCGGCCCTAAGGAGGAAAAGGCCCGCAGAGATACCCCCAGTCCCGCACACAACCCCAAATCATCTCTCCTCTTTGCAGCCTAGAGAGGCAGTGAGAGGAATCAGAGTGGTGTGGAAACTCAGATGGGGTAGAAAGGAAGAGGAGATGAGGAAGGAGGGAAAAAGAGGGAGCTAAAGAGAAAACTCAGAAAATTTTAAACTTGGCTTTAAAAAACCTACAAAATTTTCATCTACAAAATTGAATCGCCTCTGAGTTTCTTCTAAAATAAAGTTGTCCTTGGGGACCAAAGGCCGGCCACTCTTTCTCACAAGGTCTGGTCGTGGTCTCAAGATATTAAACATTGTTAAACCCAACTCCTGAATTCATAATTCGAATGTCCATCACGTCCTCCCCTCTAAACGTGTCCAGTTTTCTAGATCACGGTCTTCTTCGAAGCAAGGTATGTCTTGTCTCCCATGTAATACACACATATATAATATAAATATGCAAATATGTACATATTTATAATAGATATACAAGTATATATATTATATATAATATTAATTTGGGATTTATGGTAGTGGTTGTGGGGAGGGGAGTATGCGAGGTTTGATTATTCTTAAAAAAAACTATTATTTATGGGCAGGGAAAGGAGGTGCACATTGATGCTCAGTGTAAGATACTATTCTGGTAAACAGAAGCAGAAAGTAAACAGAAACTAGAAGAGGAGAAAGAAAATTCGTGTTTTTTCTCCAGGCACAGGCTGGAGCTCCTCTTTGGGACCAGGGCAAACTGGAAGCAAGGTGCCTGTCTGTACCAGCCTCCGGATAGCCTACACCTCAGGAATCTCCATTCCTCATAATCACAAGAGGGGTAAGCGTGTGCGCGCCGTGTAGACGGATCTCCACCCAACCTGCCCCGCCGTTTCCAGGGCCGGCTGGATCCCAGTGGCCGAGGCTCGGAAAGGTGCGCCTGTGGCCCAGGGAATAATCCGCTGTCCCTCCCGAATCTCCTGCCGCCCGCTTAGGACGGGTTTTGTAGGAGAGCAAGCAACTTACTTAACATATTGGCTTCGTGGGAGCCATTGACTTTGCCATCCGGGTAGATCTGCAGATGGAAACCGATGCCCACTCTGCAGTAGAGGCTGCCGGTCCGGCGCCCCGAGGGGCTCCACTGGAAACTGGTCTGCTCCAAGCCGCTTCCTTGGCTTCCCAGAGAAGCCGCGGGGGAGGAGGAGGCAGAGGAAGAAGAGGAAGACGTCGTGCTTCTGCTGCTCCAGCTGCTGCTGGCGCCTCCCGGGTTCCTAGCAGTGGCAGCCTGTCCGGGTTGCCCTTTGGGGACGAGGCGCTTCTCCCCGCGAGCCCAGGCGCTGAGGATCAGGTGGCTGAGCAAGAGGAGGAGGAGGAAGGACAAGCTCATTCTTCCAGCCGCGGGGGTCCTAAGTGCATCTTGTAGGGCTGGTTCTGGGCTCCGCAGCCCCCGCGCGGCTGCGTACCTCTGGCGCTGCCCCCCTCGCCGCACCGAGTGGACATAGCCTTGGGAAAGAGACAGGGAGAGGGGGTAGAGAGAGGGAGGCCACCCGAACGGATCTCGGCGCTGGCACTGGGATATTTATAACGCCAGTGATCTCACTGCTCCTTGCACGCCTGCGAAGCTTCCCCTCACCCGCCGCTTTGTGTACTCTCCGGCCGGTGCGGGGAGGGAGCCTCGCCGTCCCGGGGGCGGGGGTGTGGAGGAGGGAGGAGATGGGAGAGGGCGAGTGGGAGGAGAAGCCGGGCGGAGAGAAGCTGCACCCCGCCGCTGGGCGCGCGCACACCCGGGCCACGCACCCCAGCAGTTCTCACGCGCCACACGGCCATCCTCCACTCGAGCCAACGCTGCGCGGAATTCAGCTCCGCGCGAGCACTGTGTCCTCCCGGGGCCGCGACGGGAACGGGAGGTTGAGACGCGGGAGTGAATCTTGTCCTTTCCCACCTCTGCCGCACGCTTGCGTCCCAGCAAGGCACTCTCGTCTACCTAGGATCCAGCTTCCAGGTTCCCTTCCCTTTGCTGGGAGGACCAGACTATCACAACACTTGTCCCGGGAATCCCTCGGGAACTGCTCCCGCCGGGGATCCCAACGCTGCTAGTGCTTGCGACCAAGAGCCAAACAAGTATTCCCAGCCCAACTTGGGAAGGGTTTGGTGTGGCGCGGGGGAGGAGGGGACTGTTTTCGCTGTTGTTACTACTGATTTACTAAAGAGCTAATGAATGCATTTACTCAGCGTTTAGAGAGCCACCCTAAGCCATTACGCCTGAGCTTGAGCTGTTTTCCTGTTGTAAACTCTTGGTCACGCTAAACACGATGCTGCTGAATTTGTTTTTGCTTCTGGGAAGCTCTCGGTCTGTGTCTGAGAGGGTAAGCGCACACGCACATCACACTGAGAGCTGAGCAAGATAGGCAGGGTCTGAGCACCCAGCACATGTGACTAACTGTCCAGTTGTCCTCTCTCGCCCCAGGATTCCCTTGGCAGGAAGGATTAGCTAACGGCTCGCTTCAGCTTACTCAGAGCTGCCATTGACTGAAGGGCCGACCCCAATGAATGATTAATGATGCTCACACTGGATTTCAGGAAACCTGAGAACCGGGAATTTCCATGTATGCCATGCCCCTACTGTCATTTATCTGAGAAATATACCTGGCTTACATTCTTGAAATATTTCTGTCTGAAAATATATCTGAAGCTTTAAGCTACACTCTGATACACTATTCATTGGTTACTTTAATGAAAAGGCTGTGATTTTGACTGATGAAGTCGATTCACATAAGCCAAGGTTGATGCTAAGTTGTGGCTTTATCCATTACTGAGTACCCACTTAAGGATTCCTATCTCAATAATGAAAAGCATATAAAACACATATAGGTTTTTCAGGATTGGAAGTCTTTCGTGGCTACATCAAGGCAGCTTTAAACAGAACGTTACCTGGACAAATTAGCGAAGCCACTAGGGGGAAGGAAGGGCATGTCACACATAGATGTGCATAGCCTGGGCACAGTGCTCCCAACACACTGTGTAGGATGTTTTTCTGGGCTAAACACCTCCTTCTGTTTCCACTGTGCTAAACTCAAGCTCTATGATTCTGGCTTAATTACCGTGGGGTAGATAGATGCTGACAAGGCAATCTTGAGAGTGGACATTGAGAACAGACAGGTTGCCTCTGAAAACGGTCCACTTGACTGACATTGCCCCTTTCCAGGATGAATGATTGTGGGATGCTGGGCCTGGGCACTGTGCCTTCTGCAGGTGATACCCTTGATTCTGTGACAAAGCTGTCAGGGTTTAAGACCTGTTGGTGCTGCTGGATACCATCAGTAAGTTCCCCTGCATGTCACACAGTATACCACCCATGCCTCAAGTGGCAAAGATTTTCCAAAGCAAATCCAGCTTGCATCTCCCCCCTTCTCTTCCCTAGGAGTCTGCTGAAAGGGCAGGAGACTGACTAACCTTAGACGCACTATCAGCCTCCTTCCCAAACTCTGGAGGCCAAAACCACTCAGGCAGAGCCTCTGAAACTGACATTCTGCCTTTTCTGCTTTCTTTCAGCTTCTCAAGCACCACTCCCAGTGAAACAATCATTCTTGTATCCTTCTCGTTCTCTACAAGATTCCAGCTGGGGATTAAACTTTTGTCTAAGGATGACTTAGGAAGGCCAAACCACTTGCTCAGGTTTTAGCTCACCTCAACCTGGAGGGTGTCGAGGTGCACTCCGACCTCTCTTGGGTGCAAGGGTGAGACTTTAGGAAAAGCCGAGCGTTCTCCAAGCAGAGAGAAGTGACCAGCTCTTGTGACTGGGTTTAGCAAACCACAGATCCTAGGTTTCTTAACTCTCGTGGATGCTCGGGGGCTTAAAATAAGTGCGCGCTTAAAACCAAATTGATCTGGTGTGCATGAGCAAGTAGGGTGGATGCCACTAAACTTTTAAAAACCTGTAACAAGAGAGTTGAACATGTATTGGGGTCATTACCAAAAAAAATTTTTTTAAAGACCTCCAAACACTGAACAGTAAAAGAGAGCAGCACTGCGCCTGTCCCGAGAGCTGGACAGCCTAGCCCCTCCCTCCGCAACTTGGCGGAGAGAGGAACCAGTCGCCCTGCGCTCCCGGCTGCGCCCTCCCTGGCCCGCGCCCTGCCTAACCCACGGCGCAGCAGATCCGCTGAGCCTCTGCCCACAGTAAATCTGCTGTCGGAAAAATTCTCATTTCACCGTCTCGGCTACTCAAGTTCTATTCCCATAGACTCCACTCTAAAGAGGGTGAGTGCAAGCGTGTACCAGATTTTCTCTGGTTACTTTCCAGATCATCAGAAGCCCTCTGGCTGGAGACGTTTCCCAGGCCCATTCACAGGCTAAAGAGCCTAGTGAAGGTCGCCAGGGTTAGGAGGACGCGTGCCCGGGGCCGGTGCGCGGTGCTGGTCAAAACCCCCGCGCTCTCCCAGACGCGGAAGCAAGGTTGCGGAGACGGTGCATGCTCCTGGCTACCTCCAGAGATAAAGCAAACGATCCTCCAAGGCGAGCTTCCACTCATAGCAACCGGATGGAGCACCAAAAAACTAACCAACAGATGAATGGGTTTCACCAATCAACTAGGTGCCAGATCTGGTCAGCAGCCCTTCGGGTTAACCTTCCTTAGCTTCTCAAGCCCTCCGCCTCACGTTCAGTAGCCCCACCTCCTCAGGCTCACCTTTCCTAGTCCCAGCACCTGAGCTTTCTTCCCAGGACTCCCATAGTTCAGTGTGAGAAATCAGACGTTGAATTTCTCTTAGGTCTTTTGTAGCTGTAGCTGTGATCCAGTCATTAGCAAAAAGAGTCGATTCAAAGCAAGATATAATGACTAGTATCCTCAGTCACTGGGCACTCAAAAGTCTAGGAAAAAGAGGTCAGGGCAAAGAAGTCAGTGCCCAAGCTTCCCTCATCCCAGGAACCAGCTTACTATTTACAACCTTCCTCTGGTTGTAAGCAGAAGTCAGAGTTTGCTGAGACCAGAGGCCAAAGCCTGGTCCTTCCTACAGTGCATCATGCTGGGATGGAGGAAGGACAAGAGGGAGATAGTGGGATAGGGTGAGCAACCTTTGGCAGGCAAGCCAGAGTCCTGGAAGGCTCTCCAACCCACAATTGAGGCTGCCAGGGTGCCCGCGGACCTCACACAGGTTAGTTTCTCCACATCTCCACTGCTAGAGGTACCCACACTCTATGAGGTTTGTCTGGTCTTAGGTTTGTTATAATGCAAGGCAAAGACTGGTTTTCTTTGCTTGATCCAGGCAGACAAAAGGCCAGAGGATTTCAGAAATGTTTCCTAAGTGAAGGGCTTGAACCTAGCCCTCCCTGTCCATTCCTGTCGCCCTTCCATACACTTAGAGGCTGTATCCAGACAGCAGCACTACTTTTGGCTAATCAGGTCCCTGGTGACCCCCACAGTGCCTTCTAGTTCCATAGGTTTTTTAATGGAGGCACAGTTGCATTATGGGAGGAGTAATGAACTGACCCTCTTGGGGAGGGGGAGAGGTCAGTCCACATTCTTGCCAGGACCCTCTATTTCCTGCAATTGGATATTGTGTACTGAGAAAACTGGGGGCTTGTAGCACTTTGGGACACAGTGAATGGATGTACCAGAAGCTAAAGCAGAAATAGTCACCAGGTTAGTTGAAAAGCACTAGAGATGAGCTTTCTGAGAAAAAGTAACTGATTTCATTGAGTCAATTCACAAAAGACCTCTTTCTACCAGCAAAGGCTGCTTTGCTTTTTCTCTCCACAGATATAGAGGAGAGCAGCTGCCTGTGGCCATTTCAAAACAGCTGCCTCCTCAAAGAGAAGTAACAGACCCTTGAGAAGAAGGAGGAGATCTAACCTCCGGACCTGCAGAGTGCTTAATCACTCATCAGCACCCCGCCTGTGCGCCCCTAGTCTCCGCTTCCTTCCAGCACAGCAGCCCTTCCCACCCTTCTCAGCCTGCTCAGTACTCCTCTAGCCACAGGCTATTAGTTCCTGTAGCTGCTGCCAACTTGCCTGGTGAGAAGCCAAGCCTGGAGGAAATAGATAGCACTAGAAGCCCCTTATCTTATTTAGGGCCAGCCATGGAAGATGGAGGATGCAGTGCCTTGTGCTGGTGACAGGGGAGCACAAAAGTCATGGTTTGTGATCATGCCACTGTCCCTTGCCTCCAACAGAGCCCACTTTGCCATTTGTGATGATTTCTGCTCCTGGCACAGTCTGGAGCTAATAATGTCTAGAGAGGTCGTTCTGAGCATAAGGTAGAGAGGTGTGGTACTTCCAGTCTTAATTCTCCATGAGAAGTGGGTCGGGTGGCAAGAAGGGTGAGAAATCAGAGACTTTTCTCATCTAAGAGAAAAAGAGGGTGAATTTGAGTTGCTGCTATTGGAACAGCTCTAGCATTCTGCATGCTTGGTTGGTATCCAGCGAGACAGGCCATAAGCAAACGGGCACTCATTCAAGAAAAATGAGGGCAGAGGATGAGAGAAAGAAAGCACAGTGTCCTCTTGTAGGACATCCCTCTTGTGCCAAATGAGGCAGGGGGAAGAGAACAGAAGTGAGATCAAGCCTGGTCCAGGGATAAACAGATAGGAAACTGCTGAAACCGAGGCCACATGGGCTGCATCCTTTCACCAGCTCCGGCAAAGACCATTTGTTCAGAAAGTAATTTGATCAAAGTTAATTTCTCAGGCTGAGTCTGAGAGCTTGTCCACACAGGCTAAGTTTTCTTTTTCCCCCATAATAAGATGCTTATTTTTCTTCATTGTTAAAGGGGTAGGAGCCCCAAAACTGGGAAGATGGAACGGTTGGCAGGGAGTACACAGCACTGGAAAGATATCTTCAGCAAGACCAAGTGGATGTTTTGCTTCAGTTTAGTTTTTTCCCACGAAAAGTTCAGGCACCATATTCTAGAGAAATACTCTTTGTATACATTTTCTAACATCAGAAACTTTCTAAGAAATCTAAAAAGTTTTTCAGCTTAACCAAAAGCTGTTAAAAAAAAAAAAAAAAGCCAAAAAGCATCCATTCCTGGGGCCTCTAGAAGAATTATTGGTGAACCAGCCTTTTTTTTTCTTTCAATATTTTTTTTTAATTGCAAAATAGTTGAAAAATCCTGGACCATTCTTTCAGCAATCACAGTATGAAAGTGTTCAATAATCACAGTATGTAACAAAATTGAATTACCCACATGCCACCACCCTCAGCTCCCTTGTAAACATATACAAAAATGGCTAAAAGTTGAGCAGAGGGACCTAACAGTTATAACTTACGTTGCATATTGTAATCATAAATATATAATATGAAATCATGTTGGTAAAGTCCGTGACTTCTGACCTATGTCCTCATCATTGGTCCATACCACCTTCTGCTTCTCATTCCAGTAGTAGCCGGCTCTGATCAGAGCAGCGAGAGGATCCTTAGCAACTAATGTATGTTCACAGATTTTTATAAAGAGAAGGATTTACCTTATGCAAGCCACTCTGCTATCTGCCCTAGCTCTGAAGCTCCTGTATGCTCCCTAAAGGAGGAATTGAAGAGTCTACAGCATGCCACCATCAAGACTTTTCTTGGAGGGGGTAGGGGATAGCTTAATGATGGGTGGAGTGCGTGCTTAGCGTGCACAAGGTCCTGGGTTCAACCCCCAGTACCATCCCCTAAAAAAAAAAATAAAATAAAATAAAGAAAAACCTAATTACCTTCCCTCCAAAAAATCACCAAGAAAAAAAAAAGACTTTGCTTGATTATGAATGAGGCAATTTCCTGCTGGGAGCCCAAGGGGCCCCCAATAGAAACTCTCTGTAGTTTTGAGTTCACTTTTCTTATCAGTGCATCTGGTCTCTCAAGAAAATCATAAGCCCCTCCAAGGCAGACTCCTTCAGCCTTGTAATCCCCCAAATGCACCATAATATAAATTCTAAATGAGGATCTTTATGAGGGATGGTTTCAAAAGATGGCTTAATAATCATTTTAATCTCTCCCCAAAAGAAGTGAGAACTTTACTATATATAAAATAGATAAACAAGGTCCTACTGTATAGCACAGGGAACTATATTCAATGTCTTGTAGTAACCTGTAATGAAAAAGAATATGAAAACGAATATACGTATGTGTATGACTGAATCACTATGCTGCACATCAGAGACTAACTCAACATTGTATATCGACTATACTTCAATAATAATAATAATAAAAAGTATATTGCAGTGCTGGAGATTTGTAGTCTGTCATTTCCTCTACCCAGGGGACAGAGAATTTGGGAGATGGCGAGTGCTTCATGTGCATGTGTTTTCATCGTTTGCATCACCATAGCTCTTAATTACAGTAATCATTTTCACAAACTGGCTTTGTTTTCTTCTCTGGCTCCTTGACTTTTGGCAGGCTGCACCAGGCCAACACCTGTTGTCTCCTTATACAGAGAAACACCTGTCAGTGGAGCCACTAAGTACTAATGTAGAGACTGTAATCTGGGGGCTTGGGAACCTTTGCTATTGTCAGAAAAAAGGAAAGAGCACCTGTGTAGGGCCCAGGAGAGCTGAATGACAGCTTATTGACTCCTGACAGAAGATGTCGATGAATCCGTTCCCCTTTCTCTACCTACTCCCCAGAAATGCAGCCTGGGGCCACAACATCTGTTAATGAGCAAATGAATGTGATCAGATTCGAGGAAAATTCCTTTCTAAAGGAGACTGTAGTTAAACAGGTATGAGGGCTTTGAGGCATCAAACTCTAAATGGCTTTTACAAATAAATATCCAGTGGATAAAAGTGGAAAAAGGGAAGTAAGAAGAAAAGAGAAAAGATGCAAAGAAATGTTGGGGGAGCATGAAAAATGGGACCAAGAAGGTTTTTTTCCATATGATAATCTCTTTCAGAAGATCAGCATTTTGAGCGCTCTGGTGGCACTAGGCTGGTTCTAGGTAGAGATAGGTGTATCCAGCCTAATAGGCTTCAATGGAAAAACTCAGTGTCAATTCCTGAATGTAACGATTATTCTTTAACAGTGTAGATACTTAGATACGCTTATGTCCACACATGGAGAAGGAAGAGAACAAAATGACAGAAAGTTTTGGGAAGAACAACGAAAGGAGATTAAAAGCCTATGTTTTTCAAAGACAGAGTTTAGTACCAATATTTATTCTTAGATTTCCTAACCTTTTGTTTCCTAAGTTCAAGATATATAGAAATCCATGCCAGCCCAGAGAAATGCCTTGATCCTACCTCAGCCTGTGAAGATCACCCACGCAGTTGGGAGTTACAAGGATGGGGATGATACGAGCCTTTCCATTTGTATCTCTTTCCAGTTGGAACTCCTCTCCGCTGTATTCTGTGGGAGGAGCTGTCAGCCTGAATTCTTCCCCCAGATGGATTTTGCTTCTCTCTTCTGTCCCATTGTCTCTCACAAAACCATTCTCCTTTCTTTACATTATGACTCTTCCTAGATTTGGGAGCTCTCCTGGCATTGATACAAAGAGAAAGCAGGGTAGGGTCAGACAGTGGATGGATAAAATTGTAGGTAGGAAGGAGAGCAGGCAGGGGAAATCATGAAAAGAAATTTTAATCTTGGATTCATTCTTGATTTTTCTCTTTTCTGCACTCACTATATGCAATCCAGCAGGAACTCCTTTTGGCTTTATCTTCCAAATATAAGCAGAATCCATTCACTTTTCACCATCTCCATTGCAACCACCTAGGTATAAGCCATCATCACCTCCCAAAAGGCCCTGCTTTTGGCCTTTCCTCCTTTCAATTTTTTTTTAAAGGCAGCATAGTAATCTTTTTTAAAAAGAAAAGACACTCCTATCCTTAAAATTACTGGTCACTTCTTGTTTCACACCTAAAATAAAAGCTAAAATCCTCCCAGTGGCTTTCCAGCCCCTAAGTGATCCCCTGGCTTGCTCAGTTCAAGCCATACTGGCTTCCTGGCAGTTCTCAAAACTCATCAGAAACAGACTCACAGACATAGTAAACAATCTTACGGTCACTGGTGGGGGAAGAGGGTGGGAAGAGATAAATTGGGAGTTCGAGATTTGCAGATATTAACTACTATATACAAAAATGGATTTAAAAATGTATTTTTTCTGTATAGCACAGGGAACTATGTTTGATGTCTTATAGTAATCTATGATGAAAAAGAATATGGAATAGGAATATGTGTATGTATATGTATGACTGAAACATTATGCTGTACACCAGAAATCGACACAATATTGTAAACTGAGTGTACTTCAATTAAAAAAGAAAAACTCAGCCATGCATTCACCTTAAGATATTCACAAAGGTTACTTTCTCTGTTTGGACTGCTTTCCCCTAATGTATTTGTCTGACTAATTCTTTACATCCTTCAAGGTTTTGCTCATGTTTTCTTCTCAAATGTCATCTGATCACCCTCCATACTCCCTAATACCCATTCTGCTTTTCTTTTTAATTTTTTTCCATAGAAGCTGTATATTTAATAAAGAGTTATGTAGCTCTTACTGTCAGCCAGGCATTCTCGCCAGATACTAATTCATCTAATGTACATACCAACTTATGGAGTAGGAACTGTTGTCTATTTTGTAGGTCATAAGAAAACTGGGGCACAGAGAGGGTAAATAACTTACCCAAGTCACCCAGCTAGGAAGTGGTAGCGCTGAGGCTGGGACTCAGGCTGATTCTAGGAGCAGCACCCTTACAACTGTGCTTTGATGTACTTAGCACTTTCTAATATACTGTAGGATATACATCTATATTGTGTTTGTTGTTTACTGTCTTTGTCCCCTGCTAATATGAAAGTTCCATGATGATGAGGCTCTTTCTTCTGTTCACAGATACCTAGAATGGGGCTTGATATATACTGTGGGTGCCCAATAAATGCTTGTGGAATGAATAAATAAACTCGATGATTGAGAGTCTGCTCTCCAGCTTGAGATACATTGTTTTGGGCTCATTATCAAGACATCCATTTCTCAGGCACCTCGATTTATCCTCCAGGGACTTCAGGTAAAGTAGAACAGGGAGAAACTTCACTCTAGTTCAGATATTTTATTTCATCCTATCATTTTTGAATGAGTGAAACTGCCATAGAGATGCAGCTGTTATTTCCCTCTGATTTTTTTTCACCTTAAGTTTCCTTTACAATTCCACCCACCCCTCTCCACACTGTACTTGGAGTGGGTAGATGTGAAAGGAAAGAAATGAGGATTCACTCTTGGTCTTATATACACACACACTAAACACTAGTTAGCTTTTACATTTTATATCCTCTAGGAATTTTGTAGTAATGACAGCACAAAGGCAGAAGGAATCTGCAGCCAGAGAATGGGCATGGACGATGTGACAGAAATGCAGCTGATTCTTCGTGGTACCCACACTTGAGAACAAAACAAGGCAAACCTCATACACGCAGATTTTTAAAAATTCCAGTCCAGCAAAGTGGAAGCCCTCAGTGCTTCAAAACTGTTTATTCTGTAAAGATAGCAGGCTCAGTGGTGGAAAAGACCCCTAATGAGAACAAACATACCTGAATTCTAATTCTGCAGCTCACCTCCACACACACACATACACACACACACGAACAGTAACTGTGTAGTGAGTTAAACCCTAGAGCCTCATTTTCATTCTCCATAAAAATAAGGGTAATAATTTCTGTTCTGACGTCCTTTGTTTGGAGAAATAAAGGTAAAAACACAGTTGTAATTATGAATGTGAAATTATTACAGATTTAATTGATAATTTAAATTATGTAATTACAAAAATTATAATTGTTTACATTAAATTTGTTAAAACAATGCACTTCCTTAATACACAAAAAAGTCTCACAATGCATGGATATAACTATTTTAACCAGATCATCTTGCCTTTGGAGAAATGCAGGTAATAAAATCAATAAGATGAATGCTCTTGTGTGTCACAATCTGTGACAGAAGCGCTTGGTCCAGCAGCTTTTTACAAGGTGGGATTATGATGCCCTATAGGTGGTTCAGCAGCTGAAAGACAACTGCAGAGAACATTTGAGAATTAGGGTGAATGAGATTTATCAGCCTGATTCTGAGGAACGCTAACGGAAGCGAAGATAAAGTAAAGAAGCCCAGTCTGCATTTGCAACTGTCTTCTTCAAATAGTGGTCCTTTTTCCCACCAACACATCTAAAGGCAGCAAGTCACTGGTGTGTCATCTTTTCTGACTCTAAGGCCTCCAGCAGGTACAGCAGTTTCCAGAGTATGAGGATTTGTCCGGATCACTTGTCCACCCTTTAAAAGAAA
Source organism: Camelus bactrianus (assembly GCF_048773025.1). Lineage (NCBI taxonomy): Eukaryota > Metazoa > Chordata > Mammalia > Artiodactyla > Camelidae > Camelus > Camelus bactrianus. The sequence goes on along the minus strand of NC_133540.1, from coordinate 90,244,424 downwards.
GGGATTTCGCTTCAGATTTCCATGTGGGAATACCTTTGTAGTGGACACTTTGAAGCCGTGCTAGTTAAAGCTATGTCGTAAAAGCAAACAAATAATCTCCCATTGTCTGAACTGAATGCCTTCACCAAGGCTGACGTGCCAGAGAGCACCTGGAACAAACTCTAACCTGTTTTCACCTCATTTTCTCCATTAGTAAAAGCAAAAGACAAACTCACTGGCTTCAAGACTTTTCCTCATATATGGTTACTTTTCAAAGTTTTTTTGAAAAAAGTATTTTAGGGCCTCTTACTGCATTAAGCTTTGTCTGTAATGTGTTTTGATTTGTTCAGAGAAACATGAGCAACAGGACTGTATGTTCACTAGAACAAGACATCATAGTAAAAATTTAGGGGCACATCTAATATTAAAAATTTTTTAAGTCAATGTTTTCTAAGAAAAAAGAATCATAAAGGAATTGTCTATTTCAATAGCAAAGGTCATTGTTGGTTTGTTACAAAGGTAAAGCACTTTGAAACATTTGAAATTGTTCCTAAAAATATTACCTTTGTATTAATGAGTAAGGAAGGAAACTTTTGCACTTTCAAATACAACTGTTTCACACCCAGTCTATTGCTGTGGAACACAGGATTGTTAACAAAGCAAAATGTAGGGGACTCATTGTTTACAGCTTCTTAAAAGGAATCTCAGGAAACTACCTTCTGTGTTAATGCAGGGAACCAGGACGTACTGGATGAGGTCTTAGTATGAACTGACACGAGATGCAAGCATCCAAAGGGAAGAGATCAGCACACACCCAGACATCAGCATTAGAGGCTGCTGGAGTGAATCACGCAGCATTTCTCTGCTGCACAAACACACCTGACCTCGGCACATAAAACACACATTCAGCCTTCTGCACAGGCACAGTGCTCCTAGCTCTGCAACCTGGAGAACTTGTCTTAACCTCTCTTTGCCACAGTCTCCTCACTGGGAAAATGGAGACAGTGATAAATAACCTTTGCCTCTGAGTGCTGATTTGACTGTCACTGTAAAAGCTGAGGAGCTAATGCACACAAACGAAGCACTACCTCCCTTTCCTGGCACATCGAGTGCCTAAATACTGTTAATGATCATAATGTAACCCCTCTTTTCCCTCTCACATACTTTGGGGAAAATCATTTCGGAGAAGAAATGGATTACCATTTTGATGCAAGTCAACAAATACATCAAAATGGTCTTTCCTTTTCCAAGTCAGATTTCTTCAGCTCTGTGAAAGGTAAGGAAAACGTTCTTTATCCTGATTGGGAAAAATCACAAGGGATTTCCTTTGTCATAAATATCAGAGACAGTGTCATCAGATGACGCGTAAAGGAATGATATGCCTTCAGTTTAACAAAAATAGTGCTCAAGTTTTGCAGGCTATGAAATAATGATCGCTCTTGTCTTCCCATTACTGGAGTGATGACATTCAGGCACCTATATCTTGTGTTCTACCAGTAAGCGTAGCATATCTCTTCTAGATAAAAAGACAGCTGTCATGTAATGCCAGAATAAAGCCTTCAGATCACACTCCATTTGTCAAGTCAGTATGTCACAAAATACATTTTTCTTCTAGGGATTTTCCTAGCTTGTCCACATATTACAGGCACATTAAAGAGCCCTTCTTGTGTTAGAAACATAAAACACTCAAATAAAAACAAGCGCAAATATTCCATTCTCCAGGGGAAGATTAGAGTTTCCAGGAAACACACGTAACTGTATGCACACTTCTCTGTTACGTGCTTCTTTTTAACATGAAGCTAAAGGAGCAAATGAACAACAGTAGTCATCGCTCTACTTTATTTACATTTTGTTTTATTTTGTTTTTCATTCTTTAAAAAGTTTACCTATACTAAAATTCATTCTTTTTGGTGTGCTGCTCTAAGTTTCGTAAGTGCATAGACATATAACCATCACCACGCTGAAGACCCTCATTTGGTTTTAATTAGCCCTAAATTATACATAACATAATATAAATGGCAAAGTGTGAGTGATTCATTCCTTTAAGAGGCAAACACAGAGAATGGGGGAAAATGACAGAGGAAAGGTACATGGGCTTCTGTCTTCTGAAATAAGCCCTTCATTTCCACAATTTCCATTTACTAATTTCTTCTCTTTTGTTCCCTTAAAAAAAAAAAAAAGTCTCAGCTTAAAAGCTGCTTTCTCTCAAGTGCCTTTCCTGACTCATCTCCCACCCCAGATCTAGATTAGGTCCTCCTGTGATGTTTTCAGAGTATCACTACTTACCACAATTTACCTATACAGCTTTTTTCTGCACAGCTTTTTATGGGTAATCAGCCTAAAGTCTGTCTCCCACACGACTAAGTTGAGAGTGTGATTGGTCCTGCAGTCTCTCCAAAAATGGCATTTGTTTCAACAATTTTTTCAGGCTCAAGGATAAAATAAGCCTAATACTATCAAATTATTTTTAAAAATTTTTCATTGACATGTAGTTGATTTACAGCATTAGTTTCAGGTGTACAGTGAAGTGATTCAGTTATACATATACATACATACATATATTTTCTTTTCAGATTCTTTTCCATTACATGTTATTACAAGAAATTGAATATAGTTCCCTGTGCTATACAGTAGGTCCTTGTTGTTTATCTACTTTATATATAGTAATGTGTATCTGTTAATCCCCACCCCCTAATTTATCCCTCTCTGCCTTTTCCCCTTTGGTAACCATATTTGTTTTCCACATCCATGAGTCTGTTTTTGGCTTGTAAATAGAATTTGTATCATTGTTTTTTAAATTCCACATATAAGTTATATCATATGATACTTATCTTTCTCTGTCTGGCTTACTTCACTCAATGGCATTATTCCATTCTTTTTTATGGCTGAGTAATATTCTCTCTCTCTCTCTCTCTCTCTCTATATATATAATAGTCCAAATATATATGTGGAATATATATATTTCAAATATATCAAATTCTTAATGGCATCATACCAACCCCCTTCTTATGGTTAGGTAAAAGTTGTGTGAAAGTAAAGATCAGTATGTACAGCTGAACATCAGCAGAAGGATTTATAAAGTATGTAAATGAAGTTACATGTGGAGTCTTCCTGGAATGAACTTGTTTCCAACCAACAAATGGCATGAGATCCACCACCAGTCTCTCTCCTCCCAGAGTTAGGCTCTACAGTTAGCTACACCCCTTAGCTTTCATTGGATAATCAGCTCTAAGCCAGGCTGGCCCACAAAGGTTGATCTGGGTTCAAATACTGGCAAGAAGGGCAACCTAGATGCTAGCAAAGATTTCTTTCACTTTGTCTCACTACAGAAATAGCAGTCACGTAGAGTAAGGCTGACGTGCCGCAAGATTGCATGTGACCGATCCTGTCTTCTTAGCTCCTCGTGCTCCTGCGTGCAAAGTGCTGCTTTAGTTTATTCAGTCCTTTAAAGGTCTGACCAGTAAGAGGAGACAAAAAAAAGCATATACTTTCTGCCTTTTATACTTTTAAGCTGGGGGAACAGGCCACATCAGCAGCCAAGGTCCTATCAACTAGGAATTCTTGCTACTCCCCTATTAAATGTTCCCAAGTTCTCTTTCTTCTGTCATCACTGGATCTATAGAAGCCCAGCCATGGCCCACCATGAACTCCGTGACAGCCGGAACTGTGTCTATTTTGGTCACCAGTTGAATCCCCACGATTCCTGTAACTGAGGATGCACTCAGGAAGTATTTACCGCCTGAGTGAAGAAATGAACGAATGAATGAATGAATGGGTTCTGCTTCTGACTGTGCCATCAATTAGCTCTGTGGTTGACCCAGTTATTTACTTTCTTCATATTTCAGGCTTTCCTCAACTGTAACATGTAAAATCTATAAAAGCAGTTAGACTGGATAATCAGCAGGAGTCTTTTTAAAAACAAGACAGATGTTATAAACATAAGATTGACAAGAAAAAGTCACTTATATTTACTTCTTATCTCAGGCACTACCAGCCATATTGCAGCCTATTTCAATTAAACTACATTAAATGACAGAAAGAATATGTTTTAGTCCTGGCAATGCTGATTATTGGCATATGGCTTTGCATAGTATATAAACTGCATGCACTTCCATTTTTTATATACAAACTTAGGAGAAGAATAAGGAGATTTCTGACCTTTTATATCCCCAAAGTTTGATTATTCTAGTTGTTTTAAAAATTTGTTTTGTTTAAAGTAACTCTTTTTTTGTGAAAATTCCTGAATTGATGTCTTTTAAGTGCCTAAGTTCCAAAGATTTTCTTTACACTGAAGTCAAATTTACAAGTCCTCTAAACCTTACGAAGAGGATAGATATTATAGAGTTATTTCTGAAAAGGACAATAGAGGGTAGATATAAACTGGGAAAAACAAAGCATAGAGGGAAAGCGATGTCCCAGGAGATGGAATCCCTGTGCTTGCGGGAGGATTAGGATAAGGTAACGTGATCACAGCATCCTTGCCACCAGAAGAGGGGGAGTACTCTAACTTACAAGGGTGGATTAACATCATTTCATCTCCCAAACTTTTCACTTTTTGCTCTCTTTGAAACAACAATTTTGATTCAAGAAGAACAATTTTACTTCTCCCAGGATACAAATGGCTTTCATTTCTGTGAGAATTTCTTTTAGCCTTTGGAAAAGTGCCAAAGAGCCAGGATTTCTCCAGATTTTAAGCACATTTCTGACACTGTGCATCCAATAAGATGTGACACATGGACATAATGGGTTCCTAGAGATAATTTTTAAAAAGAAAATAAAACTCACGTCTTTGTTACAGTAGTAAACCTCTCAGGCTGACAAGACCAGGCAGGATCAAAATGTCTTCCATTACATTCTTTCACATTCTTTTTAAAGGGCACTATTTTGCATTTGATGAAATAATGGCACACAGAAGGGAACATGCCCTTATTCAGAGCAGTTAGATTGAGAAAAAATAATTAGGTGTTGCCCTATGGCCAGAAACTCAAGGGAGACCATAGATTCTCTAAAAAAGAAACTAGACTTATATTTAGTCACATATGTTCCATTTGAGGAAGAAAAAAGTGAAACATTTTAAACAAAATCTCTGTTCAGTGCATTTTCTTAAGATCTCAGGTTTTTTAAAAAAATCTAGTAAAGTAGGAGAAGAGTCACAGAACAATGATAAATATAAATAAGTGGCAAAAAGAAAAATTTTTGTAAGGATGAAGAGTGAAACTGGATCAAGACAATGAAAAGACTATTTCTGAGATGACAGAAATTAATTTTTAACTTTTTAATGGACATCTTCAATTAATCTCCTAAAGACTCCTAAATCTTTATGTGCCCCAGATATCATTCAATATCTTCATCTTAGACTTGATCAGAGCCTGAGATAAGGATTGGGTGTAGATAATTCCTTTGGAAGATAGTTCTAGGAAGCAGTAAAGAGGGAGTTGAGAGAATGAAACCAGACGTGAGGGTAAAGGGCAAAAAAAGGGGATAGATCATTGAACTGGTTACCTGCGTCAGTACCTGGAGCTCAGACCCACTGGAGACATGCTGAGCACCTTGTAGAAACTGCCTCAAAATTGTCTCATAGAAGGATGGGGAAGTTGGAGCAATTAGCTATTGATTCCTTCTTCCTCCCACTTCCAGGCTGCTGGAAGCAGCTGTGCTGGTTGTGGGTACTGATGCCTTAGAAGAAAGCCTTGAGGCAGAAAAGCAGAGAGGTGCAACATTTGCCATTTGACATGGGACCCTGGAGATACACATGGAAGTGCTTACTATAGCAATGCTGAAATATTTGGGCTAAGAAGAGATGGTGCAAAGCACTACAGTATCTATTAATATCTTGACTCCAAATTGTTCCTCTTCATACAGTCACTTTTCCATTAATACAATCACCCCCTTTCAACTTGGCCAAGCTAAAATACTTTGAGTGATCATATCTTTTCCATCCACCATATCTAATATTGAAGTTTCACTCTTTCTGTCCTGGAAATCTGGAATCTGTTTCTTTTCTTTTTTATTTATTTGAACAAGATATATATTTTACATAGTTTTAATCATATTGTATGTATAATTTAGTTCCTTTTTATTTTAACATGGGAACACAAATTGAAAATGGGTAATGATAAAGTCCTATATTTAGGCTAAGAAAATCAGTTGCTCAAGTACAAGATAGAGCACAGAGAAGCTAACAATATTTGTATTAAAACATTCTCAAATACAACACACAAGTAAAAGATCTTGGGATTGTGAGTTTGTCAAAATCTCAATGTAAATCGCTATTGAGATAAGGCTTCTCAAAATTACTTGCAACATTGGGATACTTTAAGAAAGATGCAGATACATGTTTCCAAAGCAGGATGAAATATTTTAAAATAGAACCAGAGAATAACAGCCAATAAAGTATAAAATATTTGATAATATTATTTGATTGAATGATCTGAGGATGTTCTAGCATATAAAATAGAATTGGGAGAATGATACCTTCTTTTGGAGTTATAGTTTTTGACAACATTTACTTGGATGTATTCCCAATTTCAATCCAAATATAAAAGTGAGTACTTAAAAAAAACAATAGAGGCCTTATTGCCATAACATTATTAGAGTTGAACAACTACTAACAGGATCCTTAATGGTTCACGTATGAAAACCCATAGTCCCTTAGTTATAAATTTATAACTGTGACTGGGAAAATTAGTGTATAATTTCTAAAATAGAAGAAATCCTAGAAGAAACTTTAATTTCATGTCCAGTTATAGAAAAGCATAGACTGAGATTTACTTTTAAAAATATGGTTTGTGTTTTTAGACATTAAATAATTTAAATTTTAAAAGGAATGCAAACTTATTCAAACAAAAGAGACCTCTACATTTAAAAATGTAATCAATGTTGGTGTATTCCATGTTGGTAGTATGTTCTTCCATGACTTTTTCTATGCTATTTCAATTATCCCCAAATATTTGGGAGGTTTTTGTTTATTTTAGGAAATGAAATCTTATAATACACATGGTTGTGCTGCCCTCATATAAAAATATGCCAAGGGTAGCCCTCCTAGACTAGATCAATACGTATGGATCTAATTCATTCTCTTAGATATTTGCTCTATGTTTCATAGACTCATATACAATAAATATATACTCTTTAAGTTCTTTCCAACATTTTTTAGCAGTAATTACTTACAATGCAAAACATTCAAATGTACCTTTGATTTTATTTCTGTGCGATAGAGTCCCCAAAACTGGGATAGCTGGGTTAAAGGTTACGAGCAATTTTTATCTGAATAAACGCTGCCAGATTACTTAACAAAAGCTATATATCTCCTCAAAGACCCCTGCAGCAATGCATGAAGCTCTCCACTTCTGTAGAAACATAGATATTCTGGATTTTACATTCTTGGAAAGATGTCTTCAATTATTTTAAAAGATTTGCTAATGAGATTGGATTATTTTGTATCATTCTGGAGCTTAGAACTAGTTTAAGTGAAATTAGCTTTTGGCTTGGTATATTTTTTTCTAGCAATGAGAGCTGTTCATAAATATAGACTGCTTTTTTCAGAGATCAGTTTACTGTTTCTGCAAACTATGCTTTGGAAATAACCTGCTAAAAATAATTCTTATATTTGCATAATAGTTTATTGCTTATATAACACATTCATATTTTAAATTTCTATTACTCTTTTGATCTCCATTAATCTGTTATTTTGTATGCTAGTTTTTAGTAAATCTTGTTTTCTGAAGATTTATATTAATCTCCAATGTATTCTCTCATTTTCCTTCTCCGTGTGTCTCCCAGCCCCAGTTTTGTTTTTGGCATTTTGGAAAAAAACAGAGTATTATGGGGTACACCATTCACCCAGAAGTAGGTAGTATAGTCATCAATATCCTAATTATGTGTCTTTTATAGACCACATACCAACTTAATATTCACTTTAAAATAGTAAAGTTTAATTCAGACTTATCTGTAAATGCAACACGGCTCTTAGATTTAGGTTTATCTCTATTACCCTAGCCAATGTCAGTGATGCTGGAACCAAACTGCAAAATATTCCTCCCTTCATCTCCCCATAACTGAATTTTGATATGAGAATCAAAGGTGAAGACTTTAAAAACAAGCTTAATGGAGTAGTTTTAATTAACAGTTAGATTGTATTTTGGTAGAGGTTGCAGTTCTTAGAAAGCCGGCAGGGGAAAAGTGTTCTTACAACTGTGAACATCAGAGACCTCAGAACTTGGTGATTACATGTCTTGGCAACAATGAGAGTAAGTACACCATCCCAAGGGCAGATGACATATTTTCCAGACGTCACTATTTAGTTGTGTCACTGTCCAGCGGCAGCCACCGATTAGGAAAAAAATCCTTCCTCCCCTTAAGGAGCATAGCCGGCACTGAAGGCAGTGGGGGAGATGTTGGCAAGGTACCGGAACAGGTGGCAGCAGCAGGTGTGATAGGCGAGAGATGACAAGGGCACAGAGTGTGCTGCGGCTGGCAAGCTGTCGGTAACCAGCGTTCAGGAACTGCCGAGAACAGAGAAAGAGCAGAGATGGTGGCACAGGGAAAGAGGAGCAGGGCAGAGCAGACTGTCATAGCAGGGTGACAGCTACCCCCTGAACAAGCACAAACAGGAAATGTGATGAGAGTGGAAGTGGTGACCTGCAGCCCCAGACTGGCTTGGAGGATCACACCATGATGACAGGGAAGCCTGCGGTCCTCCAGCAGACGTGCAAGTCACCCAGAGCTCACATGCCAGAAGGCAGACCACACCCTGCAGTCACAGTGAGAGAAGAAAACAAAGAGAAAGGAATTCAGTGATATTTCTTTTTTTCATCTCTTTTGGATGCTTTGGCTTTTTTTTTTCCACTCAAGGAACCATGATCTGAGGAACATGTGGATGTCCCCAAATACTCTGAGAACCCAGAGGTCTTAGATTGGGAATCAGAGACTAAACATATTGTTAAAGCCCCAACTGTATCTGCTCTATAGCTGTGTTGAGACCACAATCAAGATGTCTAATTATAGATGATTGTAAAACACTTCTCTCATACAATTCAACTGACTAAATATTTACTGATGCCATATTTACTGCATTAAAAGTCCCATAAAACAAGGAGTCGCTGAGGACTGTTACTATGCTGCATTTGGACACTGCCTTGATACTATATAAATATACAATGTGATTACATTTAAATCCACTGTGATAGAATTCCATCAATATTTTATTATGTTTGTTTTGACAGATTATCTCACATAAGATATTTCTCCAGGATTCTGAAGTGTCAGACTTGCTCAGGGTGCAGTGGAGTTGCAAAGCAGAGCTGAGTTTCAGTACATCACAATATATTATGTTTTCTGATACACCTAATAATAATTTTTAAATGGTGATTTTTTGAATGTCAGCCTGTGGTTATGACAAGATTGGTTTACTCATTCAAAATTCTTTTCATAGTGCTTACTTTGTACAGGTGCTGTTCTGGGTACTAGAGATGTCATAGACAACAACAATAAAAACAACCATGACCTTTACTGAACTTCCACTGCAGTGAAGGGAGGCGGATGATAAATAAATAAACCACTGAAAAATTAATCATAGTAAGCAGGATGGAGATATTAGGTTGGAGGACAGAATGTTGCTATGTTACATAGCACGGTCAAGAGCGGCATTCGTGACAAATCGCCACTACAAAGCAACATAAAAAGTGAGGAAGCAACCTGTGCAGATATGGAAGAAAAATTATTCTGAAAAAGACACACTTGGTGCAAGTCATTCATGAATTCTGTTGTTCAGGGAATCAGAGAAAAGGAAAAGTGGCTGGAAGGGAATGTAGGAATGAGAAAAAAAAGTTGTTTTTTTTTTTAAGATGCAGCGATTAACCACTTGTGTGAAGATGAGGATGATTAGGAAAGAGGAAGAACTTGATGATATAAAAGAGGGATGGAAAGATGCTGGGAAGAGATTCAGTGCTTTAAGGTGGGATAGGCTTTTTCCACCTCAACACTGGGCCAGACAAGTCCTCACTGTGAGGGCTCTTATATATCCTAAGACTGCTTAGTAGCAACGACGACCCTACTACCCATTAGACACCTGGAGCTCCCTCATAGTCAAGTTATGATGATCAAAAAATGACTCTAGACTTTGCCAAGTGCCCCCTGGGGGACAGAACCACTGAGAACCACTGGTGTAGGACTTGGTCTTCAGCAAGAGCATAGATAGTTCATCTACAGTAGCAAAGGGAAAGCAGGGTAAATGGTCATGGATTCAGATGATCTTAAAAATGTGATAGGTGGAATATAAGGAGTTACTTCTGATCGATTCTGTTTCACCTGAGAATGTGTAGGGGAAAGAATATACTGGAAATTGAAGAAGAGGGGAACAGCATCTGGGAGAGTGAGGGGGCGAATGGTCTAAGGAAATGCAGCTGGACTGCCAGAGAGCACTAAAGCTAGGTAATGAATTCAAAGTAAAATCAGCCAGCATGGTTAGGCATTATGACCATGGCTGCGGGTGAAGGACAAGGCTGCTTCTACCCAGCCATGTAGTTCCTCTTACACAATAACCTATATAGTCAGCTGCTTATCTAGATGGAGATCAGGAGAAAGGGAAATACAGAGACAAAGGAATTTAAATTAGTAACTCAAGATACTCTCCAGTCATACTAGGAAGATATTCGTGGCTACTTCAAATAGACGTCTCTAACAAGGGTCATATTTTGAGAATTGTAAATATATTTTTGTCCTTCATCTTTCTGAGTATAAGATCTTTATGAAGCTGATCCAAAATATACAACCACTTGGAAAGGGAAAATAATGGGAAGACTTTGCTAGAAAACATGGAGAGAAAGAATAAAGCAATATCTGATTTCTGACGTGGAAAATATGATTTGGCAGCAGGACTAGTTAGGACTAGTTTCCTTGTTCTGGGAGCACTGTCCTGTGCATTGTAGGATGTTTAGCAGCATCCCTGACTTCCACCAACCAGCACCTCACCCCAATGTGACAACCGAAAATACCTCCAGATACTGCCAAATATCTCCTCGAGGGAAAAACCACCCTTAGTTGAGAACCACTGTAGCAGAAGATTTCATAAATTCCTTTTAGTTCCATTTAATATATCAGGCCAGGCTTGAAGGACTTACATGACAGAATCTTCCAGAGGATGGAGAAAATTTACCCCTTTCACCTACAGTAGCTAAGCCATAGAAAAAGATATCATTTAAACGGAGGGGAAAATATACAATTTGTCAAAAGACTCCCTCACTTTCCTTATAGTGGTAATAATATGCTTCCCCTTTTGGTCCAATTATCATCCTCTGGAAATAAATTTAATTATTTTATTTAACTGCTATTCCATTTAATAGCACTTCATCTATTTGAAGACAGTTTTCATGTCCTGTCTAGCTCTTCCTCTTTTGAATTAATCATTTCCAATTCCATCAACCAAGTTTACACGTAAATTATTCTTGTGAATCATTTTCGTGGGGGACCTGGAGGATAAAGGGTAAGGCGTCTTTGTCTCTGTGTGAATGTAGGCAAGAGGATGTATACATCCTCAGGGCCTTTTAACGCACTCAGCAGACATTTCTCTTAAGACACCGACAATATACACAATTCTGTTTCTTTCATGAGTGCATAATTATCTTATGATAGAACTTACAGGACACCCACTTCTAGTGTGGATTTTGTTAGAGGCCAGCCAGATTCCACTATAATGAGCCATAACATTCAAGTATGGGAGAACCCTGGAACTGCCTAGGAGTGGGGACACCACTTCTAGTCTAAGCTCCAGTATTGTCAGTGTGACCCTTACTCGATAGCTTAAATAACTGATGTTTCTCCTTTTTAACAATAGTTGTATCTTATTACCTTTATCCTTACATTGCAACATGTCAACTACCAAGGGTGATAAAAGGAAGTAAGTAAGTGATGATTGGAAGAATTCCAGTAGCAGTTACAAGAAATGACCACAGGAAGAAAGAAGGGAAGAATATGCTAAAAAACGAGTTAACAGTCACAAAAAGGAAGGGGGGGGGGTAGAAGAGGAGCAACAGCAGGAAAGTCGCCTAAAAGTATAGGCTATGAGTACTCTTTCTCCTCCTCCTGTTTGGAAACTGACAAGCCCTGGGCAGCTATACTGACCGGAAGGAAGGAGTGGCGAGGGGAGGGTATGGAAGGACCAGAGAGCAGAGCAACTGAACACCTGAGAGAGCAAAAGGAAGGAAAGTGAAACCACGGAGAGAGGAAGCGTGAGTGTTAAAAGGTATTCCAAGAATTGATGTGTCCCAGCTGAGGAATGGAAAGCGAGCAGGAGGAAAAGAAATCTGAATTTGAAGTATAAATTGGTCATTAGAATAATATTTAAAGAAGATAATAAGCGGAGAGACCTTTGTTAAAACTCATCTAAGAATAGACAGCTTAGAGCCGCTATCAAATTATTATAAATTATTGAGGTACATTTATATATTATATGTTATACATCATATAATTATATATAAATTATATATAATTATCTATAAATTATTTATATATATAATTATATACATATGTAATTTCCAACAGGTGATAGAGTCAGGAGGACAGGACTGTGTTCAAGATTCTACCACCCATGCTGCTATGTGAATGGGGAATGCTGGTTCGTTTGACCAGCAGTGAAAGTTGAATGGTTTTCCAAATTCTCCTTATATGTTTCCATGGTAAGAAAGAATATTATACAGCAATTGTGATTTCAAAAATGAGTGTATGCAATGTAAGTTTTGGAAGCAGAAATGTATGAAAAAAGTTCAGAGAAACTGGGGGCTTGGATCTAGTTTTACAGCATGTTTGTACCCATGTTTTGTATCAATGAAATGCTGAGTTCTGTTTAAAAACAGAGGCCACTACACAAAAAAACAGGCCCAATTACTCAGCCTTCTTTTTTACGATACTCTACATTTGACCCAGAAAATAAGCACAGGGCAAATGTAAAATGTATTGGAATAAAGAAATATTTATTTTAAAGTAGTTCTATTCTGCTTTTCGACTATGACCAACTGTAGTAGGCCACCAACCCAACAGACTTGACCTCAAAACAGCTAGCTATGTTTATTTGTTCCCTTGAAGACCTGATATTCTATTAGAACTTTTTTAAGCAGGGGGAGAAAGGGGGTGAATGTATCATTTCCAAAGAAGTACTTACAAAAGTTTAAACCTCAAAATGAGAAAAATAAGTATGTTAATATGCTGTTTCGAGCATTATTTATGGGTGGGGGAGCTGGATGAAGGTGATCAAAAGGTGCAAATTTCCAGTTATAAATAAATAAGTACTGAGCATGTAAAGTACATAATGACTGCTGTATGGTATATTTGAAAGTTGTTACGAGTTCTCATCACAAGGGAAAAAGTCTTATTTCTCTATATGAGATGATGGATATTAACTAAGCCCATCGTGGTAATCATTGCACAATATATGTAAGTGAAGTCATTATGCTGTATATACCATGAACTTATGCAGTGCTGTATGTCAATTATACCTTAATAAAATTGGAAGAAAAAATTAAAAGTTTTAAAATGATATAAAATAAAATATTATTTATTAATTTTAAGACTAAAAATACATCTATGAATCATTTCCAGGGTCACAAAGATCAAATGAGAAAGTGTGAAGTGAAATGCTTTGGTAAGTATAAAATACTAAAGAAATTTAAGCTCTATTGTTATTCATGTTTCTTCTGAAATATAAGTCATCACAAATATGCATTACTAATGGCTCAGATAAATGAAAACATTCAATGATAAAATACATATGAAGAAAGAGAATTCAGTTCCTACACAGTTAGAGAAAAATGAAGTTTGGAAGATACAAATGTTTAAACGAGAAAAGCAAGTAATGTGGACCAAAGTTTAAAGAGGGAAAGTATTTACTACTGTTACTCTTCTAAGGAGACAATAGCCCTTCCAACATGGAAACCTGTTAGCTTTCCTCATGGGAAAAATTTTTTGTAGAAATACCTTGTATTTGTAGGACATATTTCAAAAGAATAAGAAAAATAGACAAATAATAGTTTTGTTATAATGTGCAATGTTAATAATAAGTGATTTTGTAAAGATGAGAAAATTTGGTAAAGAGACATAGCGCCTCAGATCACTTGTACGACTGGCAGGTAAAGATAAGCTAAAAAGATATAAAATAAAATAAAAGGTCAGTCAGTGATGGAAACTCTGTAGAAGATGAATGTGAGGAATGAAGGGAGAGTTTCTGGATGAAAGGACAGTGGACAGTTCCTTCTCCTTTCAGGCCTCCCTTACTTATATCAGTGAGACAAAAGTAGAGACTGTTGGTGCAGTGTGTGTCTACCAAGCAAGGAAACAGAAACGGCTGAGTTAGTTGTGAGCAGACTGCCACTGTTCTGGTAAGAGCAAATACAAAGCCACATGCATAAGGTACAAAACAGAACTGTGTCGTTTCAGGGATTGATTCTGCAAACAAGTTCAGTGTTCTTACAGTCACATTTAAAACTAGCCTTGTGCAATACAAAGATAAACAGCAAAATTTACACAATGATTAAAATTTTAAAATTTTCTTTACTTTGAGTAATATTAAATAGCTTAAATAGCTAATTAAAAAAAAAAAAAAGGACTGGCATGATAAGTTGAGAGACAGAAGCAGGAAAAAAGGAAAATGTTTTGTATTTCAGTACCTTTAATGGCACTCTTCTGCCTTCTGAACAAGAGGTCCCACACTGATTGTGAACTGGGCCCTGCAAAGTATGTAGCCAGACCTGCCTGAGGCATCATTATTGGGTCCCAACCATCATCCAGAATCCCTTTCCACCTCCTTACTGGGGCCTCAGTTTCTGTTAGAATTATACAAAGTTGTCATTCAGCAATTGCACAGAAGCTTGAAATGCTCAGAGATGCCATACAGAGAGCGGTGAATTTGACTAAGAGAGAGGCATCGTGCCCCAAACCTGCCAACCATATGTGTTTGGGGAAGTGACTGACATTTTTGGCCCCTAATTTCCTCAACTTTCAAATGGGGTAAAAATTTTCTATCCCTGGGGCCACTTCAAGGTCCAAAGAATCTGTAACTATGAGAAATAAAAATTTCAGTTAATAAGTCTGCAAGTAACTTGGAGAAGGAAACTCATACCTCCATTCTGCTTTAGCCTTCATAGGTGGTAAATCATGCGTCAGAGAAGGACCGAGAAGATTAACTACATTCTTGATATAATTACATAATTGTAATGTTTTGAGTAACAATTGAAATAAAAATATATAAAAATCACAGTCAAAAGAAAATATGAAAACTGTATATATTTTTGGATATTTTATAGTACTCATTTTATGTATATATTCATGTTACCTTAGAAACTGTTTTAAAACTTAGAGTTAATTAGAATAATGACTATTGTCATTTTGAACTCCTTAAATGATATTAAAATAGCATGATTGTGTTGTTAGTCTTTAATAATATTAAAGAAGTTTTATAATTATACAATTATTCATTTATATTTCCAAAATGTGTTCTTTGTAAACTAGCCAAAATTAATTATGTTCATTTCCTAAGTTAATTGCCTTAGAATATTGGTTAATTGGGTTTCCTTCTAACTTCTCAACCTTATATTCAGTGCAAAATATAACTGGAAAAGTTAAACTTTCATTTTAAAAACATACATATTTTCTTCATTCGGTCAGTGGGAAACTGAAGGCAGAGGGCATAGCTGCCTAAATTCTCAAAGCAAGTCAGGAACAGACTCCTAAGTGTTACACTTCTTGTACTAATCATCATGTTCTCTAACTTCATAAAAGGAAGCTGCCAAAAAACTTCAGCAAATCATAATAATGACATATTAAAATTTTTCCCATTAAAGCCAATAGAAGGCACAGATGCTCAAATTCTTTCAATTCAGCATTTTAAAGATCCTAGTTAATGCAATAAACCAGAAAAAAAATTAGAGGTATATATATCTCTGGAAGGAAGAGACAAAACAGTCAACATCTGATGATGGTATGATTGCTGATGTAAAAATCATCTAAGAGAATCACCAGACACACTATTAGAACTGATAGTTAGAATTAATTCATTTAGGTAGACAGACATCAGATCAACCTTTAAAAATCAGTAGCTTTCTTTTGTACAAGCAATCACGAGAAACGGCAAAAGAATAAAGGGTTTCATTCACAGTATCAATAACTACAGCATGACTGTGGATAAACCTGTCACGGTCAGTCTATTAGAAAAATATGTTAACTAAAGGACATATTATGACATAAAAATTTCAGAGATACATATATTCATTGACGAGAAGATTCGACATATCATTTCACCCCAGATTAGTATGTGAATTTAGTGCAATGCTCGCTTGCAATAGAATTTTTCTGTAACCATTATAATCTAATTCTAACATTAATATGAAAGAGTAAATAAACAAAAGTAGCAAAGATAATTTTGCTATTTATTTTTGTATTTGAAGAAATAAAAAAGCTTTGCTATGCCAGTGAGCTAAAAAGGTGCTACTTTTTAAAATGTGGTGTTACACAGGTATGCGTGAATAATAAATAATATTAAATTAATAGTCAAGTGCCCAGAAATAACTCTGTAAACATAGGAAATTTACATTATCATAAAAGTAGCATTTAAAATCAGTAAGAAATTATTAACTATTTATCAAGTGGTGTAAGGAATATTTATCATCCATTTAGGAAAAAGAATGAAATGAGATTTGTACCTCACACACAAAAATAATCCTCAGAAAATCTGAAGACTTAAACAAAATTATAACAATAAAACTGTATAAGAATAGATGAAAATATAAGATAAATGTACAAGATACATATTTGTTCTGAGAGTACAAGTGATCTTCTTAAGGAAGATACAAAAATTAAAGTCATAATAGAAAGAACTGATAAATAGACAGCATAAAAACAAAAATTTATGACAGAGAAATAAAGTTAAAAGTCAAGAGATGGGTTTGAAAAATACTTGCATAACTGTAAGCAATAAGCATTTGATATTCAAAGTACATAAAACCTCCTAGAGATTAGTAAGAAAAAACAAATGGCACAGTAGAAAAACAGGCAAAAAATATGAATAAGAAATTCACAGAACTACAAATACCCAAAAAATGTATGGAAAGATGGTGAATGTAAATGGTACTAATAACTTGGCAATAGTTTCAGACATGAGATACCATTGAAATGACTATGTAAAGATAGATAATGAATGTTGGCCTGAGTTTGGGGAGCCTGCTCTTCTCCAGTTGTTGCTAGTTGCGAGGGCACTGGTGAGACACTGGGAGACACTGGGAGAGCTAATTGGTAGTATCTATTACAGCGTTCATTGCCTCTCCCTATGATCCAGCAAGTCTCTTCACAGTACCCAGTGCAGAGAAATGCTTGGTCATGTACAGGCAGAAAAAGAAACTAACTGTACATTTTGAGGAAAATGGGTAATTATAGATAAGTTCATTCTCAAAGACATTATGCCATAGATCCAAAGAATGAGCGAGATTTATAGGAATCAACATGTAAATAACTTCAACATCTATTATTGAATAAAAATCATTGTACACCAGAAATTGTTGCAACATTGTAAACTGACTATACCTCAATAAAAAAAGGAAAAAAAATCTAACACATAAATGACAGAACAATTTGTTCAATGGTATTTAACATTTATTTTAAAAACACATGTGCACATAAAACAAAATAGTGTGGTATATATTGTAGGTGTCTGAAACATTTGAACATAAATATTTATCACCAGATCTGGAAGAATACACAAAAGGAGGTACCTTTGGGAAGGCTTGGAGATTAGACCCAGTAAACAATGGAGGCTGCCTCTTCTCTGTACTATTTCAGTATTTTATACAGAAAAATTGGTCATGTATTATATTTATGCATGAAAATAATTTTAAATACTATTAAAATTAGTATTATGTGTGTAATGATTTAAAGTGTACTTGCTGTTTTAACTTTTTTGCTCTCAGATGTCAAACATTTTCTTCAATAAGATCTTTTCAAAAGTGGTAAAAATTATGTTAGAGGGGCCTCTGTCACAGTGCATTTTGATAAGTAAGTCATGGGTGAATGATATAAAGAGATAGTCTTTTGGAAGGTAAGAATAAATGTCTTACGTGATTTCCCTATAAATGCCTCCATTTCATAGAGAAATGAGATACTGCACTATTTCTGAGCTTAAAAACTGCTGATTTGGGGTAAATTTTAAGAATAGCTGAAAATACTTTAAAATCAATATCAGTATGGATATAGGAGAGCTATAGAGGGCATTTATTCAACTGAGAAGCCAGAAAATTGTAACTTTATGCCAGATGGCTTAGTGGGAAATACACATGACTATAAACAGACAAAAAATATAATATGTTTGTAACGTTACTTTTTATGCACAAGTAGTGGTACTAACAGTATAATAGCAGCTTGTGAATGTTTTTTATGTTAGTCAAAACCTCAAACAATAAAATGTCTTAGATATACTAAGCACATTAGA
This sequence comes from Camelus bactrianus, assembly GCF_048773025.1. NCBI lineage: Eukaryota > Metazoa > Chordata > Mammalia > Artiodactyla > Camelidae > Camelus > Camelus bactrianus. The sequence goes on along the minus strand of NC_133540.1, from coordinate 90,225,979 downwards.
CATTCACATTTTAAAGACATTGCTTTTTAAAAAGGGGTTCAAAACACAGCTTTAATGGATTACTAGGGAAATTAAATCAAGAATGATGAAATTCGGAGATTCAATTCAACTGGTGTTGATGCTGGATATTTTTCATCAGTACTAAGGTTTGCGGCAAGGGGCAGAAATTGAACGACTGTTTCTAAGTCTCAAGAGGGCTGCACATCTCTTATTGTTTCACACTAATACAGCATCATAAAGTCCATGAAAACTTTAGAAAATAGACATTAGTGTTCTAGATGCTAGCATTGAAATAGAGATATTTAAATAATCAAAAATAATATAGATATAATTAGATATCGAAGAGGGTCATTCAAAATGTCATAATATAAAATACACTTGAAACATAAGAATATACGACTCCAGTATCAGAAAGATTTTAGAAAAAGAGTTTGAGAAATAGCAGAAACTTTTCTGGGAAAAATCAAAAGTTCCAACATTGAAAATAAAGGCATGTAAAAAAGATTCAGTGACAGTAATCAAGGCTAAATTTTTCCATTTTTAAGGGAAATAAGTTGAAAAAGTGACCTCTAGTGGACTCTCAGCTTCATGCATAAAGTTGGCTCTTTTTATTTTGAAAAAAATAAAAGTTTGTATCACGAATATAAGTTGCTAAGGACATAGAATCTGGATAACGTATTTTTAAAAACACGTTTAGAAACATTGTATTTATTTTGGCTGTTTTCAAAATTTAGAAATCATTATTTCAAAAGGAGTTCACAAAGTCTCCTGATATAATCTAGTATCTTTAAAATAACATCAACTTTAAAAAGTACTTTTCACACATGGAACAGTGTTTATTGCCCAAAAGTGCATTTCCAGGTGGGCGAGGAGAGACACAGTTTAGATTCAGGAGAATGAGTGATAGGATCTCATTGACCCATGCCTTTATTAGCCCAATGCTTCATTTCTTTCCCTCGCACACTGCCAGTGGATGGCACACCGACAAGACAGACTGACCATGGCACGTGCTGGCTTCTTACCTTCTAAACTCAGGCTGATCATCTGCAGGAACCCAGACCCTCTGATGAGCACATGCCGCAAACCAGCACCCATTATTTCTTGACTTCAGGATCTTGAAGGAAATTCGTTAAAAAGCACACATTGGAAACAAGATGTTGATTTACAGTAGGGTGGTGAAAGAGTAGAAGCAGAAGAGGTCCTTACTGAGTTAAAGAGGAGATTTCTCTTCAAAAATCACTATAAAATATATTTTTATGAAAAAAGAGAACCATTTTTTTCAAAGAGCAAAAAAAAGTTAAGATGAAATTTCTTGAAAATAAAATATATTCAGGAACTCTATTTCCAAGTAAACATAAAAATTCTGTGCAAGTTCCACAGAGCACAGGAAATTTCTGGAATGATCATTTTGCTCTTTCTAACCCAGAAAAATTATTATTTAAAAAAATTACAGTTAAAATTAATTAAAAATTAATTTCTGAAAAATTGTAAATCAATAATCATCTCGAGGTGAGAATTTTTTTTCTTTCTAGAAGCAGAACTTTATTAGTCTTCTTCAACTAATATCATATAGTTTTATAGGACTAAGAAGATTTCAGTAACTTTTGAAAACCTCTGCTAGCTCAACCCCACACCCATTCAGAGAAATATTAAAATGGGATGGGGTGTGCAAGCTTAGCATCACTTCCATCGACTTTTCATAGTTTGATTTTTCCTTTCTACTCAATTCTCTTAGAGTGAAAACTACAGAACTACATGTTTTTCATCTTTCTTGGCCTCAATTCTTCCAGCACCTAGGTGATTTAGGAAAAAAAAGGAGATCTAAAAGGCTATTTAAAGAGATAGGATAATTTTTTCCCCAAAAGTTAAACATAGAGATTTGGAAATGTTGTATACAGAATCATTTTGGGGGGCTCTCAGAGGATCCATTGCTAATAGAATCCATGCTTTGATTCTTTTTTTTTTTTTAATACAGACTTCTTAGCGACTACTTGACAATTTGTCTTACCAGCCTATACAAGCGCTCAGAACGTGCCTTTCGTGCTTAAGAAGCCAGCTTATCAAGACCTCCCACGCTGCTCACTCCAGGCGTGAGTGAGCAAACAGGTCTGGCCGGTGTGCCCTAAAGGCCAGCATTCCTGGGCTCCGCCAGACCACCAGGGAAGGGAGCTCTTGGGAGCGGTGAGGTTCCAAAGGAGTCTGGAGGAGTGGGTTTTTACCCCAGATGTTTAGAGGAGACAAGGAATCTACTCTGTCATGTGGAGGAGTCCGTGGTTCAGACTCCAACTTTATCTTAGTTTCCCACTTAGAATTCTCAAGAAATAGTCTGTATCCCAGGAAATCTCCTCTCATAGTTTCCCAGCAACATCCTCTTTGTACAAAAAAGCACAGAAGATGCCTCCCTTCATTCACAAAAGGGAGAAAAGAATTTAACCCCAAGATAACGGAAGATTCACAAAGGCCTATAAAGGGGGTTATGAAAATAAGAATTATTATGTATCTAGTACCTGCTAAGTGACTTGCACTTCCATAGTTCACCTCTGGTCTTTACAACAACCTTATATGCTTTTCAGTATTCCAGTTTACAGGCGAGAAAGCTGAGGCTCAGAAAAATAAGATGACATGCCAACAGTACACATGGCACAGAGCACCACCAAGAGGGAGTATCAAGGTCTTTCTGACTCCAATACCTGTCTTTGCTCTACATCCAAATACAACCTAGAAAAGCAAGGAAGGGTGACTGTCATCCCTTAAGTCATGAGTAATCTCAATACCTGATAACTATCCTTACCAGCTGCCTAGCCAATAATTTTGAACTTTGACTTAACAAGCTTTAGCCCACCAATGAACAACAACAACAAAAATTACTTACAAAACAAAATAAAACTTTTTTGGTGACTTTTCTCAGGCCACCTAGAAGCCAAATCCATCCACTCCAAGTACAGAGAAGTATTAAAGATGTCAGATATAATCCCCCAACGAAGGCTCCACTTCAAAGGTAAGTGGAGAAAGTCATTTAGGCAGCGTGTGTAGCCTGTCACTTAATGCGCTTTTCAGTACAGCAGCAAGAACACAAAGAGTTGTTATAATTTGAGATACTGAAAAAGAAACAAAAGACTTTAAATCTCTGAGGCATTTTGTTTGACTCTTAGAACACTAGAATATTCTAGGCTGCTTGCCAAATGAATGTTTGGTTGAATATAAATAAGCTTATTATCATGCATATGATAAATGTGTACAAAAGAATTGAGGGTTAATAAAACTTTTTATTCCTAAACAGACCAATATTTTATCAGAAAGGCCCATTGTGGGAAGAGATAAATTGGGAGTCCGAGATTTGCAGATACTAACTAATATATATATAATAGAAAATAACAAGTTCATACAGTATAACACAGGAACTATATTCAATATCTTGTAGTGACTTATGGTGAGGAAGAATATGAAAATAAATAAATGTATGTTTATGTATGACTAAAACGTGCTGTCCACCAAAAATTAACTGACACAACATTGTAAACTGACTATGAGTGTGTGTGTGTGTATACAAATATATATATAAAGAAAGACCCATTGAAAGTTTTGCCTATATTTCTGGGATGTTTTTCCATCTTAACACTTTCTGAATTCTGAGTATCAGCAGTATTTCTAAATTATTTCATTATACTACACCTTCTTTCTCTGACGAGCCGTAGAAAATGCCTGGAATTTAACATGTATGACTTCAAAAATTTCTTCTCATTTATTATGACAAAACTTTTGATTTTTTAAACTCAGCTTCCCTGGAATGTATATCAAAGGATTGTGCATTTGGATAAAAAAGGAAGAAAAAAAAATCAATGCAGTCAAAACAGTTACCTTATAAAGTACCCATTCCATGGGTCTGTATTTAGGATGCCTTCTTTAATTGAAATGGAATATTTGAATTATATATTAATAGAGAGGGTACCATCTCATTATGACATATGTCCTCGAGTGCTGTCTCACTCCAATGCAAGGGGGGAATATTATCTTAAAGAGAATAATAATGGTAATCATTGACAGATGTATCTGTTGAAGGAACAGATATATTAAATTATGTTGAAACTTAAGTCATAGATCAATCTGAGAATTTTTTTCCAAACCTATAGAAATGGCTTCCCTAATGACATGTGTCATGACCTTTCATTTGTCCTTGTCACATCCAACTGTTGTTTCAAGCATGTAGTGGCCCTCTTCCATATTTTATTGCTGAAGCTACCTACCTAATTAAGAAATTAGATGATATGTAACACGCTGGTGACCCTGACAATGAAAGTGATGATCTGATAGGATAAAGAGTGTTTCACATTATTAACTGAAGTTTTTTACCTCTGAAAGTAGTGGAGCTGGTTATTTGTATAGAAAAGGCAATAGAGGAGAAACAGATATGCATCCTAAGAAGGCAAATAGTTTTTAGATTCATATTTGACACTTAGAACATTATTTTTCTTCAATTTTGCTTGTTTAAAAAGAGAATAGGTAAAATGGGCAACACATACCACAATTTTGGCAACAAATACCACAATATGCATCTAAGAGTCAATTATTACTAAAGAGAGCACACATAAAAAAGTTTCTAGGAAGAAAAAAAGAGACCTTAGATGTCTTCTCTGTTCTCAACTGTCAGAAGCAACTTTTCAAGACTTTATTAGGATAAATGGACTCTGGAAAATTAGCTATTTCTCTCGTTTGTTCCTTTTCCTTTCTTGTCTGTGTAGGGTGTAATGGGGTGAGGGAGGGGAGGAAGATGGGATAGAAAAAGCAATAAGTGAGAGAAGTTACTAGAAATGGTATAATTAGCATTCCTGACACCTTGTCTCTGGGCAAAGCTTCAAACAGAAGTTTGATATCAATCTTTCCTGTGTCCTCTATTTTTATTAATACTCATATAAATGTAGTTTCTCACAACTAACTATTTAAAAGTTGAGTGATTATAGCAAACGACTTCTCTGTAATATTTCATGACACCTACTAACTTAGCCTACCTCCTTATTTCCTGTAGACACACTGATATTTTCTCCTTAAGCCCATCCTATTTGATAGGGATGTCTTAATGTTGTACAGAAAGAAACTGTATCCAGCAATTTGAGCCAAAACAATTTGATAACTTAAGCTCCCTGAATTACATCACCTGAAATAGGACCTTTTCAGAAAGCACACACATAGTAGGTTAACTAATTAAGGATTGTGACATTCTTGGGACATACCAAGGGCTGTTAAAAGGGAAGTGTCTTTAAACTCTTCTTTCCTCCCCTGGCCTATGGTAGGAAAGACCTACAGAATTACCAAGTCATTAATATTCTTCATGCTTATTAAAGGTCAGCAACAGTGAATCAGTTACTAGCAACTTCCTAAAAGTTTAGGACAGGAAACAATAAAGGATGCTATATCCAAATAGAAGCTGCAAGGATAACTTAGCTGGATAGAATGTAATTACTGAGGTTAAAATTAGCCAGGTCACCTTACTCTTATGGAAAAAAAGCCCTGGGAACCTGGCAACCAAATAAATAGATAGGAACTTCCTTCCCATTAATAAGCTTCTTTCATTCTGTGCTGAAACGTTACTCCAAAGACATACACCTATTATCTTACCAAGAATGCTTCCTAAACCGAGTTTGGACACCCTCCTAATTATTAAAAAGACCCTGAGCTGAATAACTATAAATGTGTGTTATAGATATATAGATAGATAGATAATCATATTAGAACTGAAAATATCTTACAAATCACGTAGTTCAACCTCATTTTTTAGATGAGGAAACCGTCCAGAGTTGTGACTTCCCCAAGCTCAGTCAGCTATATTGACATGGATTGTTTACTATATTATTGATCTTCTGTGGGTGGTAAATATTTTTAATATTTAGCTGTAAATTATTTTGTCAATTTAGCTAAATATTTTTGATAAAGGTTGAGTTCGACTTTGTCACTCAGCATATAGCAACAGCATATGTATGAGTAGTTGCTAAAAAAAATAAAGAATATATAACTTAAAAGTCAAAAGTGATATTGCAGCTAAACATGGAAGACATCCTTTCACTAACAAAGCATAATTATTCATAATCAAAAAACATTTAAAGACTTTTCTTGTACTAGCCATTTTGTAGTTTAAAACCCGAAGTACAACAGATGATTCTGTCTATTTTCCACTAGGTGGCAATATATCTTTTTCTTTACAGTTTAAATGTGTTTTTCCAGGGTATGATGAAAAGACGCCTTTGAGTAGTTTTTCTCTGAGTTGACTCATTTGAAATTAAGACTAAACAACCTTAAGAAAGAGACATGAGAAATTAGGAATATACTAAGACAGAGGATAGGGTTGTCTTATAAAACGTAGAATTAAAATTAATAAATTTTGCTTCCTATATGCTCATAAACAAAATTTAAACTGACATGACCCCCTTAAAAATTTGGTAGTGCTGTATCGTTTAATTGAAATCAGGTTTGTCATGTATTATTAGTAGCAAAAAGCACTGAAAATTTTCTTAGTCCTGTTTAAAACATCATCCTCAAGATTAGGTCGTAGTGTTCTAAGCTGCAGTATGTATTTTCATAGCCTATCTTCAATCAGGACTTGGAAAATAGTACTCATTAAATGACTTTGTGTGTGTGTGTTAGTTTGTTTGGGTCCATACTGGAGATAAGTTGGTTCTGAAGGAATAATAAGACAACTGCTGTTTTCTTTAAAGTCAGATGGGTTTCAGTGAACTGTCTGCCAATGTACTGGCTTGCGAAGGCTGCCATAACATAATATCACAAACTGGGGGGCTTCAACAACAGAAATTTATTTTTTCACAATTCTGGAGGCTAGAAGTCCAAGACCAAGGTGTGGGCAAGGTTAGTGTCTTCTGACGCTTCTTCCCACGGCTCACAGATGATAGCCTTCTCCTCGTGTCTCCACACAGCTAAACCTCTGTGTGGTGTGTGCCCTAATCTCCTCTTCTTACCAGGCCACCAGTCAGCAGTCATAGTGGATTAGGATCCTTCTGTGTGACCCTACTTTACTTACCTCTCTAAAGGTTCTACCTGCAAATACAGTCACATTCTGAGGTACTAAGGCTTAGAACTTCAACATAGGAATTTGGGGTGGAGGCAACACAATTCAGACCATAACAACTAGTAAATCTATAATCACAGAGTGCCCCGTACTTTTAACTGAGCTATAGGACCAAAAATCCTAGATTGAAAGCCTGAGTTCTAGAGCTAAGCACTGATTCTAGAGATTATCTAATCCACTCATTCTTGACCCTTGCGGCACAAAAGAGCTTTCAAGTGCACCAGTGCCTGGTCCCACACCCAGATATTCTGATGAGTTAATTTTGAGTGGGACCGGTCATGAATATTTTTTAAAACTTTCCAATTGTCTCTAATAGGAGACCTGACTGCAGAACCACTGATTTAGACAACTATTTCCCAAAAGTGGTTAAAGAATCACCCATAGAGTTTATTAAAATGCAAATTCCTATACAGGGGCAGTGGCTGCCTTCACTCTGATCTGCAGAAATGGAGCCAAGTCCATTTATCAAGGGTCCTAGTAATTTTTATGAACCCAAAAGTCTGCAAAGCTCTGATCTAGTCTAACCCTCTCATTTTACATTGAGGTGAAAAGGCTGAGGCTTGGCGAAGTTAGCTCATCCAAGGTCACATAGCTAGAGAACAGCAGAGCCAGAAGGAGATTAGATGTTAGATCTCCTGAAACTTAATCTAAATTTTTTAGCAGGATTCTCTTAGCTAATAAAGAAATGTGTGGACATTAAAACGATCTTGTAATTCTGGTCCCAGGACTCAACTGCATCTACCCTCGAATCCAGGCAGGTCCTGACAAGTCTAGAAGCCCAAGAGGACAGGATTATTACAGTTGTATTTCCTTTTAAAATGCATTCCAGGAGCCTGTATTGTGTTTGTGGACAATGGGCAACATCAGAACTGATGGGTTATTGCGAATCCTACATTATACTGTGCTGCCAAGGCCCTGCAGGTCCCGCCTCCCCAGATTTAGGCCTGAGTCCTAGGTGGAGGCTACAGTAATGAGTTAGCAAATTCAGTGCTATGAAGCCGATGGAGGAGTCTGTTTCCCTGGCACCAGTAGCTTCTGCAGCAGGAGTCAGTGGCTTAGCATCACTCACCATCAGAAAGTGGCAGCCTCTGTGCTGGCGTCGGCTGGCAGAGAAGTAGCAGTGACTGATTGGTGAGCTGGAACAGGGAGCAAACTGGTAGCTCAAGAGATTTTCACTTCTGCTGCTATTACCCATCCAAAATCCAGGGGTAAAGAGAGCTCTTGGGAGCTTGGTGTCAGAGTCTGAGTTGGTAAAGGGAGGGAACACACATAGACAAATAAGTTGCGACATGATTTTAGAAAACCTAATGCATTGGAATCCAAAAACTTAAAATCTAACCCCTCAGAGGGTGACGATCCACAAATATTGAACATTTTTTCCATAAAGATTTAGCTTACAGGTTTTCTTGAACAGAGAATTTTCTATGCACTTCTATTTTTTGTTGTTCAAAACAACCCAGACTTGAGTGAGAAAGAACAGCAAAATCTTGACATGTTATGAATCACTAGAAATGGGAAAAAAAATCCATATGAAACAAAGATAGAGCATCAGTGAAGATTTTTTAATTTAATGTATATTTATAGCACTATAATTCAATTGAGCCTCAATATATCAACAACATAGCCATTTTCTAGACTGAGGATTTATACATTTTAAGTTTCCCAAGGGTTGGCTGCTGTTCTAAACCCTTCACGGTGTTTCTCAAAGTGTGGAGTGTGGACCAAGAACCACCCGCTCTAGACTCACTTAGGATGATCGCTTACAATGCAAGACTCTGGGCCCCTCATGAGATCTACCCAGTTTCTGGAGATGAGCTTGAGAATCTGCATTTTTAGCAGATACCTAGGTGATTTAGAGCGATTGCTCCCTCGAGGACCTCTACAATGTCCAAAGATACTACTGCTTTTCCTCTGCTCTGGGAGCTCTTAATAACGTTTCTGATGAAAATTTCTGAGAATAGTTGTCTCTGGGGATTGTCGTCTTTTGGAGTTGTTACCTTACTGAGTCAATGAAAATGTGAAGTTGTTACCAGAGGTCCTCTTTTTTCAGTGTCTTTACATGATTTTCCAGCTGACCATGCTCCTGGGTCCCTGAGTAAGCTGTGTAGGAGCTGGTATGAAAGGGACCCAGACTCTGTACGTATTAAACTTTAAATTGCTTCTCCTGAAGTGTGGTCAAAGGGAAGACACCATCCCAGAGAAGAGAGAAAATGTGTGCTCTCTGAAATCCCAAGTCCCTGTTTTTAAGCTGTTACAAAACTGGCTTAATACCAACATAGATGTATTTTGGATATTTAAAGGATTTAAGAAATTCAGATGGGAGCTGCTGGCAACCATGTAACTTGATGAAACTTGTCTTACCATGCTATTATCATTACTCTGCATGGAGTTAGGTTTTTGAAAGGTAGGTTTTCTAAATATCTTCCTGGTTTTAAGTTTAGGCATGTTTGGAGGCTTAATAAACACTTTCAAGTGTAGCCTCAAACTCAAAGACCTCTGATTTGGAAGCAGTCTTAAGCATTACCACCCCCAGAAGAGAAGAACCTCTACATACCAATGCCTCCTCTTTCCTTCGACAGTTCCAAAATTAGGAATTAAGCCCCTAAAAAGCAAATGGAGGGAAAAAAATACTTTCACGTAAGATTCAAACATTTTTTCTTACTATTTATTCATACTGGTGGGAATCTTCTATACCACCTCTGCTGGAGGGCAAAGGACTAAGGGATACCTAACAAAGTCATAAGGCAGAGGCAACCGAGGGTGAGAGGTTCTGAGACAGAATTCAGAGGTTAGATTAAATGTCCATGCAGATGAGCTTCCCACATTCACTATTTACCTCTATCCAGCCCTGCTAAAGCAAATAGTGTACTTAACCCTCTCTAAAAGCATTGTAATGGGGAAATCTAATTTATCTCTCTTTGTAGGAGGAACCCTGCAGTATTAGTCCCTTTCTTTCTTTTCTGTACCTTCATTTGGCTCCCACCCTGGACCCCTGAGCCTAGAGAGGCCTATGGATACTAAGATTTTTCTAACCCGCATGATTTTTTTATCATTTTGGGGACTGGGTGTCGCTGTTTGGCAATGTTTTTCTCTCTCAAAGACCCAGTGAAATCTTGCCAGAGGGGAAAACAGATCTTAATTTATTTGTTTGTCTGGGAGAAAAGAAGTCATTAAATACTTTCAAAAAGTTTCACACTTCACACACACACACAAAGTTACCAAACACAGAAAAAGCTACTTTGAGTTCTGCAAGCAATAACACTGGCACACCCATCCCAGATGAATCCCTAGAGAAAAGTATAATCATGCTACATTTTTCTGGATTTCAACCCCCACAGCAGATGTGCCCTGGGCTCCTGGTCAAGGGTGGGACTGGTTTCTGGATTTCTCCCCTGAAAGCCACAGCTTTGCTTTTCTCAAAAAAAAAAAAAAAAAAAAAAGAAATCTGGAATTGATGGCTAGACATCCGAAGAGAAGCGAAGGGACAAAGAACTGGTTGAATTAATTTCTTTCATCCCATAATTATTTTCTTCCAAATCTCATTCCTGTTCTTCGTTTACAAAGGACATTAGGATATTTCCCTGAAGAATTTACTCCCTGAAGAATTTGGGAAAGAGAAGAAGATAGTGTAGGTGTTCTTCAAATCTCAATTTTAAAAGAGGGGAAATGATAAAATGACACATTCTAGCTCAAAGTCTATTTAAAAACACTAAAAAAAAAAAGTGAGCTGGAATCAGGGATCCCTTCTAATGATACTGACTGTTGGATTAATATCATTCATGCATCACCATGATCTGCAAAACCAGAGTTGTTTTCACTAAGCACTGAGACAGCATAGCTTTCTAAGCAAGATGTCATTTCTTTAATGGTACGCAGGAAGAGAAACAGGCTTCTCTTCTGCATTTCGAGCATCTTTTCTACAAAAGGGCAAATTATAGCTAGGATTGCTCTTACAGCCCTTTTCGTTCTTATTGTTTTGCTTGTATATAATTTTTAAGTACTGGGAACACATGGTACTTATAATTTAAGATTATTATAGCTAAGCCAATTAAACCCATACATCCTTCGATGGACTTATAGGCTTGCTTGATTTTACTTCTTAAATATTATTTCAGTGATCCTTCTGTAAGTTTGGGACGTAAGAAAGAAGAGCTGAGTAGTTAAATACACATCTACAAAATGAAACCAGCTGTTACTCCCACCTCTGCTTGAAAATGAGCAAAGATCATTAAAGGAAGTCAAGGCCACAAAAGAGTTCTTAGAGAGGACTAGAGCATCCTGACCACCTGAGGAAGATAAGCCGAGGCTAAAAATCTATCTCTCTTATCAAAAGGGAAGTTAATCCTGTACAATAGTATGAAAAGCTTCTACATGAATGATTGTATTTGCTTTTCAAGACACAGCTGTGCAATAAGCCCACAAGTAGTATTATTCACAAATTCAAGTAAAGTAAACTGAGATACATAGACAGAAAGGCCTCAAAATTTGGAGCAGATGTCCTGCCTTAGGAGCCATTATTCTTTCCATTATACTATGATATTGTATCACGTCTTTCTGTTCCAAGATCCTAAAACATGATGAATTGGGACCCTTAGGAGGCTTCCTCCTGGATAGGTTGTGAGAATTAAACCAAAGCAACATATGAAAAGTACTTAGAAGAGTGCCTGCCAGTTGTGTATCTATGTGTGTGCTAAAATGGATACGTACATTTGTATATATAAATGTATATGTATGTACATAATATACACATATATGCGTAAAAATGCACCATGTGTGCAAACATGCATACATACATACATATTCCAGTACACAGACACAGACAACTTGAAAAGGAATAAGTAAATAACAATGATCATAACCAGGTTAGCTATGAAAGGAGGACACTTTACCAGACCTCTCACCCTAGAGAGTTAAAAAATATAATTTTTTTAAAAGAACTTTTTCTTCAGTTTCTTCATCCTCTAGTCCTGGAGAAGAGACAAGTTTCTAAAAATTTTAAGTCCTGATTTAAAATAAGAAAAGCAAAAGTTGCCTTAGGAATGGGATCTGTGAAGCAGAGAAGCAGAGAGCATCCCTTCTGCCTGCCCAGCCCGATTATAAAGCCGGCAAGTGTTCAGGCCCACCAGTCTAAGGCTTCTGTTTCTGCCTCAGCATTCTAGGCCTCGTGGCCCGGTTGTCAACTCAAATGCATTTGGAAGAGGAAAGGGAGGTGGCCCAGCTTCTCACTCCATTCCCAGTTCAGTTTCTGAGCAGGCTAAACTTTCTACACCCATTGGAGGTATTTTTGCACCTTCCGCGGAAGACAGTATTTCCAAACAAGGCCCAAAGGTTATCTGTTCAAAAGTCAGACTAGCTGCTGCTTCTACGAAGAGGAACTGTTCAAGAGGTGGCCGTGTGAGATCCCAGGTGTGTGTATGTGTTTGTCTATTTAGAGAGGACTGGCACTTGTCCCTCTCTCTGCATCCCCAAGTAGGGTGTGAGGTAGTCCTCAGTACCCAATATATGCACAATGCAGTCTCCGGTTGGGCTGGTGCGACCACCACAGGAGTTGGTTGCCTGAATGGCTGAGAATCATCAGGGGTGAGGGTTAGGGTGGGGATTTCCTAATAAAACTCCAGAAATGATCTCATATCTCCAGAAGTACTTAAGAGATGGAAAAGAACGTGGAGGTCAGGCAGGATTGCGGGATGGGGAAACAGAGATACCACAGAATGATCCAAATTGATTCCAGAACAGAGAACTGGAAAAGAAAATCTGAAACCTCGGGGCGGATCCCTGCTCGCCGCGCTTGCCCGCGCTCCGTGGTTGGGTCCTCGGTGGTCCGCTAAAGCGAGGCGTCCCGGCGCGGCTGAGCGCTGACGGCTGCCCCTGGTTCCGGGTGTGTGCGCCTCCCCAGGTCCCCGTGCGCCTTGCAGACCAAGCGCGGACTCCTCCACCGTCCTGTGGGCGCGGAGGGGAGTCTGCGCCGATTATGCGTAGGGAAGGAGAGGAGAAGCCCCTGACCCAAGAGGCAGGTGGCCCTGGGCCTCGGGCCCTCGGAATCGGGAGTCGGAGGTGCACTTCCTGGCCGTTTTATTGGTATGACTGGTCCCGGGCGTCCAAGGTCTCGGCGCAGCGGATCACGCTTACTGGACCCGGCGACTAAAGAGAGACGCTGAGGAGAGGGCAAACTCTGCAGAGGACCGGAAGCGGCGTGCACAGAGGTTCAGAGACCTGGGTGGGAGGAGGAAGTGCGCAACCCCGCTGGACCCCTGTCCTCTCAACCCCCACCGCAGCGCCGGACGGCGGCTGTGGCTGCACATCTATGTTCGCAACTGGCCGGCGCGCGGCTGCGTCCTCTACTCGCGGTACTCTGGGCCTCGGAGGGCCTCGGAGGGCCTCAGAGCTAGGAGTGGGCCCGGGACCTTGGGAACTTTCCCCGCTGGGTCCGGTGTCGGTCTCGGCTCTACAGAGCCTGCAAAGCTGTGCAGAGATGTGCGTGCGTCCTTTCCTGGCCCTCTAGTTCCCGCACGCCTGTGCGCGTACGCTGTCCTCTGCAAACACATCCTGGGAAATACAGGCGTCGCCCCCTCCCACGCACAAACGCCAACAGAGAAGAGGGGTTCGCAGTCCGCCCAGAGGCAGCACGCTTGGGGATCGCAGACGCTAGGCGCCGGGTCACTCCCAAGCCTTCTGCCCCTGAGTGGGACACCACAAGCACTGGTGCGGCAGCCGCTCGGTTTTCCTTTTCCCCAGTCTTTAGGACCTGTGGGTTTGGCAGGCACTCGGAGCTCAGGCCACCTGCTTGGGCTTCAGGGCACCAGCCTGCTCCAAGTCTGCATGACCCTGTGACCTTGTTTTCTCCGCAGCTGTGCGCCGACATTTACGCCTATGGCCTCAGCCGGCTCAGCAGAGGGGTGGGGTTATGGAATCTTAGAAATTCTCATCTAAGAAAGTTAAGATACATCCGAAAGCTTAATGCAACATTAAAAGAAAACATGCCTCAGTTTGCCTTGGCTGAAGGCAAAACTAGCTTTGGGCACCCTTCCCCTACTGCTTCTCTCCAAAAAGGTCTTGTAGGCAGTTTGGTCAGCAAAGCTGCCCAGCTCTAAAGTGTCTGCCACGAACACACCTACCTGGGTCGCCTGGGCAGTAGCTCAGCCAAGGCTCGGCTTTCTTCCACATTGTGTGATTAAGTCAATGACCATGCAAAAGAAAACACAGGGGAAGCTCAGGAGGTGTCTGTATGTGTCCCTCAAAAAAATAACGTTCTAGACTATGAGGAAGTCCTTTTCAAAAAGCAGTATTTGCTTACTTTTTCTTCAGATCTAAATTCAATTTTTGAATCTCCAGCAGGTAATAAAGCCACCATAGTGAAAAGGAGATTCTGGAAGAATGGGACAGAAATGAAAGGGCATTCAAGTTTTTTTGGTTTGTTTTTTAAAGTAAGACCCCAGGCAACCTGGGTTGGTTGGCTGCTTGGTTGGTTGGTTGGTTGGTTTTTAAGAAACTTTTGCTCCAGAGATCCACTATGTTCCAGGCAATTTAGTCAACCTCTCAGGCATTGTGATTTAAAGATCTCTTGAGGCCTACTTTCTATTTGTCCCCAAATATCTTTCTTACTTCTTGCCATCAAATTTGCTCCACAACCAATCTTGATCTTTTCTCCAGAAAGCCCTCTTTAGATTTAAAAAGAGCCTGATTAGCTCACTAGAAAAAAAAAAAATTTCCCCATGCTAGAAGTTCTTTTAAAGATAGCAGAACCTGTCTCACTCATTGTAGAGATAAGACACCAAGATGCAGGTAAATTAATGATGCCAATAATGATGCAAGGTTATACTAGTCATTCAGAGCAGTTATAACTGGAATTTTGGATTGTTCTTCTCATCACACTTTGCTGAGGATTAGTGTTTCAAATTACCCAACTGTTGCCTAGGAAAACTGAGAGCAAGCCTCAAAGAAATGTAGTGCTAAAAGTACTTGGATAATCTTAAGAAAGTCAGCCTGCTTTTTCAACAACCTTGGTCACACTTAAGGATACACCTTTTTGCCTTGCCCCTGGTCTTTGCCTGCCTAATAACTTGTTCTGTATTCACCTTAAGATAATGAAGTTTTTACAATCCCTTTAAGGAAAACCATTGAAAGCCTGCAGTGAGACTCCGTGCAAGTTTCCCATTTCAGACCTTTTCACAAGTGTCTTCCTTCTGACATAGGGGACGGTTGGCAAGATTGTGAAGGAAGGAAGAAAAAAATGGGAAAACACCTTCTGTGATAGATAAATCAGTGCAATATCTGTCACTAGAGCATCTATAGAGTGACTCTGAAGATGCCCATAGATCAAGTGCTTGCTACTCTAGGACCTAAAGGATCATCATTCATTTGGTTTTGCATCTACTGGTTGCTGGACATACTACATGCACCTACATGTGTATACTCTGTTTAAGAACTGTTGTCAGTATATGAAGAGTACAGAGGGACTTTCTGTAAGAGGAAGGGCAGGGAGAGGAGGAAAGTTATCAGGTTATTCTGTATTGTGATGCTCCAGAGCTCTTTTTTGTCAGAGGCTGTGCACCTGCTCAGGATTTTAGAAGGAAGGCCAGGACTTGCAATACCTAGACCACTGTGGTCATTTCACCTTGGTTTCCAAAGAAGCTCTCCCTAGGGTCTCTTAGTGGGAAATGACAGAAAAGCTGAAGGGTTCTAGTGCACAAGATGCTCTTTCATGTAAGCTTCACTAGTAGAACCTGTAGTAGGGATGCCCTACTATAGGGCCTTCACCTGGTCCCCCAGACCCAGGCCTGAAGAATGGCCACTTGTGAAGATGCTAGTTATCCTGCTGCTGAAAACAATGCTGACATTCCAGGGACAGGTTAGCTGCATGTCCCTGAAGGCATCTTTGTTTAAATAATTTGTCCTTTAATCAAGAAGCTCAACACTTTCCAGATAAAGATGTTCCAACTAATAATCAAACCTTACCTTCTAACTTTGAGGCTCAAAATTGGCTTAGAGTAAATAATGCAAGTGGGGCAGGGTTTATCGCCCCTCTCTTCTGCTATCTCTTCTCAATAA
Organism: Camelus bactrianus; assembly: GCF_048773025.1. Lineage (NCBI taxonomy): Eukaryota > Metazoa > Chordata > Mammalia > Artiodactyla > Camelidae > Camelus > Camelus bactrianus. Next base: position 90,209,856 of record NC_133540.1, on the reverse strand, counting down.
AATAGATAGTATCTACTCAAAGTGCAGCCCTTAGCTACAAAAAAAATTTGAAAAACACTTTCCAAATAATTGCTTTGAAGAAAATAGTCATTTATTGTCAAAGCATCCAACATATCCGGATAATCTATAAAGTTTAATAAATCTTTCCAGGGATAAAAGAAACACGTAACTATTCAGACTCCATTTCACTGGCACAAAATTACACTTTGTATTAAAAGGAAATACATATTTACATAATGATGACATTCTTCATTGAAGTCCATAATCATTTCATGATACATGCACTTCCCCTGGAAATTTAAATTGAATGGTGACCCCCTTTTTATTTGTTTTGCTTATTTTGTAAGAACACAAACTGTAATCAAGAAATGCAGAAAGCATTTCACACTCCTCCTTTACTTTATATCTAAAATAAATTTTGCCCTTACATATAATTATTACATCTAAATCGTAAGTGCTTAATAATTTAAGTAGAAACGTATGACAAATGCATCAATATGTTGCAATATATGACATTTTTAAAAATGTACTTTTGTTTTTGGGAAAGTGAAAATGCGTGCATTCAAAAGAAAACCCCTCAACCAACCCACCAGATCAAAAATCCACCATCCTGTCGTGTGTGTGTGTGTGTGTGTGTGAGCGCGCGCTAGTGTAGGTCTCGGGTAAACATTTGGATGTAAAGGCTGTGGGGGAGAGCACATGTGTGCACGTGTGTGTATGTGTGTGTATGTGCGCTCGATGTTTCAGGTCACAAGGAGGTGGTGGATATCCTAGAGTGTTTGTTCCTGCAGGTGGCTCGACTGTGCGTATGCGCCCGTGGAAAGCTGGGGTCCTTTCCGTGTCAATTATGCGAGGTCATGTGTCTGGAGAGATGGTGGCGCTCCCTGAAGGACTCGTTGCAGATGGGGCACTTGAGTTTCTCCTCCCGCCTTCGCTTCACCAAGGGCTCCATGGCGTACTCCTTTTTGTGATGAGACCTCATGTGGTACACCAGGTCGGAGGTCATGCGGAAGGAGGCATTGCACTTGGCGCACCAGTTCTGTGCGGGCAGACACAGCGAGGTGAAGGAGGGTGGCAGCAGCGTGAGCGCCGAGGGCAGCTGCAACTGCAGAGGCCCCGCGGCCGCGGCTGCCGCGGCCGCCGCGGCGGCGGAGCTTTTGGGCCAGAAGGCAGTGGCGTAGAGGAAGGGGCTCTGTTTGGGCAGCCCGCCGCCGCCGCCGCCGTTCGGCAGGGACCCGCAAGCTCCGTTCAGGTCCGCGGTTCCCTGGAGCTTCACGGCCAGAGGGTCGGAGGCGGCCGGATAGAGTCTGGTGGGGCCGACACCGTCGCCGGGGTGGCACGGCTCGAGCGCGCTCAGCTTCTGGCCCAGCACCAGCGGGGACAGCTGCGAGAAGGAGCGCGCCGGCTGCGAGAAGGCGCTTTTGCGCTCGTCCGACGCGGCGCCCTGGCCGCCGCCCGCCCCGCCCGCGGCCCCCGCGCTCGCGCCGCCCCCGGCGCCGTTGCCGCCCGCGCCTCCCAGCTGCGGCACCGAGGTGAAGGCGCTGCCCCGCGCCGGGCTGCCGCCCTCCAGCCGGCCCGGCAGCGCGCCCCCGGGCCGGGGGGCCAGCAGCTTCTCGGCGCCGGCCGGAGACGCGGCCACGGGCGTGGAGGAGCCGCCGCCGCCCGCGTCCTGGTCCTCAGCGGCCGTGCTCCCGCCGTCGGCGGCCGCCTCCTCCTGCAGACCGGCCGCTCGGGCCGCCTTCTTCACCTCCACGAAGGCGCTGCGCTTCGCCTCGCCCGTCTCCGGGCTGGGCGGCGCGAAGAGGCGGCCGTTCTCTTCCAGGCCGAAGTAGCTGCCGGAGGCGCGGTATTGCTGCGGCGTGCACACCAGGTCCTCCTTGGAGGCGTGCAGGGGCCGCTCGGCGAAGCGGCCCCGGCCTCCAACCAGCCCCGCGCCGCCCCCGCCGCCGCCGCCGCCGCCGCCGCCACTCTCCCCCGCCTCCTCCGGGAATTTCCTCTTCCCTTTGCCGACGCCCGCGGCGTTGCCGTCGGGACTCAACTCCGCCTCCTGGTGGCCGCTGCCGCTGCTGCCGCTGCTGAGGCTCCGGACTGGGGAGCAGCCGCTGGCTCCCCCGGAGTTCTCCAGCTCTCGGGCCAGATTGTGAAAGTCCGTGGACGGCTTCGCGCTGCCGCCGCCACCAGCCGCAGGCGGGTTACCGCCCTCGGGGGAGGCGGCCGGGTAGTGGTGGACAGGGCCGGCTTTGCAGAACTTGGGGCCAGGACCCAAGGGTGCCTCCTGTTGCTGCGTCTGCTGCTGATCCTTGCCGCCGCCGCCCCCGTGATCCTTGGTGCCCACGCCGCCGCCTTGCTCCTCTCGGGGGCTCAGCTCAGCGCTGTGAAGTCTCTTGGGGCAGCGGAAGCGCAGATGCGCCACATAGGGGAACTCAAACTGGAAACGTTGGCTGCATTCCAGGCATGTGTAAGGGGACGACCCTGCTTAGTGAGCAAACGCCACACACAGACACACAAGCGCACGCACACACACGCATACCACATGATTATTCAGCATCGTCTGCAGGACAGTTTGCCATCACCCTCTTCACAAATCCACCGTTACCTATCAGGGACTGAGTGCCCAAGAACAGAATATCCAGTAAGGCCTAATCCGACTTTGCCACCTGACTTGGGGGCCGTACAGTAATTAAGCCAAGCGTGCCCCGATTTATCCTCACCCATCTGTCCCAGCTTCATTCCGAACTATATCTTAGAGGCTTTCTCTGAGGCACTCCAAGGGAGGAAAGGCGCGCCGAGACGCCAGAGTGAGCCCCGATGCTCCCTGAGTTGCTCCCCGAGTTGCTCCCCGCTTGCTAAGGGCCCATACGCAGGTCGAGAGCCAACCTACCATTCATTTTGCTGTGGGATCTAGAGGGGCAGAGCAAGAGCAACTCAGTCAGTTCTTTCCCGTACCAAACTAATAACTCCTCATCTTTGGCAATCCTGCGGAGAGAGCGGTAAAACAGCTGTCCGTTTTTTATATAGGCTTCAAGGTTCTGCTCTTCTTTATCTCTGGCTGATTGGACCAGACGCAACCACATGAGACCTTCTGAGGAACCATTCGCCGCTGAGGTGTCTACCTACAGTGTAGAGACAAGAAAGAATACAAGAAGGGAGGGGCCGAGGGAGGGAGACTTTTTGTGAGACTTCTATGGCCATGGGAGCCAGGGCCATTTCTCCTTATTCTTTTCCAATGAATTATCTGAGATCAAGCTTCCAAAAACTTGACCCAAGTTGGCACCCACCCTCATGTTTGTCACCAGCAGGCAGGATGACATCCCTTGCAAGCTGAATCAATTATATATAGATTATTTAAGTCGTCGTTTTCATACACTGGCTGAACAATAAATGAAGATGTTCCTTCCTACAATCCAAATTAGTGTTAACCTCTTGAGAATTGATTTCTAAATTACCCCATTGCAAAAGTATGGGGGATTTTGTTCGTTTTACAAGTAAAAAGCAAGCTTAGATCTTATCAATTATTCTACGGCATTCACTTATCTTCCTAATTTTGGCTTAAACAATTAATAGTTTTTCTTTGTAAAGAAAGAATAGGAAATGAGGACTTTTCACTCTCAAATATATGGCTTTAATGATGTTTTATTGTCAAACCATTAAAATTTTTATTTAAATATGAACTCTTGGCACTAGCTAGCTTTACCAGCAAGAGTAATACTCCCAGGAACAAGAGACCTCGGGGGTTGGAAGGCAAATGCACCCAATATTTATAATTAAAGTACTTATAGAAAGTACTTAGTATGCAAATAGCCACAACCCTAGTGAACTCTCCCAAAGAGTTAAGGAAGTGGTGTTCATGTCCAGGAAAGCTCAGAACTGAGGCACTGATTTAGACATATCTGGCATTCAAAATCAAATTTGTCATTTATTTCAGAAAATCAGTTGACAATACTTTGAGTTTAATTTTCCTTTTCTAATTTTTGGTGTGTAAGATAAAATGTGTTCTCACATCATTGCATTTTCAGATTTCAGAAGCTGTCTCAGCTTGTCATCAAAATGACTATTAGTTCATTTTCAACAGGATATTACCCTCATACCCTACGTAGCATCAGCCAAGACTTACCCGGAAGATATAAGGGACTGTTCTCTTGTCGGTGGACTTTAGAGCTATGAAAGCTATGCTGTCATACAGGGAAGTATGGCTCAGGACACAGGGACCAAATATAGCGTTCTCAGGGATGTCACAGGTAGTGTAAACGCTGGTAAAAATATCTGTCAGACATTGTTGGACAGCCTTGGCATCTCCATCCCAGATGCCTCGCGGGATGCCCGAATCCTCCATCACTGGAGACAGATACAAAGGACAGTGGAAGCGAATTACATTACTCCTTTTGCCTCTATGAATCCAGGAAGAATATTTTAACTACTAGACAGATTTTTCTTGAATTTGCCTGAATTTTCCATAGCTCTTATTTCAGAAATAAAGCCAACAGCAGATTAAATCTGGCATATTTTGAAGATGCCAACTAAGAGTACTTTCTTTTCCTTTAAAAATTAAAAAAAAATTTCAATGGGGGAGCTCAGAGTAGAGTGATTGCTTGAGAGGAAGAAAAACAGAGGGTTAGGAAAGAGAAGATCGCTGTTTTGCTTTACCTTGGGGGAGAATGGGGCAGGGTTGGGGGGAAGTCGGAGACTAGGGGAGAACAATAGGATATTTTACTAGACTATTGACTTTCCAGACTGAAAGAAACTTTTAACCCTTAGAAGAAAGCTCCTCTCTTCTCCTCTTATGTATTGAACTGGGTGCCCAGAAGCTGATTTTATTATTATTATTTTTTCTTCCAAAGAGGGAAGCAGCATGAGCAAGCAGGCGGAGACAGCGGAGCATGGCGAATGGATTTCAAGTGGAGTGTCAGGGCCACTGATTCGGTGTCAGCTAACCTTTCTCTGCAGCCTACAAGAGGGGACGTATGTCTGCTCATTACCATAATCCAACACTGTCCCTCCGAGGCTTTAATTAAAAGCAGCGAGCAGAGGTAATTATTTTTTTCTCGACATGCTTATTTATGGATGAGAGTGAATCCCAGTTACCTTGTTATACAAGGGGGTGGATAGAGTCGCATGCGCCTCATAAAGTGAGCAGGTACAGGGCAGGCCTGAAGTGTCCCCTGTCTGAAATACCACATGTGTAATGACTGGTGAATTCCTGTTTTCCCAGATAGGATCCTGTCTGGGCAAGAGAGGGCAGCCCTGCTTGAGTAGACCTCGGTGGGCTCTCCAGCTGTTTAATCCGCAGCAATCTAGAAAGTAATGCCCCAACGGAGGGCTCTCTATTAAGCTGTCATAAAGAGACATTTTCCCTTCCTTTACCGCTGGACACCCCCCCCCACAAGACTTACCATTAAACGAACAAACAAAACAGATATTTAAATTTTAAAGTAGCTTTGAGTAACTGCATTGTTCACTCTTTCTGACTGATTAAAAGATTCTCTCAAGTTGGTTTTTCCCCAATAACGTGGCAATGATTTATGTATGTTTTGTATAATTTAAGAAGCAGGAAAGAAGAGACCGATTCTTTTCCTAAGAAGCTATTTTTTAATGAAATTATATGAGTAATGTCCATTTTTATCTTAATGTCTATTAACCAATTAATCTTGCAGATGTGATTACAAGATAGTGTTTTTTTTTTTCCTTTTCAGCTAACAGAGCATGAAACTTTGGTCAGCTCTTTCCCATTCACTCTGCTATATCCTTCAAATGTCAAGTAATGGGCTGTATCTGCCAGACAGGAATAAGAGAAAAATACCCACAAAGTGGGAACTTACTTTATTGTGCTACAGCGTCTATCCCTGGGCATTTTTACCCCACACGAGGTAGCCTTTCTCATCTCCAGTTGCAAATTTAGACACATTTAAAAAATCCCTCAGAACCTCTCAAAACCTCCTTTTCAACGGAGTCCTATTCTCTCTTTTTTCAATTTCCTCAATTCAGCGTTTTATGCCCCAATTTTTCTCTTCCTTTTAAAAGTCTCTTTCACACAAGCGTTTCATTGTGCCGGGAGGTCGCCCCGTCACTTCGGGCAACAGCAGGGACGCAATCATTAAAATGCAGTTCTACCTAACAATACGGTGAAAAGATCCTCGCTACGCCGAGCTAATAGGAGTTCGCGTCGCCGCGGCGGCCGCCACGAGCCTCGAGCCGGTCACAATAACTGCTGGGCGACGCTTGGGCTCTGTCGCCCGCATGCGGCCGCCTTTGCCACCCAACCTTTCACAGCTCAGCATCCTCCTCTAGGCCCGGGTTCTCAGGCGCCCGGGGGACCCTCCCAGAGCCGGCTGCGCTCGCCGAAAGCCGTCGCTGCCGCCTGCCGCTCGCCCTCTCCCGTAGGCAGGCATTGTTTGGCGGCCGCGCGCTCCCCAGTCCCTTGCTTCTTGGGCAAAGTGCTCTCCACCCACTCCTCCCTTTGTATAACCCTACCCTACTGGAAGTGGAGAGCCCCTCAACAATTATTTCCCCCCTCTTCTGGATAATGAGGAGACAGCGGACAACATTTTCCACTCTTACCATCAAACCTGCCTTCCTCCCATCCCCCTCCTCCATCAATGCAAATACTTACCAGGAATAAGGTCAGGATCAAATCGACCAAATAAGGCCACCTGGAAACAGGAGATGCAATCGAGTATTTCTTTTGCCTATTGTATCAGTGTATTTCCATGTCAAGAGGTGTTGGTGTTGCAGTCGTGAAGGCCCTGCCTAAAGAGAGGAGAGAGATGGAGAGATGTGGAGAGAGAAATGAGGGGAGAGTAAGAGGAGAGAGAGAGAGAGAGAGGAGAGAGAGAGAAGAGAAGAGAGTTGTACAGATGGACCCGATGCAGTGACTGACTGGCACGCAGACACACACTTTTTGTTTGCTGCACATAATCTGCCCAATGACGCGTGACAGCCCACGTCCCCTCCCTTTAACTCTTTGCTGGGCTGGGCGCTCCCTCCGGCGCTGCCTGCCTGGAAGCGATCTCTCCGGCCTGCCCGCGCCCCGCTGCCCCTGAGCGCCTGCCCCAAGTGGAAACGCCTCTCAGAGCGCGGCCCTGCCCGCCGCCTCCTAAAGCCTCGGCCCTCTGGGACTGGTAGGGGGAAATCAGTTTCGGGGTCGGAAAGGGAAGTACCAAAAGACCTGGAGAGGGCCTTTTACTGTTTCGATTGGCACTGGAGAACCTCTGGTAGAGAGCTGGCCACTCAGCACACGCACGGACCCCGTGTTCATTTCCAGAGTCTGAGTTCTGTGAAGGGGATGGGGGGAGGGGCGTGGATTAGTCCCAAGGGATTCTCCGGTCTTTGAGCCGCGGCTGATGTGCGCAGCTAGTTGCCTGGGGGTGATAAACGCGCACCAGCTCTATCTAGGAGCGCTCACACTACCAAGCCTTTAGGAGCAAGATTCAGAAAGGATGCGCTTTGGTGAGAACTTGGCTCAGTCTTTCCTTGAAAATGGAGATGGGTAAGGGGGATGTTGTGGGAACGCTGCCAGACCTCGGAAGGGGATTTACGGGGATCTTCTGGTCCCAGGACACAAGTGCTTGACCGGGGAAGAAGTGAAGAGGAGATGGGTGGCAGGAACCCAGGTTACGGGGACACCAGCTCTTCCTGCTCTTCCGCCTCTGCCTGGCGCATGCTGCATAGGGGGTCCCTTGCTGTGGGCGGTCGGTATTCTAAGACCCCCTAGGGTTGCGGAGGATAAGTTAAAGTAAAAATTATTACCGGGATGGGCTCCGGAGAGCTTTTCACTTCCAGCAGGTGGTGGAAGAGCGGATGGAGTTGCCGAGCCCGTCTCGGGAGCCTCGTTTGTGCACTAAGCCACTTAGAGGCGCTGGCTTGCCCCTTTAGTGCAGCAGCTGATGCTAATGACTTGAGGTCTTTAACAGCCTGAAAGTTGACTCCTTCAACAGAGGTCGCAACACATTTTTGCTGGGAGTTCTCGGGGTTCTTTTTCGACATTTAACTCTCTGCTCCTAAGGGAAGAAAGACTTTTGAGTCGTATAGAGAGTCCCACTCCCTCAGCCCCACCCACAACACCACTACATTGAAGAGGGCAATTTGTTAGCTTTAGGATAAATAGGACGTGTAGCCGGCTAAAGTGGACGAAGCAGAACCACTGTTTAAGGAGACAGCCTCATTTTTTAGCCAGTGCTGAAATAAGGTAAGTATATTGGTGTTGGCAAAAAGTAGCTTAAAAGGGAAAGATGTGTACAGTGTTACCTTGATCCTCTCCTGGCTCCGAGACCTCCCTCCGGAACCCAGTGAAGCAGCGAGGCGCGAAGCGCCTTCCCTTGCTGGCGCCTACAACAAGGAGGCCCGGAAAGGATTTTGCTGAGAAGAAATTTTTTTAAATGTGTAAGGAATTTCCCACTGAGTTCTCTTCTCTCTCTCCTCCCTTCTCTTTTCACCCAGCAGCCCTGGTCAGCCTCCCCACATAAGTTCCTTCTGATCGGACAGAGCCCCTTGCCTAGGATTAAGCTGGGACTTGGAGAAGGAAGAGTTGCAAGATCCTCATATACCAGGGAGGAAGGGGAGAATTCTTCCTGAATTTCCAGGTTAGCTATTGACTTTTCAAATAAACCTTCTCAAACTGCAGCTGTCCTTCATCTTAACATATCATTCCTCTTATGCATGTGTGCACACTTTTAAATAGTTTGGCCAAGGGCAACTCATGTAACGACCAAGACTCAATGCTGAGGGCTTTCACGTATTTCTATATAAGAATCTGCAAAGTTATTTAGCCACCAATTGGCTTATAACTGGGTGCTCCACTCATTACCCCCCCACAAAGCATCCCCCCATCACTTGTTTAAAGAAAGAATGGTGGGATTAGAAATGTCAAAAGAATTGCCTGAAACATCTGAAAAATAACTTGCAGTGTTAAAGAATTCACTTACATGAATTCAGAAAAGAAATGGAAAAAGAAAGGACAGGAGACATGCAGGTGTAAAAATCCCCAGCAAATTAAGATAAAGAAGTAGCCATAAGACAGTTGTGGTCCCTTAGAAACTACAGCAATGGTGTGTGTGTGTGTGTGTGTGTAGCAGTGTCTTTGAACTAATTCCATTAAACTGTTGAACAGAACACTCCTTAGAGTCTTTCCCAGGACAAGTCATCTGTCCATGCAAGCCATTTTTAAAAATCCTCCTACATATTGTAAATATAAAAGCACCCACTGCAGTATATGGGCATTCTTACGCTTAAACTCTAAATGGCAGGCATTTTTCCTTTCCCTAGCCTTTCCTTTCTTAAATATAAAGGGCACTAAGATTATGTCTCCTTTGAGGTACTGAAACCTAGACTCTGATTTGTATAAAATAACAAATGTTTTTGGTATTTAAATTGGGAATGAGGGAGCTTGATCTTCTAAGTCTAGAAAATAATTAAGATTCTATACATCCAAGAGGAGAGTTATATACTGAGAATCTGGCCATCAGATATCTCTTCTCAGTTTCTCTTATTTGCTGCTCACTTAGATTTCCCCTACTGATTTTAGATAAAATGCCCAAATAAAAGAATTTCCTACATTTTATGAATCCAACCAACTCTTTGTCTTAGGTATTAAATAATACACATAACAAAAAAATATTAGTAAGATTAGCTTTGAAATTTCTACTTTGAAGGTTTTCCAGTTTTTAAAGTGGTACATATTTTGCTAGGTAATATAAATGATCTAAATGAAAATTGTTAATAGGAGGTAAAGAAAATCTACAGATTATTTTTATTTCTCTAGAAATGTATGGGTTAAAATGGTACATAAACTACTTTTAGATCATTCTGCAGTATTACTGGAATTCACTGACACTAATGAAGGGCTGAAGCACTTATTCAGCCCCAAACAGTACTATAAAAGTGCATCTCAGTCAATGGTTTTATCTAATTCAATGGAACAATGGGTTTATGCATATATTTGGAGCTCTTTTCCCTGGGATTTTATTTCCAATTAAATGATTAGAGGGATGACAATGAAGAGTGAGGGTATTTTTTGCCTTGCTCCACTTTAACAAGGCTTCTGGCAGTTACGGTAAAAAATACATGTGTAGACAACTGCAGTATTGTTTTGGAAGAGAAGGCTGGAGAGAGGTTGATGAATGATTCCCGAGGTGGTGCCTTTTATGACTTAAGTGGGAGGGTGGAGAAAGGGTACGAAAGGAAATCTGATTCTTGAGAGTATTTGAATGGAAATGTCGTTTCTTCTCCCAGGGTAGAGAAATGGGGCCCCAAATATCTCAACTTCTGTGATAGGAGGCAGGCAAAGTCTCTAAGAACAACTTACTCAGAAGGATTATTACTTTATAAGAATGAAAACATTGTTTTTCTTTTTCTCTCTCTTTATAGGTCCTGGCTCATCCCCCCTCTAATCATATCACCGAAGCACCACACACACACACACACACACACACACACACACACACACACACACACACGTATATTTACATATTCACACTGGAAGACAAGAGGATGCCAAAGAAGCAGACAGACAGTGGAGAATTTTTCCTAAACTTATATTTCCCACAGGGAGGTCTCTGGAAAGGGCTTATGAGGAGACTGGGGGAGGCAGAGAGTAACTTCATGGAGGGGTATTGCATTGTCTAGCCTCACCATGGAGAGTAAGGAACTTTCTAAGGGATAACTTAGAGCCAAGAAGAGGCAGACTTGCTGAGCTGAATAAAGGTTTACATGTATGGGGAGGGGGCACTTTGTTTTTAATAAATATACATGGCAATCCCATTATGGGCCTGTTCCTTAGCAAGGATTACAGTGGGTTCAATAGCTGATAAATGAATTAATCTTTCCCAGGTTCATTCTGGGACAGCCAGAGATGCAAAAGATGGATAATCTTATAGCCAGGGTCCCAACTGCTGGGATCATTACTCCTGACACATTTTTCTCTCTTTCTCAATCAATGTTAACTGTTTTTCATGCTGCTGCTACTACTGTAACTATTGTCATTATAGTTATAACCTACCTTTCTCAAGTTTAAAACTTTCTATCTGAGGGATCTCAAGTTCCACTTGCCTTTCTGCTGGAGTTCAGCTTTGAGCTGGATAGTCTTTGAGAGCTTTGTTTAATTCATTTTCTCTCCTGGATCTAAGCTGTAGTCAACTGGCTTAATGGCTTCTGGGTATGACTTCTAGCAGGACAAACTGGTGCTACTGAAAGCAACCACCACAGGTCTGAAATCAATGTCTCATGCTCACCTGTGTCAAAGTAACCTGTGAGCCAGATCTAATATCCAGCATCCTGACCCCTTGGATTCTCCCAGATTTTGTACCCCTCTCCAGATGAATGGCTAGAGATCTGGCAAGGAATTTTCTATCAAATCTGCAGGTTACAAAGACCTTCCCAGAATTATACACACAGTCTTTGAATATCTCTTTGTAGGAGGGGTAGGGTAGGAGGAAGGAAATGCAGGCAGTCAGCCACTCTGAATCTCCTTGCCCTCTGGGCCAGGCTCTCTAGGGAGACTGGGGCTGAAGGAGTGTCCAGTAGTCTCAAGTGGGAGGGAGCATCAGATTTTGAGAAGACTGATTCTAGGCTGGGAATGTCATCAAGGTGAGAGGCTCTGCATCAGATTTCTTTACAAAGCCAGGAGAAGGGACATTATCCCAATACCTGGTACCTGAATGTCTAGTTCCTGAGTTAAAAGAGAGATGCTTATTGAAACACAGTGGGTTCCCACTGGGCAGATTTTCGATTCCCTGGCACTTGATCACAGCTGGCCCTCTGAAGCATGGACTTAGATTATAAACTGGGCTGCAGGCAGATAAGCAGCATAAGGCAATCCTCTCCTGGAAAGGGGGTCTAGGCAGAACACACACATGCCCAGGACTTTCTAGCTTGGAATCCATCGACTGCACTTTCCTGAAGCCTGAGGAAAGACACATTTGATTTTCTCTAAGGAAAAGGGAGGCGAGAAATAAAAGGAATGAAAAAGACTAGGGGAGTAGATATCAATCAGTGACCAGAACAGTGATGATTCCCATTGCTTTGTTAGAGCCTTGGAAATACAGTTTAGTTTTTTCACAAACTATGTTCTTATACCCAAAGCACTCCCCTGGTTGTATTGTAAATTGGACCGTTTGAGTGAAAACCACCTTTCATGATTTCATTTCAAATGAATTGCAGGTGTTTCATAATTTAATCCAGGGGTGTTAATCTAGCATCAGTGGGGGAATGTCTCCCTAAACATTAAATGAAAGGCCTATAGCTTTTAACAGGTTTACATAAGCACTAAAAAATTACCAATGTAGGTCTTTTTAACATTCTAATACTTAGGAGAAGCTGTCTCTTAAGGAATTCAAAGATCAGCTTGTCACAAACAATATTAACAGCATGACTACTATAAACAATATTGTATGCACATTACAAAGTGGCAAAAATAATAGGGGGATTGAAAATTTTATTTGTTCTCTTGAACTTACTGATTGAAAAGCCAATTTCCAGATTGATTTGATAGTCTTCTGATGATGTAATATAAAGGTAGCCAAGATATAATTCATAACATCTCTAAAGTTTTAAGGAAAACCCATATATAAAAAATAAACAATATCCTGAATTAGAAAATATATCATTCACAAATTCCTAAGAAGAATAAACATATTGAATTTAAAAACCTGAATGTTGAGTTTCCTGAAGGCCTCAAATCCAATTTAGGTCTGAACAATTTTATACCTGATCAGACATGGTTCTCTCCGTGGGTGTATGTGTGTGTGTGTGTGAGAGAGAGAGACTTCTCTTGGCTGCATGTCTACATAGTCACTTCTCCCTGTTGCTTGTTTTCATGTAAAATGGTTTTAAGAAAATAGTTTGTATTAAGTTATATAGGAGAACATTTGGTCTTGGAGAGGCAAAACAATAGAGTTCTAAAGAATATACTTTATACATATGATTTATTATCAAGTACCTTGTGTATATGATCAGTTGTCTCATAGCATTAGCTACATTCTAGAGTCAGTTTACCTGAGGCCCTAGGAAGTTAATGTTTCCAGACAGGGAGGGATCCTCTGAATTTGTGAAAATATCCCGGGAAAGTCAATCCTCTGACAGTGCAGCGGGTTCCATTTCTTATCTGGGGGACTGAATTAGCTTTTCTACCCCTGAAGCCACTCACAGCTGAGTTTGGGCCTAACGTTTGGGCCTCAAGGCAAAGCAGGGAAGTGCTTGCTAGCCACAGACAATTCCTGATGTCTGGATTCTCTGGTGCCCGTATCTCAGTAAAGGCACAGAGGGAAGAGTGCAGAGAAGGTCAAATGACAGAGACAGGCTCAGACGTGGGCTAATGAGATCTTCCTGAGAGAGACCCAGGGAGGATACTACCCCGACCGTATCACAAGGGCAGACAACGCTCCCACTACATTTGCGAGGAGTAACTAAAGAATGACACTGAATGGGGCTTGGGCAGAACCAGACAAGCCTTGAGAGAAGGGTCACTCTTCTAGAAGCAGCATTAGCAAACCATGAAAGTGAGGCAGGAAGAAGCCATGTGGCACTCTAGGTGCGTGACAGACACACCCTGGACTAAGCAGGTGGGAAGCATATGTAGACGTCCCCTTCCCCTCTTTTCCACGTTCTCCAGCCTCCTTCCCCCTCCCTGGAATTAGTGCCAACTCTTGCCTCCTGCTGAGACTACTTTCCGCGTGGAAAGGCTTCTCGAGCTCTGGGCTTTCTGGGCAGCTCCTTTTACTCCAGCCCTCCGCCTCCATATGCCCCCTGTGTCCTCACCCGGCTCTCCCGTCTCCCCACCAGCCCCCTTTCCAAGGGCACGGGTCTGTGTTCCGATCTCTCAGTAGCTGGGCTGCCTGTGACCTCCCTCAGCCTTTGTTTCCTCCTCAAACTAAGGGTGCTGGCAAGAGGTGTCGCCGGGGTCGCGCGGAGGACTCAGGGAGGGAACGAGGGCGAGCGGGGCGAGCGCGCTTTGGAAAGCCAGTTGCTGAGCAGATGGTAAGGGATTACATCCAAGAGCCGGGGTTAGTTTCATTTCAGCCTTGGACATCCCAGAGAGATCTCAATGCCTTCATTAACGAACCTTCTCAGATGTCTAGAGAACTGACCCAAGAAGGACCAGCAACTCAGGTTCAGGCCACAACTCCATCAGGGGAACTATAATGCCCGGGTTCAAATCCGGGCCCGTGGCGCTGTCCGTGCTTCAGGCCTTCATCTGAGAACCGAGGGTAAGAAAGGGAACTCTTTTCACGAAGTTACCGAAGTTACCATGAGAGCTGAGTTGATATTTAGCAAGCGTAGAGAACAATGCCTGACACACAGTGAACAGCTATTTCGGTGCTGGCTATGTTACTGTTGGTAACACTGTTTTCGCTTCCTTCTCGGAAAATTTAGGAATTGTATTGTGCACCCGCTTTCAAAGCCACTCAGTGAAGCCTGGGGATTTCTCGATGTTTCTAGGAAGGCTGGAAGGAGGTACCGGAGAATAAAGTAAGTAGGCGGGAGGAATGTGTTCAGGTGTTCAGGAACCCCCTCCCTCTACCACCCAAGGAAGGGCCCAAACACAGAATATAGAAGAGCAAGCAGTTTTCAGCCGGGAGGCTGGGAGACGGGACTTCTATCCCTCACCAGCTGGGAGTTCTTTCTTTAGACCTGGCAGCCGCGCCACGTTACAGGCGCTGGGAGGTCCGGCGGCGAGGGCAGAGGGCTCAAGCAGTCCCACCTGGCGCAACAAGAAGCCCGTAAACGCATCGCTGGTTGACTCCACTGCGGCGGCCGGAAAGCCAAAGCCTGGCGGGGCAGAGAAGCCTGGGGCCCGGGCCTCCCGCCCCGACCAGGTCCTCGGGCCTCGGGCCGGAGCGGCCCCGCCCCTTCCTCGAAGGGCGGCGGCTCGGACGCAGGCGGGACCCGAAGCGGGGTGGGCCGCCCTCCAGGACCACCCGTACGCACTCCAGCCCCGGGATCAGATCGGGACAAGGCACCGCCACCCGGGCCTCCGCCACGCCCAGGCCTGGGGCTGGGCGGGTTCCACGCCCGCCGCCTTCAGGCCCCGCCCCGACGCCCCGGTCTGCGCGGGGCATTGTGGGCCGCACCGCCGACGGAGCCCCGGGTCGGGCCCGGCTAACTCAGCCCTGAGCCGGCGGGTCTCTACCCCACAGCTGCAGTCTCACGCTCTGTGAAACTTCCCGCCCAGGCAGGGACCCGGAACAGCGGTCAGTGTGGGCTCTTTCTTCGGAAGGGTCCTGGAGCTAGTGGTTAAGAGGTCGTCGAAATTTGGGATCTTAAGACACGTACGTTTGAACCCCAGGTCTGCAGTCTGTGTGTCTTTGCGCAGATCACCTAACCTCTCTGAACTTTAGTCTCCTCCTTTGTAAAATAGCAAAAACACCATTTGTCTCATTTGGGTGGCTATGAATATTGCAAAAGGAAGCCTGGGTCCCAAACCCAGCTGGACCATTGCTTGGGTTAATTTCTCTATTCTTCTGTTTCCTGTGAATTAAGGGGATCTGTGAACTAGGGTTAATAATACTTACCTCAAAGGTCATAAGAAGTAAATGAGATAAGCCTATGAGAGCATTTAGTCTAGCACATAGTAAGAGCCCAAACAGTAAACTATTTAAAGCATCTCAGTGTCTGCCACTTTGAAATGCTGGGTAAATGCAATTTTTTAATCTTAGCCCTCCCCCCCCCAATCTCTTTATCTTCTTCAGAGAGAGAAAAAAATGCAAAGGTGCACGTTGGTATGTGGGTGGTAGTGCACACAGAATTGGGAAGAAGCAGTTTGTGGCAGAAAGTTAGGTGACACTTCTAGAAGCTGCAGGCCTTTCCTTCTGGCCTTCTCAGGGTAAGGTAAAAGAATACGAAAGGCAGGGGAAAGGAACTTAGAACATGCAAGATGCTCAACAAATGTTTCTTGCGTAGAAAATGGCATTTCAAATATTAATGAGACAAGGAGTCTGTCTGAAATGGAATGGGAAACCCAGGATTGGGACTGGCTTCCATCTCTCTGCACCTGGCTGCCAGTAGGCATGTTGGGAGCATTTCTATGTGACTTTAATGTCATGGCGTCTGGGAGAAGAAGATACAGGGGTGAATTATCTTGGGGTGAATTAGGCCTTTAGTGGAGGTTTGAAATCTCTATATTTCCCCAAAGCTTGAAAATTCAATTTAGAGTCCAGGAGCTGACATTCACAGATATTCTGTCATCATCCTTACAGCTTAGGCCCTTTCAGAGTAGGGAGCATACCTACATCACCATATGCCTTATCACTGCCACACTCCTTCAATGCCAGAGTCCTTTGATTTTTCAAATGGGAGCACGAACATCCTTTTTTGTTGTTGTTGTTCTCTATAGATAATAGGATAATGGAGGATGATGTTTTACCAGGAACTAACAGGGCATTGGGGAAAACATGGCCCCAAACAGCATTCAAGACCACATCCTTCTGCTCTACTCCTGAGGGCAGAGAATGCTGACGCAGCAACAGCAATCTAAGGTATTTCATAAACTTCTGGCTTTTTGTCTGCTCTCCTCTCAGACCCTGACTAAAAAGTGTTAGCAGAAAGGAAAATAAAATGAGATGAAACCAATTCCTCAACCCTTACCCCCCCGGTGGGGAGGGCAAAGGCAACAACTGGTGAGAAGGAGCTGCAACTTGGAAAAGATTTATTTTTCCTGGCTATAAATCTCACCCCCTTGTTCCTCTGCCCAACGAAGCATGATAAAGTCCTTTTCCATAAAGTATTCAGTATTAGAGCCACAAAGCTCCCCCAATCAGTAGCCATCTGCTTCTACCATAACTGCTGCTCCCGGAGCAGGGAAAGCAGCAGCAGAGAAAGGGCACCACTGTTAGGCTGCTGGACAAATGAGGAGGCTGAATAGCTTTGGTTTTCCTTGTGTATCTGTATCTATAGAGACAGGAGAAGAAAGGCCACATTATATTGATACAACAATTGTAAAACAAAACACGGAAGAGGCATCTAAAGGGCAATATCGCATGCATCAGGGGTCTCCAGATAAAAGGGGATCTAACAGATTTATAGAAACCTTTAATTGGTTTTCAATTGAAAGCTAAAGAGGCTGGGGCGAAGCTGTGGAGAGTGGCAAAGTGCTCTCCCTCAGCCGTCTGGGAGGCGTGATCGATTTCGCCGAGGGCGAGAAGAAGAATCCGGAACCTGCCCGACGCCTCGGCGAGAGCAGGGAACAACACTGCGTTGCGAGTTTAGCTCTGGGGCCAGGGAGTTACTGATTGGCTCATAATAACACAATCTCTCAATCTCTTTCTCTCTCTCTCTCCCTTCCTTCTTCCCTTCCTCCTACCCTCCTTCAGTCTGGTAGGTAAGTGGAGAGGGAAGGAAAGGATGCAAAAGTAAATCTAACTTCCCGTCCCCAGATAAATAGACCTCAGCTTAAAAACGCCAAGCTTTAAACCTGTTCATCAGCTAGTAGGGAGGCCCCTTTGAAAAAACAGGAGTCCCGCCCGCCCGCACCCTACCCGTATCCTCTCCTCTCTGCTTTTCTGGACTCAAACCGGAGAAGCTAAAAATCACTGGATACTCTCCACTTAGTACATGGAGAAGTTTTTGCTTGCGCCCAACGGGCTGGTTTCAGAGCGCATTTCTCCACTCAGCAGGCACCGCGCTCCTTTACTTAACCCCTTCCTGCCCGGCCGGCGGCGTCCCCCACAAGCTTCCGTGGCCAGTGCCCACCCACGCAGCAGCCCCAGACATCCGTCCGTCGGTTCCTAAGGCTAATTTATTGGCCCGACCCTCCATTATCTTTTTCGATTTCCTAATTAATCAAAGATAAAAGGCAATGGTGCAAATTACGATTATGAGGGAACTGGAAGACGGTTTTGAATAAAATGGGAGAAGGGAAATGTGATTGATGGAACCACATGATAGGGGGTACTGAAATCTCAAGTGATAGAAACAGGCCTCAGGGGGTAAAACCCTGACCCCTCTGTCCTGCCAGCGGGCTTCTTTGCCTGCCCTAACGCTGTCGCAAGGGGACAGTTCCAAATGAGGTCACTTGGGTCCGAAGCCTTCGGAGGAAGGAGAACTGGGTTTCCTCTCAGGCTCCAACCTCATTAGGTGGCTACCGCCTAGCTAACTCTATCCGCCCCTCCACCCCCGCCAGCGCGCCAGCCCCTCCATCCCCAGCGCCAACACGCACTCCACAGCCGCCCCAGCGGAATTTCAGGACTATGGGCCAGGGATCCTAGTCCACAACAGGAACGCCCTTTGACTGAAATGCACCCTATTATTACGTTGCTGCGCCAAGCCTCAAGTCGCTCAGTTTTCCTTCTGTCTTTAAATATTCCTCCAGCGAGGCTAACTCTTCGTGAAATTGCAGGAAAACAAGTCTAGTAGGTCAGAGATTGCATTTGCTCCTGTAAGGGATTAATGGAGCCCCTGTCTGATGCTGCTTTCCAGAATTACGTTCGGATTAAAAGGCAGACACGGCACGGGCACACATTTTACATTCACTGGTGGCTGTGATTAATGTTTCCTAGGGGATTTGTCTTGGGAACTTACAGAACGTGCTCTCGGAGGTCTAATGCCCGACAACCGCGCGTAGGGGCGAGCAGAGGGTCTGTGGGCACGCGCCAGAGCACTGGGGGATTAGAGGAGTCGTCAGATGGGCGCGCGATGCCAGGCCCCGCGGCCTTTAGCGCCTTCTTCCCTCCACCCCAGTCCCTGCACAACTGCTACGGAGTAGAGCAGTCAGGACTATCCCAAGAGGCGGACTTCAGGTCTTAACAGGAGTATGTATCAAAGAGTGCCCTCGAAGTGTCCTGGCTCCGGGGTGGGGGAAAAGGGCTCAATACCAAACCACTGAACTTCATATATCCGTCCAGTTAAGGGAATTCCGAGCTCCGTGTTCAGGGGAGGCGCTGCTCCCAAATGCCTCACTCCCCGCCTCAAACCAGAGTCTACGGGCCCAGACCCGGAAGAGAGTGACTGCAGTCCCCTCAGGCCCCCCATTATCAGGGTTGCTTTCGGGGGCACCCAGGGGAGCACCTGTGGAGAGCAGCCAGAGCCTGGGCAGGAAAAATATCCCCTTTCTCATTGCCCCGGGGGTCTGTCAAACCCTGACCGCGCGGGTAAAGAGACCAGAGAAAGAGAGGAAAGTTCCAGGATGCAAGGGAGCAGGCGGGGAGAAGGAAGGGAAACTGGCAAGGAAGGAAGAAAGAGAAGCAACTAGGAATCGAGTGAGAGCGTAGGGAGAAAAACGCAGAAAATGGGGAAGGGGGTGGTCGCAGTTGCTGGGCATTACCGCTCTCCGGCAGAAGGGGGCACCTTTCCGGCCTGGACAGCCTTCCACTCGGCTGGGGCAGGACGCCCTGGCGGGCCCACCCTCGGGCTGGGCTCCAGGGTGCTGGGCGCCCCCTCCTGGCGGCTTCGCGGCGCTCCGGGCGGTCCCGCGGATGCTCTGCTCCAGCGACTGCTCCGCTCCAGCGACTGCTCCGCCGGCGGCGCGGGGGACGTGGAGGAGGAGCCGGGAGGAGAGTCGGGAGACGGTGTGAGGGTGTGACGGTGCTGCGGCGGCGAAGAGGCTCCCCGCTCCCCGCACCCTCCCCCGCGCCTTCCTCACCTGGGGCCTGCAGGGCCCCTTCATCGCGGGCACAGCTCCTGCGCGCTCCTCGGCGGCCCCGGCTCCCGCACCGATCCGAGCCGGCGGCGGAGCCCGCCCTCCTCGCCGAGCGATCGCAGTCTCTGCTGCAGCAGCTGGGAGGGAGGGAGCGACCGCCGGCTGCTGCCGGGCGGCGTCTGGGGGCCGCGAGCCGAGCGCGAGGAGCCGCCATCTGGAGCCTGGCAGCGGGCGGGGGTGCGGGTGCAAGGGAAAGGGCCTGGCGGCTCGGCCTGGGGTACACGAGGGGCCGGGGTCCGAGCGTGGGAGCGCGTGCTTGAGTGCTTGTGGTGGAGTGTGCGTGAGGGTGTATGGCCCCTGGGGAAGAGGAGCAGAACCCTGCCCCTTTTAAGTCCCCTGAATTCCGGAACATTCCCTACAGGCAGGTCTAGCAAAAGAGAGGGGGGACCAGCGTGGCAGCCCCTCCTCCCACCAGCCATTTCCCCAGGAGGTTGGAGAGCTGGGGATGGGGATGGGGATGGGGATGGGGATGGGGATGGGGATGGGGATGGGGATGGGGATGGGGATGGGGATGGGGATGGGGATGGGGATGGGGCTGGGGATGGGGATGGGGATGGGGCTGGGGATGGGGCTGGGGATGGGGATGGGGCGGGGGGGGGCAAAACACTCCTACGCGCGCATACACCCGCTGTCCATCAGAAGTGGTTTTCTCATTTCCCTTTCCTCCCACCTTGTTCATCCCACTCCAGGAAACAGTCCTCTCCAAACGGCATGGGTTTTTGGACACCTCCACATTACTTCAGACAACTACTTCAGCCAGAACGTGGGACAGACACTGACAGGATATCACCTTTGGGAATAAATACCGTCTAGTTTCCGGTGGATGGTGGAAAAGGGAGGGGGTGGGATGAGGGAAGCTCATCCTTGCACTGCTAGCACAGGGAAGGAGAGAGTAATTGGGGAGGGGCAGGATAGGAAGTGTTATTTCTCCCCTCTTTTTTCATTTCAGATCCTTCCAATATTTTTTATCTTTAAAAAAATTCCCCTTCCTAAGTTTGGATGGGGTGGGGGAGCAAACTCAAGGAAGTGGAAAGGTGAGAAAGTATGGGAGAGGGCCAAGGGAGCCGGTCAAGGAACTGAAGCTCTCCAGCTTTGGGGCAATCTCTGCGGGAGATGCCCTCAGCTATAGGTTTTAGCTCAATGTAGGGAGAGCTGATCGGGTGTATAGGTGGTAGTGGGAAGTCTGGATTGAAAAAAAAAAAAACATACTCATTCCCACCCCAAGGCATTAAAAGACACCCCCTCCCCAGCTGTCTTGTGTCCGGCAGAATGGCATTATGTAAAAGATCTGGCATGTCACCCAGTGGCACATCTGGTAGGTGTAGATGGCATTCATTAGCACAGGGCTTCTACTCTGCAGCATGCCAAAGCCCTGACAGAGATGC
This sequence comes from Camelus bactrianus, assembly GCF_048773025.1. Taxonomy (NCBI): domain Eukaryota; kingdom Metazoa; phylum Chordata; class Mammalia; order Artiodactyla; family Camelidae; genus Camelus; species Camelus bactrianus. Next base: position 90,188,850 of record NC_133540.1, on the reverse strand, counting down.
CCACTGCCAATCATTCATTCGCTGCCAATCCCAGAGCTCGGCCGGGCGGGATGGCTCCCTTCCACCCTGGCACCAGGACTGGAGGAAACAATTTGTTGAGATACCAAGAGATGAAAGCGGAGTTGAGGATGCGAGGCACCCAACAGATGTATCCCGTGAGGAGATAACGGTGCGAAAAGTCATTTAGCAAGAAAACATATGCAGGATCTCAGGAGGGAGGCTTGGGCAGGGGTCTGCCTGCCTAGGGATGAGCTAAGGGAGGGGCAGGGGAACCCCTTCAGAAACCTCAAGCTGAAGTTGCTCCTCTGAAAACACACAAAGATCAATCCCCACTCCCTTAACTATAAGACCTCTTTCTCCCTCCTGCCGTCTCTCTCTCCCCTACCCCTGCCCTGCCATGTGTACCTCTGTTTATCTAACTAGCTCTGAAAAGATGAACTTTCCTGCCATCCTCAAGGCTTTCTGATCACTGATATAAAAAGCACCTTCCTGTTCTTAACGTTGCACCATTCTCTTTGCCTTGTAATTTGTGGAGGGAGGTAGGCTGTTAGGTTATCTTTACTGCATCTTAAAAAGTAAATGTGTTTGGGGTACTAAAATATTGCATATATTAATATGAGCAAAAAAATGGGTAAAGATCTTATTTCAATTCCTGGACTTTCAAAAGAGAGAGATAAAGGAAAGCAAGGGGATTATTAAAACGGCCAAGGCTGGATAAACAAAATCTAGAATAGGGGTTGCTTCTGAGGTTGTCCTTTTTGATTAGGCTGGGTTGTGGTTACCTAGATGGTCAGTGTATTGTTTTCCTTTATGCCATGCACATATTTTATAAATATTCTTTTTGCCCATTCAATTTAAAAACAACAAGACTCAGAGGTTTGAGGAACTCAGTGTTTGAGCATAACAGCTCTTTATTGAATATATACACATATATACTATATATAAAATTTTAATACTCTTTTTAGTATAAATGTATACTGTGAAATATTTGGGGCATAACTTATGCTGCTGGCTCATGATCACAAGATGACTGCTCTAATTCCAGGCATCACACTATTGTTTTAAGCATGAAGAAAGGGTCGGGGCAAAGAAAAGTTGTTCTTTCCTTTTGTGTGAAGGAAGTACTTTTACTTTTTATTAGCCAGACCTGGGTCATCTGGCCATAGATAACTGCAAGAAGTCTGGGAGAATTAACCTTTAAAATGTAAAAAGGTAGGGAGAAGAGAATTAGGGATGGTTGTTGAGTTGCGACCAAGGGTTTCTGACCAAAAACTCAGGGCAAGGAAGACTAATTTTAGCACCAGGCAAGAGCAGATGATCAAGCTTTATCATTGTTTTAAATAAAAATCTTTTGTTTTTATTATAGACATTAAAACTTACCAGTCAGGATACTGTACTTGAATTTAGCAATTTCTTTGTGAATTTCATCAGATTCTATTTCAAAATAAGGCCTCAAGCTTAATCAATATGTTCATAAGACAGCAGACACAAAATCTGACATATATAAATAAAATTAGTTTTTGGAAGGAAAGTATAGACCCAATTTTTTTTTTTTTTTTTTTTTTTTTTTTACAAATTTCAATGAAACAAGGAAAATGGCTCATAGGAAGGACTAGAGTTTTAATCCCAACTATGTGACTCACTGGATGTGTGACTTTGGGTATTTTACTTGTTTAAGTCTATGTCCTTATCTGTAAATGGGTTAATAATGTTAATAATGCCTTGCAGGGTTACGTTGAAACTTAGAAATAATGACAGGTTTTTAAAGGTGGTAATTTTGGGGGACCAAGCAGGAAACAGAATTCAGTCCAAATGGGTCATATGAAGAGACTGCTTAAAAAGATGTAAGCATGGTTATGGAACAAGTGAGATGATGAAGCACAGAAACAGTGCATTGAGAAGCTCTTAGGAGAATTAGTGTTTCTGGAACTCAGTAGTACTGGAACCTTAGAGAAGGGGCCCAGTGAGAGTCATAGGAACATGGCTGTTGCCAGAGAGGTAGCGGCATAGCAAGGAGGGAGCAGGGGTGAAACATTCCAGTCTTTCCCTTCTCACATCTTCCAATTCCACGTTGATATCTTCCATTGGCCAAACCCAACTGGAAACTAGGTGGCACTCTACTGGAAGCATGATGATGAATCTGCATGGGTCAGCTTTTGAGGACACTGAGTCAGGCATAGAAGGCTGGAGAATGGATCTTGGGGAGACAAAGGGAGAATAATTAGCACACCATTATTATTATTCAGCAATAAGATTGTCTGAGAACCCTCCCTGCAAACATCTTTGCAAAGCATAGTTCCAATGGGAAGTAAAAACTTAAGAGGCTTTGTAAACCTAACCATCCAAGTTTTTAAGAATCATCTCTCAGAGCCCTTTGGCTGAAAGTTCCTACTAGCACTCATGAAAGGTTTCCAGAAGTCTTGGCAGGCTTTGTAAGCCAAGACCTGGAAGAATTTTAGAGTACGCCCTATTGACTTCCTTTGGGCTTCCCCAGGTCTCTCATCATTTTGTGGCTTCCTGTGTCAGGATCAGTCTTGCTAGACCCGGTTAGTCACTTGCTGGCTGTTGCTTTCAAGGAAGCCAGCCAGTATTCAGCAAAAAGTGACTGCTTTATAACAAATCAACCTCACAGCAACAGGAAACCCTACTAATGCCTTTTCTTGAGTTCAGAGTCTGTGTGGACTTCAGATTGAAGTAATCTTTCCTCTTTCCAATTTTGCCGTCCCTGTCCTTTCCACCTATATCTGAACAAACCCAGAGACAAGACAATGAAAAACAACGGTAAAGAAACATATTCTCTTTTCTAATTTTAGATAAAATTATAAGTAGTATCAGAGTCTTGAGTGTTTACTCTAGATAATTAGCACAATTAAAAGCCTCGTTTCTGAATCTCCTAGAAACTAAGTTTGAAAAATTGGTAGGCCTGAAGTAAAATTAGTAGCCATTGTTTTAATGGAGAGAAACAGATTAACAAATTAGAAAAAACCCCTGAAAATTAAGAGTGAGAAGCAAAGATGAATAATTTTGGAAGCAACATATAAAACTAAGCAATGAGTATAAATGAAATAGATCAACCTCTGGCATGATAGCATGGGGAACTCTGTGGACCAATTTCCCAGTGAAACTGTTGAAAATTATGTATATAAAGGCCAGTCATTTAAAGCCTCTGAAAATGGTCCTAAAGGCAAACAGCAAATGAAGAATAACTATTCAAGAAAATCTATGAAAATTTGGTAAAAAGTGAGAGTCTGTGGTATTTGAACTAAGACCACTCCCTTCCAAACCCCGCTCCCAACTCAGTGAGACAGACTCCAGACTGCTGTGGCCAAGAACACAGCACCCCCTCTACCCACCAGCTCCCAACTGGAGGATTTTCTTTGCAAGAGGAGTAGGATTTCTGCTTTTCTCATCCTGCCTCTAGCTGCCTGTTGCTGAGGCTAAGTCCCACATGAATGTGGTTAGGAGATGCAACTTCCTTCTTCTGCCCAACCCTTACTTGTGGAATGAAGGTTCTCCTTTGGGTGTGGTGTCTTGAGAATCCTAGGGCTCAGATAGCCCTCTTCCTAGTCCTTGAGATTCCTTTCCAGGAGAAGCAAGCTGAGAGGACTGCAGGCTGCTGCCTACCCCCACTCCCATTCCCCTACCAAGCACTCAGCTCCTAGAACAGGGGTGTCACTCAGAGAGAACCTTGCCATTGTTCCCACCCCCGGCTCCAGAGCCCTGGCTCAGAAATTTTGCCTGTTGGAGGGGAGAGGGAAAGAATCAGGTCATGAAGCAGATAGCTTGTAATCTTTTCCTGAAAGAACTGACTTTATCTGCAACAGAGTGGTGAAGTTTAAACCTAAGGGCTACTTTCAAGAACAGCAGAGCTTGTAGTAAAAGGCAACTGGGGGGAGATTTGTGAACCTATTAAAAATATAGCCTAGATTGTAAAGCCAGTAGTTTGTATGAGAGAATCCAGGAATAAGAGCTGGAAAGAGGTATCAAACACTAGCCTCAGAAACTGTTCCATCTAAAGGAGTCACAATATGATTGGATTAGTTTGTAGAGGAACTCTGCTCCTGGAACTCTTTGGTTTTTTGTTTTGTTTTTAATTTTTCTCCTGGTTTTATTGAGGTATAACTGACAAATAAAATTCTACATATAACATGTAGAAGGTGATGATTTAATATATGTAGATGTTGTGAAATGATTAACACAATCAAGTTAACTAAAACATTCATTGCCTCATACAGTTACCTTTATCTGTTGAGAATGCTTAAGATCTACTCTATTTGCAAATTTCAAGTACACAATAGAGCATTAATAACTATAGTCACTATGCTGTACAGTAGATCTTCAAAATTTATTCATTTTATAACTGAAAGTTTGTATTCTTCGACCAACTTCTCCCTATTTCTCCCACCCCTGCTCCCCATCCCCTAGAGTCTACCATTCTATTCTCAGTCTCTATGCGTACAACTTCTTTTTTAAAATTCCACATATGAGTGAGATCATATGGCATTTGTCTCTCTCTGTCTAGTTTATTTCACTTAGCATGATGTCATCCAATTCCATCTATTGCAAAAATGGCAGGATTTCCTTCTTTTTAATGATTGAATGGTATTATATGTATATATATCATATGTACATATATATGTGTATATATGATATCTATCTATCTCACATTTTCTTGATCCATTCACCCATCAACAGATGCTTAAGCTGCTTTCATAACTTGGTTATTGTGAGTAATACTGCAGTGAATGTTGGCAATACAGATATCTCTTTGAGATACTGATTTTGTTTCCTCTGGATATGGTAGTCGTATTTTTAATTTTTTGAGTAACCTTCATACTGTTTTCCATAACAGCTTTACCTAAACTCACATTCCCCCCAACAGTATATAAGGGTTCCTTCTTGTCCACATTTCCACTAACATTTGTTATCTATTGTCTTTTGAATAGTAGCCATCCTAATAGGTGTGAAGTGACATCTCACTATGGTTAAGATTTGCATTTTCCTGATGATTAGTGATGTTGACTGTATTTTTATGTGCCTGTCTATTGAGCATCTTTTTGTGTACCTGTCTATTTAGGTCCTTTCTCCATTTTGAAATCAGATGATGATGATGATGATGATGATGATGGTGATTGCTATTGAGTTGTAGGAGTTCCTTATATACTTGGGATATTGACCACTTATCAAATAGATGGTTTGCAAATATTTCCTCTCATTCTATAAGTTGCCTTTTCATTTTGTTGATTGTTTTCTTTGCTGTGCAGAAGCTTTTTAGTTTGATGTAGTCCCACTTGTCTATTTTTGCTTTTCTTGCCTGTGCTTTTGGTGTCATATCAAAAAAATCATTGCCAAGACCAATGTCAAGAGACTTTTTCCCTATGTTTTCTTCCAGGAGTTTTAGGGTTTCAAGCCTTACATTTAAGGCTTATTCATTTCAAGTTAATTTTTGTGACTAGTGTAAGATAGGTTTCCAGTTTCATTCTTTTGCATGGAAATATCCAGTTTTCCCCACGTCATTTATTGAAGAGACTATCCCCCTTCCATTGTGGGTTCTTGGCACTCTTGTCAAAGGTTGGTTAATAGTTTATGCATACTTATTTATTTATGGACTCTCTATTCTGTTCTACTGGTCTATATGTCTGTTTTTATGCCATTCTGTACTGCTTTGATTATTATAGCTTTGTAATATAGTTTGAAATCAGGAAATGTGATGCCTCCAACTTTGTTATTCTTCCTAAAGATTGCTTTGGCTATTCAGGGTCTTTTGTAGTTCCATACAAATTTTAGAATTTTTTTTTCTATTTCTCTAATGCAAAGGCACTGTTGAAAACATTGGCACAATAGGCCAGAAGTTAGTAGAGTTTAACAGCTGAGTGTAGTCGAGGAAAGAGTAGAAGAGAATCCTGCTGGTACAATGGCACCCCAGACTAGAAGATAAATAATCCAAATAAAGAATAAGCATGGAATTGAATAGATATTTCTCTAAAAAAGATGGAAAAATGACCAATAGGCACATAAAAAGATGCTTAGTATTATTAGTCACTAGGGAAATGCACATCAAAACCACAATGAGCTACCATTTCACACACACCTAGTATGGCTATAATAAAAAAGACAGACAATTTAAAAAAGAAGTTTAAATAAACCAAAATAAGTCAGGAAAGGGAAAGCAGAGAAACAAAAACCAGATGAATGAACAAAAAATAAATAATAAAATGGTAGACCTAAATGCAAACATATCAATAATCACATTAAATGCAAATGGCCTAAACACATTAAAGAAAATAAAGAGATGGTCAGAATGGATTAGGAACAAACAAAATTTATGTTGTCTATATAACAATCATTTCAAATATAATGATGTAGATAGATTAAAAGTAAAAAGATAATAAAAGTATGCCTGAAAACATTAATCATTAGAAAGCTATAGTGTTTGACCTAACATTGTAAAATGACTATAACTCAATAAAAAAAGTTTTAAAAAAAAGAAAGCTATAGTGGCTATACTAATAGCAGACACAGATTTCATAGATAAGGAAATACCAGGGATAAAAAATTCATTATGTAACAATAAAAAGGACAAATTTTCAGTCATTCCCAATAATCTTAAATCTGTATGAACCTAATAACAGTGCTTTAAAACACACAAAACAAAATCTGAAAAAAGTACAGGAAGAACTAGACAAGTATACAATTATATTAGAGACTCAGAAACTCCTCTTTAGTAATAGAAGAACAAGTAGAAAGATCAGCAAAGGCATAGAATAACTAAAATCACTATCAAACAACTGTATTTAATTTTTATTTATAGAACACTCAACCAAACATCAGTAGTATATACATTCTTTCCACATGCACATGGAATACTCACCAAGATACATCATATCCTGGAACATAAAACAAAGTTAGCAAACTTAAAATAATCAGAATAATAATAGCTATGTTCTCTGACCACACTAAGCAAGAAATAGATATCAGAAAGATACTTAAGAAACAGATATCAGAGAGTTAACAGGAGACTGTCCAGGCACTTCAAGTTAAACAACACATGTCTAAGTAACTCATGTATCGAATAGGAAATTTCAAGAAAAATTAGAAAATATTTTGAAATGGAGGAACATAAAAATACATAGCAAATTTGTGGAATGTAGCTAAGGTAGTGCTGAGATGAAAATTTATAAGATTGTGATATTAGGAAAAAAAAAAGGTTTCAAATCAATTATCTAAGTTCCATCTTAAACCAGATGAAAAAGGGGGAAATAAACCCAAAAGAAGCCAAAGGAAATAAATAATAGAATAAGAACAGAAATCAAAGCAAATTTTAAAAGAAATAATAAATATAATTAATAAATATACAGCTGGTTCAATGACAAGCCTGTAGGAAGACTGACAAAGAAAAAAGAAAAATTTTCTAATGTCAGCAATGGAAGACACTCAGTAGACATTAAAAGGGTACTCAGCTAATACTGTGAAAACTTGACAAATTCAGCAGATGAGATGAAATGCCAAGTCCTTAAAAACTACAAACTATCAAAACTCATCTAAGATGAAATAGACAACCTGAACAGTCCTACAACTATTAAAGAAATTGAATTCATAGTAAAAAACAAAATAAACAAAAAACCTTTCTGAAAAATAAATCTCCATTTTTAAGTGTCTTAACTGGTGAATTCTACCAAATGTTTAAAGAAGACGTAATGCCAATTCTACATAATTTCTGCCAAAAAGGAGAAAGAAATATTTCACAGTTCATTTTATGAGACTGGATATGAAATCCAGGCAAAGGCAATATAGGTAAAATAATCGCACAGATCTTTATTCCTCATGAACATAGACACAAAATCTCCAATAAAATATTAGTAAGTTGAATCCAGCAATATATAAAATGAAAGTGACACTAAAGGAAAATGGAGTTTATACAAGGAATGTGAGGCTGGGTCAATATTTGAAAACTAATCAAGCTAATCGACCATATCAATAACCTAAAGAAGAAAAACCCACGTGATCATGTCAGTTGATCCTGAAATAGTATTTGACAAAATTCAACATCCATTCTTGATAAAAACTCTCTGCAGTTTAGGAATAGAGGAGAACTTCTTCAACCTGTTAAAGGACAACTATAAACAATCTGCAGCTAACATTGTACTTGCTGCTGATAAAATGAATGTTTTCTATGACTGAGAAAAAGACAAGAATGTCTGCTCTTACCATTACTACTGAACATCCTCCATCCATTGCAATAAGGCAAGAAGAAGAAATAAAAGATGCATGGGGTAGAAAGAAAGAAGCAAACTGTCCCTATTTACAGATGACATGATTTCCAACATAAAAATTCCTGGGAATTTATTTGTAAAATCCTAAAATCCTAGGATAAAAGTGTGAATTAAACAAGGTCACTGATAAAAAATTTTTTTAATTACAAAAGCTCCTGATAAAAGGGAAATACATATGAATAAATCTAAGTAAACTGCAGCATCTTTATACTGAAAACTAAAAAGTGCTGATGAAAGAAATCAGAGAACATTAAATAATAGAGAGATATATCTTATTCATGGTTTCTAATACTCAATATAGGAACATTGTCAGTTTTTCCTAAATTAATCCAAGGTTTAACAAATTTATAATTAAAATTACAGAGGGATATTTTGTAGATATAGACAATTCTAAAATTTATATAGAAAGACAGAAAATAGAATAGCTAAAAAAATTTTGAAAAATAAGAATAAATTTGGACACTTTATAGTTCCTTACTTCTAGACTTACTATAAAGCTAAAGTAATCAAAACTGTGGTGTTAGCAAAGAATAGACAAATAGATCAATGGAATAGGATAGAAAGTCCAGAAATAGAGCCATACAGGTGCAACTATTTGATTTTTGGCAAAGGTGCAAAAATAATTAAATAGAGAAAGAATAAGTTTTTCAATAAATTGTGTTGCAGCAATTGGACATCCATATGCAAAAACAAAAGAAGACAACTAAGTCTCACACTTACTACATTAATATTAATGCAAAATACATCATAGATCTAAATGCAAAACCTAAAACTATAAAACTTTTAGAAGAAAACATAGAAGTAAATCTTCATGACCTAGGGTTAGACAAAGAGTTCTTAATCATGATACTAAAAGCATGATTGATAAAAGAAAAAAGTAACTTGGACTTAATAAAAATTTAAAACTTTTCCTCTGTGAACAAGCCACTATTGAGAGAATGCAAAAACAAGCTACAAACCAGGAGAACACATTTGCAAATCATATATTAACGAACGACTTGTATCCAAAATAGAAAAAGAACTCTTAAAACTCAACAGTAAGAAAATAAAGAGCCTGATTAAAAATGAGTAAATGGTCTGAACAAATATTCGCCCATCAGGACATAAGGATAGTAAGTGCGTACACGTTCTACATCTTTAGACACTGCAGAGATGAAAATTAAAACTATAATGGTTTTCAATGTTTGAATGGTTAAAGAAGAAAATACTGATAGTAGCAAGTACTAGTACATGAGTCTGCTTGGGCTGCTATAAGAAAAATACCAAAGAGCTCGTGGCTTAAACAACAATTTATTTCTCACAGTTCTGGGTCCTAGAAATCCAAGATCAGGGTGCCAGCATGGTCCGGTTCTGATGAGAACCCTCTTGCTGGCTCGCAGATGGCTACCTTCTTACTGTATCCTCACATGGCAGAAAGAAAGAACATTTTTATCCCGTCTCTTCTTATGTGGGTACTAATTCCATTCCTAAGAGCTTTACTCTTGTGACCTAATTACTCCCCAAAGGCCTTACCTCCACATACCATCACATAGGGGATTCCAGCTCAACATACGAATTTTAGAGGGAACGCAAACATTTTGTCTGCAGCAGCTGACAAGGATACAGAGGAAATGGAACTCTCATATATTGTCTGTGGGAATGTGAAATCATTCAGTTACTCTGGAAAAGTTTAATATTTTTTTTTAAAAATAAAGTTAAAATACATTTCTAGGACCTAGAAATCCCATTGTTAGCGTTTTACCCAAAAGAAACGCAACTGATATTCACAAAATTTTATTCAGTAACATTAATAGCAGCTGTAGTCACCATTACCAAAAACTAAGAACAACCAAAATGTCTTTCAGTGGGTGAATGGATAAATCACTTTGATACATACACACAATGGAATACTACTCAGAAGAAAAAGGAATGAACTACTGATGTATAGAAAAACTTGGATGGGGGAGGGTATATCTCAGTGGTAGAGAGTGTACTTAGCATATAGAAAGTCCTGGGTTCAATCCCCAGTACCTCCATTGAAAAAAATAATGAATCAATGAATCAATCAATCTAACTACTCCCCCTCACCCCCGAAAAAAAGACTCCTTAAGAAAAAAAAGTGAAACTTGGATGATTCTTAAAGGTATTAAGCTAAGTGAAAGAAGCTAATCTGAAAAGGTTACATATTCTTGTCTTTATTTCTGTGACATTCTCAAGAAGACAGAATTATAGTATTCAGAAGTGGAGTGCTGCTGTAACACAACTAAAAATGTGAAAGTGGCTATCCCATCCTTATCACCACTTTATCCTTATCACACAAGTAGGCTTTATTTGGGCAACCCTTTGACAGATTTGCATAGTAGCTGAAATCCCTCACAGCATGAGGCTGTCCAGAGGCCACGCTGTAGGGGCCACCATTCAGAAAGGGACGAGGGGAGGGGAGTTCCTGAGGGAAATGTGTTAGCAGTGCTGGTGATGCTCAGCAGCCCAAAGGGAGTCTCTGAGGCAGAGAGTTGTAATGGGCAGCAGCAGTTTAGGATCTAGAGTTTGTTTCATCTGTGGCTAGCAGAGGCTGTGTGCAATTTTATGGGACATGCAAAGCAGGCAGGCTTTACATGGCTACAACCCTGCTTATTTGGGGTAAGTTTAAAACAACCGGGCATGTGAAAGTTTGAGTGTGACACTGGTGGAGCTGATGGTGGAGCCTTCTGTGAAGAAGTAAACAACCTAGAGGCCAATATACAGAGGCTATCTCTGGCTCTTTTATATAACAGGTGGGTAATGGGTAGAGACTAGAAGAAATTTGAGCACATAATAGAAAAAAGTCTAGGTTGCCTTGAGAAGACTGTTGGTAGAAATATGAATTTTAAAGGAAATTCTGGTAAGCATGCAGAAGGAAAAGGGGAACACATTATTGGAAACTGAAGGAATTTTAAATATAACTGGAAGAATTGTTATATAGTAGCAAAAACTTGGCTTCTCTGTGTTCTACAGTTGTGAGAGAGCAGAAATCATAAATGATAAAATTGGATATGTTGCTGAAGAGATTTCCAAGCAAAGTATTGAAGATGCAGCCTGGTTTTTTTCTTTCTGCTCAGTAAAATGCAGGAGGAAGGAGATAAATTAAGGAAGGAACTGTTACGCAAAAAGGAACCAACATTTGATGACTTGGGAGAATCTTGGCCTATCCAGATTTCAGAGGATGGCACCATTAGGAGACTCACTGTTAAGGAAGGATGTTCTGGAGAGAAGGTCAAGGGTATGGCTGGATAAACTTTTGCTGAAGCAGTTAGGCTTGCTACTCATGGATCCATTCAGTCATCTTAGGAGAAAGCAGAAACAGAGATGGGGTTATCCAGGAAATATTTCTGGAGGGCTCTCATGTCTAATGCTGTGGACCCTTGTGACATACATGGGAGACCCACAAGGTTTTTGAGAATGTTATGTCAGCAGGAACACTGCTAGTTTGGACCAAAAAGAGCAGAAACAGGACAAAATGAGAGAAAGCTGTTGGGCTGCCAAAATTACTCAAGCAGAAAACTGCAACTGCAAACATATGCCACTCTTTAAGGAAAAAGTAATGATGCTAAGGGTACAGCCTCTGCAGATTATACAGAGGCCTGTGGAGTCCCAGAGGGCAGAGCATTAAGACACAGAGTATCATTCACAGGCCTTAAAACCTAATGAAATTTTCCCGTATGCATTTCTAACTTACCTGGAATTGGCCCCTATGTTTCTTTCCAACGTCTCCCTTTTGGAGTGGGAATATCCCTCCTATCTGTATCTAACATCTATGCCTTGCCCACCATTTTATTTTGGAAGTAGGTAACTTGTTTTCTTGTTTTACATGTCCACAGAAAGAAAAATTTTGCCCCAGAGTCTAACACATATCTGATGTAGATGATGAGATTTGGGATGTTTGAGCTGATAATATTTAGATGAAATTTTGGACTTAAGAATTGATGCTGTAATGAGTTGAGATTTTGGAGGATGTCAGGATAGTGTGAATATACTTTACATATGAGACACATGTGGATTTTGGGGGGCCTGAGAGTGGGCTTCAGTGGGTTGAATGGTGTTGTCCTCCAAAAGATATGGCAACATTCTAATCCCTAGAATCTGAGAGTGTGATCTTATTTGGAAAAATGGTCTTTGCAGACATAATTGTTTGGATTTTAAGATGAGATTACCCTACCTTACCTGATTGGTCTTTAAACGCAATGACAAGTGTCCTTATAAGAGACACACAAAAGAGTGATACATAAAAAAATGAGGTGAAGGCCATGGGAAGATGAAGGCAGAGATTCAGGTTAAGCAGCCATAAGCCAAGGAATGCCTAGAACCATCAGGAGTTGGAAGAGGCAAGTTGTTTTCTCCCTTAGAGCCTTTGGAAAGAGATTACACCTTGATTTTGGAGTCCTGGCCTCTAGAACTGTGAGAGAACACATTTCTGTTGTTCAAAGCCACAGGGTTTGTAGTAATTAGTTATGGAAGCCTTAGGAAACAAATACATTTACCTTGTTATGTTTTTAGATTTAGAGCTCTATCAAGGGAGGCTCACATCTTAGAAGAGCCCTCATATAGTTTTAGTTTCTTTATATAAGATTGGGAGCTGGATATTTTTGGTTCTGGCCTGATTGAGCATGACTGATTAGCTCACTGGCTATTGGTGATTGACTCAATCTCTAGCTCCCTTTCCCTCCCTGGAGATCAGAAACTGGCACTGAAAGTTCCTTCCAACCCTCTATTCATAGTTGGTTACCCTGGCCAAAAGTCACCTTCTTTAATGTAAACCTAGTTGTGGTGGAAAGGGGCTTGTGATGAATAATAAAACACCTGTTTCACCTTTGTGGCTCTGAAGCATTTTCAGGCACTAAGGATAAGAGACCAAGTATAACAAAAGATGTTCCTATTGCTGTTATTGCTCAGGAAATTCCAAGGGATTTGGGAGCTGTGAGCCAGGAACTCTGAATGAAGACCAAATATATATGAGAAATGTATTTTGGTCATCTGAATGATCAAAAATGTGTATTTCTTATAAATCACAATTTCTAGCTGGCCATGGGATTTTTGTTTGCTTCTCTGTTTTAAGAGAGCTAAGTATTCAATTATACTGATTTTTAACTTTAGAGTCTTCCTGTGTTTACGAACAAAAACAAAAACAAAAACTAGATGCTAGCTGAAAATCTCAGTCAAAGATCTAAATGAATATTGAAAAATAAGTCTTGGTATTTGAATTTTTCTGTTTTAACCTGGATTTTGAATGTCACTGACTATAGCCTTCATGTTAATTAACTTCAATCAAATGGAGACTATGATTTTAGCAAGAAATGTCAGAAAGAATAGGATAAGAAAAATATGTCAACTCTCACTATTCACGTTGCAGGCTTTAACTCCAAAATAATAGAATGACAGGCTATCTAAATTTATTCATGCAGAACAATTACTTCCCATATCCGATTCATTACCATAGAGCCATGCTAACTCATGGTAGATTCATCTCTTTTATTTGCTTTCTCTGAAGGCATTTTTTTCACTTTACTGTTTACTGCTTGTCCAATATTTTGTTTTTTCTACTATTCTTTGTTCAAACTGCAAAAATCTGAAATAAAAATATAATATAGAAGTATAGGCATCAGCTAACATTTTCTATGGCATATGGTACTTCAGATGCCATATGTACCAGTGTTTAGTGATTCTGGCAAAGAGGCATAGAATGGTGAAATCCAACTGCCAGGATTGCTGAAAACAAATATGTAAATGCTCCAGGGCTTTTGTTATTCATAACATACCTCTAACACAGCACATACAATATGCTGTTCATTCTGTAACTAGTATAACTAATAAACCACATTTTCCTCTCTTATTTTTTAAAGCTTCTCCAAGTCTGTGTGGTCTTCTGCCTCTAACCTTGAATCTCACTACTGAACTCTGCATTTCATGAGGCTCATATTAATGAAAGAGGCCTAGGGGAATACATTCATCCTTTTTCAAGGGCATTTATTTATTTTTCAAATTAAAATCCGAAGTCTTCTGCAGGCCTCTTCTATGAAACAAAGAAAACACACTGGGCATGTTCTCTAGGCAGCACAGTCACTAGAGGAAAGCAGCTAACACCAGGAAAGGCAAATCTGGGCAGGAGAACAGGAAAAGTTCCTTTGCTGTGAGGCTGCCCAGTGGTCTTCCCAACAGTGAAGCTCCACAGGATGTAATGTGACAAGAGGTCTGTAGATACAATTACTTTGAGAAGTGGAAATAATGATAATTGTAATAACTTTTAAGCCTGTATGAAATGATCACAATTTAGAAAATAAAAGTTGACCTTGTTTGTTTTGTTGGCCTTTCTCTGCTGGTTTAGACATGGCTGATGGGAAGCATACCTAATCTCCTCTTTTCTGTTTCATAGATGGGAAATGTACACAAAGTGGAAAGAACAGCAGACTAGCGGCTAGGCAACTTAGAGGTCATTACTTTCCATTTGTCGTCAGACAAGCCGTTTAACCTCTTTGAGCCTGTTTCCATATGCACGATGAGGATAATAGCTTCCCTGGGGATATTACTGTGAGGATAATATGATATAATCTTTGTGGAAGTGCACTTATCTAGCATTATTATTATTAAAAAAGAAGCGTCTGTAGATTTACTGGTAGTTTAGAGACCTAAGGAGGCTTGTACGACTTACCACCGAGTATTTTTCTGTGCACACAAAAACCTAGAAGGAATATGGGAAATGGAAAGTTGTGAAACATGCCAGTAAGATTGTCAGCAATGAAAATGACTCCTCCTTGGCTTGAATCTTGTAGGTTGAAATCAAGTGAAAGTGACAGTTTTATAGGTAAAAAATGGTCTAATCTAGGGAATTTCGCTTGGTTTTCCTTAGCTATTTTGATGGATTCCCCATGATAACACACACACACACACACACACACACACACACACACACACACACACACCCTCCCTTTCCTTTCCAGCAGTAACCAGTAACTGGAAGAGCAGTCTGATTTCCATTTCTGTTTAATAGCTTCTTCCCTTTCTATCACCCCTGATTAATCACCGAGTTATTCTGTTTGTTAACTGAGGTGCCCCTCAAAGGTGAACCTCTCATTTTCATGGCTATGCCTCAGTCCAGGTCCTCATTTCTTGTTTAGGTTATTGAAATATTCTACCTAATATTCAACCTAATAATTTTGTGATGGCAGCAATGGTAATTTGAAGACATTGGGAAGGGGAGTGAGAATGGAGTCTGTAGGATCAAGAAACTGCCTCCTGGTTTAGTCTGAGATCCAGGGTATAATCATGAAAAGATGTTAAGGACGTTAACAGAAGGTTGGGAGGGGAAACTGAATGCCTGGGAGACAGATTCTGAGAGCTGCTCCAGAGAGGAATTTAGATCTATGATCAAGGAGCTCTAACTCCCATTAGAGCAGTTGCTGGAATTACCCATCCTGTGACCTCACTGTCAGACATTGGGACTGGGGGATAAACCTCTTCTTATCTATAGGTGAACATTGTCTGGAAGGATTGCTTCTCTGGGAAACTTGGGAACTTAGACTTTCTACAGGAAAAGAGTGTTGCAGGAACCCTACGGAAAAATTCCCCACTTGGCCTGAGGTCCCTGGTATATTACCATGTATAATAACTTTTCTTTTCCATGGGTAAAAATAAGACTGGTAAATTCCGACTATTTTTCTTAAACAAGGTGGCTCAAGGTTGCTGGGCTCTGTTATGAAAAGCTCCACCACTGAAATGAAAGAAAAATTGATCCTTTTTAAAGCTCCTTTTGTTAGGAATTATGCTTGATTAGTATTTTGTTATGTGTATATCCATGTATAAAATAAGGAAAACCTTTTCCAAGAAAGATTAAAGGATGTTACAAGTGCATTTCACCACAGGTGAAATCATTTCAAATTTCTGCCTGGAAAAAATGATAAAAAATACTATGTGTAAGAACACCATTTCTCCTTCCAGCTAAGCCATATTGGACAAACCTGCAGAGAGCCAGCAATTAGGAGCAAGGAATCCCTCCGTCATTGGCCCCAGTTATGATGAAATAATGCCAATTCTGGGACTGTTAACAATTAGAATGTTTTTAATCTTCAGACAGAGATGTCTAGCTTAATCCTCAAATTCAGCAGAAACTGTGACATGTTGTTACCCTGGTTTTATTATTGACCTAGGACTTGTTAGATATATCTGCTCTATTAGAGGAGTCCTTCAATAAGAAAAAAATAATAATCGTGATGAAAGCTCAAAATAGCTTGCCTCTGATCATTAGAAGGAACCAATGTAATGCAGACATACTCCAGAGAATAGTATCAGCCACCATTGATGCAAATTCTCAGGTGAGACTGGGTTATGATGCTTGCTTAGATTTTTGCATAAAGAAGTTCAGACTACCTTCATGAACTTCTAGTAAATAGATTTTGAAAAATTCAGAAAGGACAGAGAAAAGTGCTTCAGAACAAAGTAGGGCTCCCAAAAAGAGTACACACCTTAACCCAGGGCAGACATATTGATCAATGGGTCAATCAATCAGTTAATCAACTTAATACCTTAGAACCACAGTCTGTAAGAGACACTGAAGACGGAATATGAATATGACACAGTCTCAACCCTCAAGGAGGTTATATTTTAATAGAAGAGTAAGAAGAGAAAAAACAAAAGATGATGAGGGCCTCATTATAGCCTCATTATATGAGGTGGGGAGTGATTCATTCTGTTCGGGTTGGTCAGAGAAGGGTTCACAGAAGGAGATTATCTGAGATTGATCTTGAGAGATGAATAGGAGCCTGCTATAAAGGGAGGGAGGACATCACAGTCAGGCTGAACAGCAAGTAGTGGACTTTAGAGGGCCCAAGAGAATCATATTGGAAAGAGCAGGAAACAAAAGATTGGGAAATAAAAGATTGGGATGTAATAAAATATGGGTTACAGAAAAGGTAAGCTGGGGAGATGAAGAAAAAACAGAGATTTGGGAACTTGGAAATGCAGTAACTAAATTTTGTTAGTAATTTGCAGGATAAGGAAATTACTGAGTCCAGTTATTGTGATTAGTCAGCTAGTAGGTGCAAATGTGTACTTTGGCTAGGTAGGATCTCAGCATTATTCCATCAATGTGACGTGTTTTCTAAGTAAGTAAGTAATTATTTATCATTATAATAATTATTAGTTTAATAATAACTCAGGCACACATGTTGCCATTAAAGAATTAACAAAATATCTCTGTATCTCCATCTATATCCATATATTTTATGGAATATTAATATATACATATATATGCACATGTGTGCATATGCACACACATGCCCACACACGTGTGCGCGCACACACACACACCCCGAATGTACTTTAGAAAAGAGCCAAACCCCTTTATGATAAATTTTCCAACAGAATAAACAATCTTGAATATAATGCAAAGCTTGCCAAGTCCTGTCAGAAAGCTCTTGTGGCTCAGTGCGATTCTCGGATGGTGAAGAACCGCTAAAATAACCCCTTCACTCAGACTACTGTGAGTCCCTGCAGGGAGCTTTCATTGCAGTTGTCACTGTGAAAAAGCAATCAATTTTAATATATAGATACACAGAGGGTAAAGGCATGTGAGTATATGTGTGTGTGTGTGCTCTCTTGAATATGTATGTATATAGAGCGACAGCTAGGTCTTTGCTCTAATAAAATGTATGTATGAATAATTGGGAGGAAGGGCTGTTAGGGTTTCAGTGTCTTCTTTTTCACTCAGTAGAGTTCAAAACAATTTTTATTAGAGCTAGTAGAGATTTCCGTATAGGTTATATTAATGGAATGGATTTTTTAGTACACACCCAATAGAATAAAATAGTCACATAGAATGGTATTTTTCAAATAATAGGTTGTGATTTATTAGGAGGTAATGAAGTAAACTAAAAGAGTTGGGGCCAGCATTTTACAAAATGAAGTAGGGTAGAAGAGAAAACTATGAGAAAGTGTAGGTAGCATGCACTAAGCTTAAGTATTATTTTGTGAAAACTTTGTCTAAGTGTGTCTGTGTATTGGAATATAATTTCCACTTTAAAATGTGGACTATAATTTTAAAAACATTGAAATTTGCTGACTATATTAGTTGGCCTTGGTCAACAGAACAAGATACCGTAACTGGGTGGTTTAACAACAGAAATTAATTTTCTCACAGTTCCAAAGGCTGGAAGTCAGAGTTCAGGGTGCCAACAGCGTTGGATTCTGGTGAGAACTCTCTCCTTGGCTTGCAGACCGCTGCCTTCTTCATGTGGTTGGGAGAGAGAGAGAGTAAGCTCTTTGGTGTCTCTTTTCATAAGGGCACTAAGCCCACCATCCGGGTTCCATCCTCATGAACTGATCTAAACCTCATCACCTCCCAAAGGCCTCTTCTCCGAATACCATCATGTTGGGAGTTAGGGCTTCAACAGATGAATTTTGGAGGGACGAAATTCAGTTCATAGCACTAACATAGAGTTTATATCTGAATTTTGTGTTCAGTTTACAGTGTTACCATACTGGAGACTGTAAATTCCCTGAAGGCAATTATTGGATATATTTTATCTTTACACCCTCCACAGCCCCAGCAGTGTCATATACTAACTGCTAGAAGATCACAAAATGGTTATCAGACAAATGTTGAGAGCTCCAGATGCTTATATTTAAAAGGATAATAAGGGTAATATTTTGCATTGATTTGGCACTTACTACTTCACAGAGTGCTTTCTATAAATGATCTCGTTGATAATTTGGAACTATTATTTTAGAAGGAAGCATGCAAAATGTTGCATTAGTAGGTTTAATTATTTCCTAAGTGTGCTTCACATTACAGTGGTACACAATAAGACATCATTTAAGTAGACCCTAACATTTGTGTTAGGAAAGCACCAGGGTTTTATGGGGCCTGAAGCTTGTCAAATTTTGGAGAATTTCATTAAGAGCTAGAATACAAAATATGAATAGAATATTAGGTGCAATCTTGAATATTTATTTAGAAGGAAAAAAGAAATTGTAAAAAATTTAAAAACTGACAAATACCTAATTTCCGAATGTAGGCTGATAAAATAGAGAAATAAAATTGATATTTGTAGATTAACCCCTTGTACCCTGTGATTTTGCTTAGCTCACGTGTGTTGTTTTGGGATTTTTTTTTTTTTTGTAGATTCTTTAGGATTTTCTACATAGACCATGTGTCCTTTATGAAAAAAAAGAGAAATTTTAAATTTCCTTTTTTGAACTTGAGTGGCTTTTTAATTATTATTATTTCTATTATTATTATTATTATTATTATTATTATTATTATTATTATTATTATTATTATTATTATTATTATTATTATTATTATTATTATTATTATTATTATTTGCCTTGTTTCCCTGGCTAAGATCTCCAAGGCAATGTTGAATAAAATTGCTGAGAATGACCATCCTTGCCTTATTCCAAAATTATAGTTGAAGTAACTACTCATTCACTACTGAGTATTCTACTGGTGATAGATTTTTTTTTTTATAGATATCTTTTAGGTTGAGGAAATTCCTTTCTATCTATAGTTTATGGAGAGTTCTATCAGATATGGATGTTCAATTTAATCAACCATTCTTTTTTTTGTATTTATTGAATTGATCTTTTCAGCAATTTGATTATTATGTGTCTTGCCATGTTTTTCTTCTAGTTTTTCCTGCTTGGGATTCAGAGTTAGATTTGTGGGGTTTTAATATATGTAGTATTTTAATCAAACTTGGAAATTTTTCATCTGTTATTTTTTCAAATACTCTGTTCTGTCTCCACTTTATTCTCTCATTTTGGAGTTCAACCACTTATAAGTTTGACCAGTTTGCTAATGCTCTGCCCACTTATTTTTCAGTATTTTTTTCTTCTGTCTTTCATTTTGGAAAGTTAATGTTGTTATGTCTTCAAATTCACTGATATTTTTCTCCTCTAATATCTAATTCGCTCTTGATCCTGTTCCATGTCTTTTTTTCTTTTCAGGTATAGTATTTTACATCTCTAGAAGTAAAATTTTTTTACATAACTCCCATTTATGGTCATGTTTTCTGTTACTTTCTTAAATATATGGAGCTTATTTATATTAACTGTTTTAATATTCCTGTCTGCTAGTTTCATCATTCACGTAAATTTTCTTTGTGTTTCTATACTTTGATTTTCATTCTGGTTATAAGTCATATTTTCTTGTTTATGTGAATGTCTTGCAATTTTTGATTAGACACCCGACATTGGGAATTTATGTTGCTGACTGATGAATTCTGATGATTCTTTTGAGTAATGTTAGAATTTGGTCAGGTCCACAGTTAATCAGTTGCACTTTTTTGAGATTTAATCTTTGTTTGTGTGGATAACCCTTTAGACTGGGATTAATTTAGCTCCACTACTAAGTTGATGCCCTTCTGAGAATTCCATCTGATGCCCATGTATTATGAGATTTTTCCATTCTGACTGATGGGAGGACAAACTATTTCCAGCCTTATGTGAGCTCCAGAATTGTTTTGCCTATTCCTCTTAGGTATTTTCCCGCCTGACCTTTCAAAGTTTTTTTCTTAGACATGTGCAGACCAATACTCCACCAAAGACAGTGGGACCCATTGCAGAGCTATGGAGCCCTTTCTATGTAGAGCCCTGCAAGTTGTAGCTGCCTTGAACTCTGTCCCTGTCTTCTCATCGAGGCAGTACTCCTGATTTTGTTTGAGTTCTTCCTTCCTGTTCTATGGACTGAAAACCATCTCCAAACAGTAGGCTGGTAAAAATGTAGGATTCAACTTGTCTCTGATCTCTCAGGGATCGCAGTCCTGTGCTGCTTGTTGTCTCACGTCTGAACATTATTTCTTCATACATTTGTCCATGTTTTTAGTTGTTAAAGTATTAGAGTAAATCTGGTCCCTCGTATTTCATCTAGTCAGAATTTGAAGTCTACAATATTTTATTTAATGTCTGCATAGTATTCCATTTTATGGATACCAGACTTTAGTTGTCTGTTGTTGGATATTTACATTTTTCTAATCATTTAAATTCTTATGCATAAATATTATGAAAATTATTGTGCATATATATTTCTACCCTTAATTAATTTTTTAGGTAAAATTTCTGAGAGTATGTAAAAACCAAGACATTTTGGGTAAATTTTATGGTTTTTACTTATCTCGTTTAAAATCAGTGCAGGGATTCCTTAGGAGCTTACTAAATAGCAGTCTTCTTCAATATCTAATTTTCAAACAAACTGATATACAATGTAAAGGAAAAGCAGTAGGCTAAAATAGAACCCTGTTGCCTAGAGAAGTTAAGTTAGACCATGTGAAAGCTAAATGAGCCTGCTAACGGAGCCCAGGGTTAGGAGAAATGCCCAGGTACAGATAATGCTGGACCAGGGGGAGCTTCACTATAGGGACACTCTGTCTCTGGAGGAGGAATGGGTGGCTTGTTCCCAGCAGAAGGCCACTGACAACAGGTTCTCAGGAAGCAGCAGGAAGGAGCTGAGCCAACAACACTCCAGTTTATTCTTCCCAGATCTGCCAATCAGGTAAGTCATTACACTCCACAGTAAAGCTGTATAAAAAAATACCAGCATTTGCACTACTTAAGATCTCTCCATAGAGAAGAAAATATCAGGAGCGAGTAAGAAATATTTCTCTGCTAATATCAAGTTAATAGTTATTGATAACTTACTATATGTCAAGTAACATGTATTGTTTTATTAAATCCTTACGTTGACCCTACGAAGTAGGTACAATTTTACAGGTGAGGCTGGAGCTCAGTGTGGAGGAAAATCACCCATGATAGTTCAATGTTCCTGAGCGTGGTTTGCAGGTCACCTGCGTCAGAAGGACTGAGGTGGCTTTTTAAATTGCAGTAGGTGGTACAATCTCCAAAACATGTGAGGAAGTATATAACTTTTATAAAATTTACATAACTGAATTTAATTTCTGCCTAGAGGCCCTGTTCTCAATTGATGACAGAAACATTAAATCTACTGACATTCAGAAAACCCAGGAATTCATGGATTATCCTATCGCTGTAGGTTTAAATTTACTCAGATTCAGAGTTCTGCTTTACCCTCTTTTCCTGAGATCATATCTAAGTTCCACAGTTACTTTTTAGTGGTCCCATGACATCAGAGGTTTGGTCTAAATCGTCCTCCTCCTCGATCTTTACTGACCAGAAATTTCGCATTCACACCTAATTCTGCTTTCTCTCTGCAGGGTTCCCTTCCCTCTAGGTGAGTAAGCTCCATCTTTTCTTGGGCTAGGGGTGGGCGGGAAAATGGGATGTTATCTGATTCTTCCCCAAATCCATGGTCTATGGTATGGTCCTTGAATTTTGCCATTCACCATAAGCCTTTCTTCCCCTTTCAAAGTTGAAGGTTCTGTGGAATTAAATTTTCTGTTGAAAAGTAATATGTTGATTCTTCTTTTTATTATTATTATTTTTTTGCCCTGAGGTAATGCTGCTTCTGAATGAATAGGGGAAAAGCAACAGGAAAATTTAGTAGTGGGGTGAAAATGGCTAGAGAAACCTCACTTGTTATCTCCGAATATTAGCCTCTTTTATGAAAATGCAGAAGGATTTTGAATCAGAACCCCTGGGCATGGGGCCTGGGAATCAGCATTCTAGCAGGTTCTCCAGTTTGGATACCTGTCTCAGGTGGATTCCAGAGGATTTTGAGGAGACTGAAGATGTAGGTGTCATAATGACATGAATGCTTAGATGCTCAGAATAGATATTTTAAAAATTTACTTTGACTTATCAGAATGCATGTACTAGGGCATACAGGAGCCTTCCATAAAGTATTTTGTCTTTCACTCTTCTGTCTACACTTTCCCCCTGAGCTTTGCCTTCTTCCTCTGTACCTTCAGTCTCAGTTTTCCAAGGCTCCCCTCCTTCCCTCTCCTAGCTGTGGCGGGTGGCTGTGAATGGGGTGGGAAGATTATAACTATCAGGCATCTATGATGTTCCTGAAACTTTATACGTCTGGGTTAATCTGCACAACATTCAGTTTATTCTCAGAAAGGTTAAATAAACTGTTCAAGACTGCACAGGTAGCAGGTGGCAGATCTGGGATTAAAATCCAAGCCCATCTGGTGCCAAAAGTGGGCTTTAATTATACTAATTATCAGGCTGCGCCTATAAAAGACATTTTATATGTTGTATTGTCTTTTCTGTTTTAGATTTCCAATAATAGTACTTTTGTTTATATGGCACTTTACAAAGTGCTCTAAGGAGTCAATTTAAGGTGTCTTGATTAATATTGATGTGGGTTTGAAGCTCAGGCTAACAGTTTTGTGAACAAGTTCACCTCTGAAATCCCTACATTTCTCTCTCTCTCTTCTCTCTCTCTCTTTTTTTTTTTTTTTTTGTTTCTGTTTTAGGATCTATTTCAAAGCATTAAAAAAAAACATATATGTTACAATACTTCTTTATCTGAATGTGCTTACTCAGGTCTAAGGTATCTGAAGCCCCCCTTTGTGTGAGATCACCTTTCTTAATGGCATTTTGGTGCAGAGTGGTTGAACTACTAGTTGTTAAGAGAAGACACAGGACAAGTATGGAAGCAAGGGGACAAGAGTTTCCAGAGAGAAGGAGAAGGGACACTTGTTAATTGCCTTTTGGCCTGTTGGCCCTTTCAGGTGCCTGAGGTCCAGCGTCCTTTAAGACACAGCCTCACCTC
Organism: Camelus bactrianus; assembly: GCF_048773025.1. Classification (NCBI taxonomy): domain Eukaryota; kingdom Metazoa; phylum Chordata; class Mammalia; order Artiodactyla; family Camelidae; genus Camelus; species Camelus bactrianus. The sequence continues at coordinate 90,164,934 of NC_133540.1, read as the reverse complement.
TTTCTCGGTCTCATGTGGGTGCGGCTGGCTGCACCCGAGGGCCGTCCTGTCTGCGCAGCCTGCTGTGCCAATGCCCTTGTCTTTCTCTCTTTATGCCCCTGGAAAGTGTAGATGTATTCATGTACTTCTTGATGTACTCCAGGGTAGCGTATTATTAAAGTACAATTACATTAAAAAGTATATCTATCAAAAGCATTTCTCCCCTTAATAAATGAGGGAAAGTGTGAATTCAGCTATTCTTTGAAGACACTGAATCTGTATAGTGGGGGTGACATTAACATAAAACTCTTCCTCTTGAGCCCCCTTAGCTGGATAGTGTGGGTTGTGCTGAGGCAGCAGTTAAACTTGCCAATTAAAATGATCTCAGTCTCCCGGTTTTAAGCAGCCCCGTTATATATAACTGTTCAGACATTCCAAAATTCACCTTTCTATGACTCCTCCTTTCCTATCCTACTTGAAGGATATCTGGATTCAAGAGGGCTTATCTGTTCTCATGGTCATGGGAAAAGAGATTGTGTTCTCCCTGGGTTCTGGGCCACGACCCTCATCCTTCCTCCTCACCTCACCCTTATGGATCACTTGCGGAATTCTGAGGCTAGTGAAACTTGTTGTCTGGTCTCTTGGTATGGCCAAGGCACTGTGATCTTCCACTTACAAAAGTTGCTCCGCCTTAGCTCTTGGTGGCATTGCTGGTCCTCAGCAGTTTTAACAATGATGTCACCTCTTACTCTAGCAGGCTTTCCGACTCTCAACTCGGTTACGTCATGTCAGAGTTTCTAAATCTCTTACAAACCTCACAGAGAAAGACTCAGAAGGTACTATTTCTTGCCCCCCTCCTTTTGTGCTTCCGTGTCACATCACAGTTTCTAATCTCCATCAGCTATCCTGTGTTGTTGCTGGGCAACTTAGGTGGTGATGTGCCAGAATTCCAAATGAAAAAGGGAAGAAACTTTTTACTTCCCATTTTATTTACTTGTATATCTTAATGGCCTTCCTCCCCAGAAGGAGTGCTAGAAACAAACATTTGAGAGCACATATTTGGGAGAATATCTGTGGAAACAGTGGTAAGGGAGTAAGGAAGTGAGACCGAGAAGGGAAGCCAATAAAGAGTGCATTATCCAGCAACCAAGATACGGTTTGAAACGGAGCAGAACGTACGCCTCAGCGTTATCGAGTCCAAGGTAGCGGGGAGTTGGAATACTGACATACAATGCCCACTGGTCACTCGTTGATCTTATGGGGCATTCATTTGCAAGAACTCTCTGTGTGCTGTGTGTGGAGGCAGGGCAGGCTTTGATAGCCAGAGAAAGCCAACAGGCAAAGAGATAAAGGTCCTTCGCTGGAAGTCAGGCTGGCATGCACAGATGGTAAGTGCTGAGGGGACATGGCTGGGGCGTCAACAGCATCTGCTACAGTCCTGATACCACATATATACACTTGTGACCCATGATAAGTTTACTCTGTTCTGTCACTGATTCTTCAGATTTATGGCCAGTCACAGCTTAAAAAAATAATGAAACAATACTAAAACCCCCAATAGACTAACACAAGAGGGTTAATAGGACAAATTACAGACCCCACTTCTCTAGTTCACACTGTGGTTGTAACTGAACTTCATTTGTTTTCCTCCTCTATTACACTGTGGATTCTCCTCAGCCATGGACAGCACTTCTGTCCACCTAGGTTGCCCACTCAAGTATCCCAAACCTTCAACCTGGAGGGATCTGGGCCCCTAGTTACTATACCATTGTCCTGCTGTCTTTGCTGAAATTTTCCACTTTTCCCATTTGTGGTCACCATTAGGCATACAGGTACTAAGAAGTGCTTCAGAGAATTTCCTGAATTCCAGACATTATCCTCCCTATTTGACATCAGCCAGTGTAGTGATTGATAATGGTGATCAGGTAATATAGTAACTTTCCTCTGCCCGAAACAGCCAGGTGGCAGCTACAGCTTTAGGTTTATTGGGAAACTTACTGTGTATCCCCACAGAAGGATTCACCTCCAGGGAATCATGGACTCCAGTTCTGCTGAGTTTTAAGTTGTGGCATGGGAAGCACAAGTTCCCTCACCTGAGTTACTAGGAATAATGGCGTGAGAGGCCAGTCCTCACACACCGTTACTTCCACCTCTTAGTGGTGGGTGCAGCACCAGGTAATGGCCCTTGTCTTGAGGTATGCAGCCCATCCTGAAGGACAGCACCTAGTATTGCAGGGTGTTGTCCCTAGCTGGCAGTTGGCTTCACCTTTAAGAGGTCATACCAGTGCACTCTCAGGCTTGCAGCTTCTGGGGGATGCTGTATACGGTGGGATAGGCGATCCAGTGGTTCATGTGTTTACCTCTTCCATTATAAAACGTTTGCATTGTATTAGTATTACCTCAGTGTTTGTCTCCAACAAGCCCTGTAAATATTTGGGTATTCCACTTTTATCAGTGTAAAATTTCTCATTAAGTGGTTATAGGTCACTCTGGGGAACTGTAAGGGGAATTACTACTGTGGATACGTACAGTGTGCAGGCTCCTTCCTCAAGGAGATTACATTCCCCTTTGATCAGTGGCCTCTGGGTCTGAGAACTGGCTGAGATCTTGGAACTGGGTGAAGAATCCTGACATTGACTTGTGGTGGCTGACACCAACCTGCTCACTTGCTCTTGCTCTTTTCTGGTTATACAGGTGAAGCAGTACCTGTGTTGTCTGTCAGGTTTGCCTCTTGGGACTCCAGAGTCTGTTAGCTATTGCCGTATGGTCCCTGTGGGCGAGGCCCCTTCCTTGTCATACTGCTTTGCTGCCTATGTCCTTCTTGCTTCAGGCAGCTGAGTGCTACCACCTGGTCTCTCCTATTTTAGAATTTGTCTCTCCTATTTAAAGTAGGGGACCCAGTGACTTAAAGAGGATATCCACCTCTACTCAGTGATGCTATTGCCTCCCTTACTGCATTAACAAAAGGAGTATCCTTTGGGCCCTCCTGAGGAACATAGCTGGTGGTCTCTGGTCATACATAACAAATCTATTGTAATGTGTCCAATTCTCCAAGCCTTTTGACTCCATCATAAATACTTTGTCAAGGCAATTTTATTCCGTTTAATCTAGGCTACTATCATCTCCACATTTCAAAGAGCTACCCCAGCAGCATGTTAGGATTGGCTCAAAGCACCTTTGTTCCCAGTGTCCTGAGTCATGAAAGAGTGTGTGTAGATCTAAAATGCTTTATATCTGCTTTATATCCTATACTCTCAGATCCATTTTGGGGCATATTTTTTTTCTTGGTTCCCATGGTAACAAATGTTTCAGGTTCTGGGAATTTTTTTTTTTGTAAATAACCTCTTTCTTTCCAGCAGAGACAGTACTTCCCTAATTTAGGCTAGACTGAGAGTTGTTCCTGATTATTGTTCCAAAATAGTGGTTCTGAAAGTGTGGTCTCCGGACCAGAAGCATTAGCATCACCTGGGAATTTTTTAGAAATACAGACTCCCAAGTCCCATCCTAGGCCTGCTGAACCAGAAACTCTGGGGGCCCTAGCTCAGTGATCTGTGATTTAACAAGTCCTCCAGGTGACGCTGAGAACTCCATGTGAAAGTCTGAGAACCACTCATCTAAAAGCCATGAGCAGAAGTGGGGCAGATCTTGAGGAATGCAGACATCATCTTATGGGTCATGTGCCTTAGGTGAAGACTTCCCATAGTCTCCAGGCAAGGAGAAGCTATCATCCTCTACCAAGGAGGAGTTGCTTTTGCTACAGAATTTTAGAGGATTTAGTGGTTTAAGAGTTTCCCTACCACTATAATGGGAAGCAGCAAGAGAGGAGGGGAATAAAAGTGGATATTGACTCACTCAAACAGCAAAGTTTGCCCCAGAAAGCATGTAAAAAACATTACAAACATGCACACTCGTACATGTCTGTAAATGAATATATATTTTGTTCTAGCTTCTGTTCATATAACAATGTACATCTTTTAAAGTGTAGAATGAGGAGTGGGGTGATGGTAAAGGAGACAGAAATTACAGAAAGTGGTATATCCATTTATATTTAGGAGAAGGGCTGGAGCAGGTGGATGTGCTTCTGCAGTACTACTTGGAAGATATGTTTGCCAAATTCACTGTAAACCATATACAAGTAGAAGAAGAATATGCATTAGGATAAGAATAGAGCTAATAAAGAAAAAATGTAAGAATTTTAAATACCAGAAAAAATATAGCTAGTTTTTTCGTGTTAAGTGTAATAAATTCAAACACTGTTATTTTATGCATGTGTTTAGTCTATTTTTTAAGAAGGCATTAAGAGAGTCTAATATAGTAGATTCTAACATAGCAGTATTAAGAAATTCTAATAATAGTAGATTTAAGTCAAGTTTTAGAATAGTTTGAATAAATAAGTTTATAGTCAATGTTCAATGTTTGGAAAAATGTTGATTTATTAGTTTGTAAATAGTATAGATATTTACAAGAATGTTAATTTTTATTTCTGAAGGACTATTACACCCTGAATATTTTTATTGGATAAATAAATTGAACATTAGAAGTATTCTTTTTGATACAATAAAGCTCCTTGGACATTAAAGAATCTATCACTATTGGCTATTAATTTTGAGGGACTTCTAAATTTTTAAATGCCTATGGACCATTAATGACTCCTTTAGCTTTCTTCCTTCATTATATATGAGAGTGACCTCTAATATCTTTTAAAGTTGCACTTTGATTTCTTAGTAACCCAGATTCATATCTAAGATAATTTCTAAATTATGTTTAATAGTCATTATTGGAATTAGATAATAGTAACTATTGGTCAAAAGTCAAAGTTGAGTTTCTTGGATATTGGGTGTATTATTGAGCTGGTTATTGTTCGGTGACTAACGCCCAATCCTACTGGGGATCCTCTGCAGCATCATGTAAAATACCATAAACTTTTCTCTCTGAAATACAGGAAGCCAAGACTTATATACAATGGCTGTTTGGTTGAGGGTTTTCCCTGGGAATCCTTACATTTCTGGCTGCCCAGGAACTCCGGTTCAAATGAAAGAATTCTGAATAACTCATTCTTGAGCTAATAGTGGCCTGTAATTACTTTGTAGTCTCCCATGTTATACTTAAATATGCTTTGCCAAATAAATACTCTCTTTTTCTCACAGAAACTAGAAGTAGACAGTGGCAAGGGTTGTAGGAGATTGTGTGAGATTTCAGGTAACGATAGATCCAGGAAGCTTTTCCCAATCTGTTGGAGGGCGATATTTTGCTTTGTCCCCACTCCTGAAGCCTCATTCCATGCAGAAGGCATGTAATTAGCATGACACTCATGCCCTCTGCCCATGCCCTCACTCTTTCCAGAGGGAAGAGTGACTTAGCTGATAGTTGAGTTTGGGAGGACAAACTAGGCAAGAATAGTTTATTCCTCTCAACTCCCATTTCTTTTGGGATCTAGCTTACAGAACACACACACACAAACACGCACACACACATGAACACACACACACACACACACACACACACACACACACACACACACACAATTTGCTCCTGTGATAAGTTTTACAGGGACAGGCCTCTCTCCTCTCAGGGATGCCTGTGATGGTAATTTGTTCCCTGTGATCGAGGAAAGCCCCTGGCCTGTAACCCAGGCTAAGTAATAAAAGTGATATTTTGATTTCTGACTGCTTGACTTCTATCTGTTTTCTCTTAATTAGTCCAAAATGTGGTTATGAGAAGAAGGATATTATCTATTATCCCCACCCCAGCATTGTCCTACCTTCAAATCATGGAAATAGTTTGAAGTTTCCTGATAGAATTTTTAATTTGTATACAGTTACTTACAAATGACGACAAATGTAATGACTTCATGTCATGAATATAGTTCCTCTTCCACAAATCTTACATCTACAGTTAGATTTGCATTTTTCTGTGAAGTCAGGCATCTATTTCCACATCTCTGTTAGAATTGTGGTATGCTTTTCGTCATCCTTCTATGATTTTACTTCCTCAGAAAATCCATTCTCTTGGATATTCTTAATGGACAAAAGTTATTTTTTCTTTTATTTGTTAATAATATTCATGCTGCCCATGGTTAACATTGCTAATTGATACTGTAAGAAATTGCCTTTTTTCAGGTATTAAAATGGACTGTTCAAGAACAAATGTGTTGATAAATCTGATAGACAGATACTGGGCTAATTTGGGTTCCCATAAAGCAGAGACAGAGACAAGGGTGCCACTAGTTTATCTGACTGGGAGTGGGGAGGGGTTCTGGTTAGAAGTTAGAAAAATGAGGCAGGGATGAAGGGAAGGTTTTCAGAGGGCGTCGGTATTACTGAGTTGGTTTCTGCTTGTGCACCTGGAGCTCGGTTCTACTGGTGATCCTCTGAGGAACCATGTAGAAAGCACTGAGAATTGTTCTTCCAGGGGATGGGAGACCAAGAGGCCAGGTCATCTGTCTAGTGACTCTCCTCCTCAACTGACTGAGGGTTGTCCTTGGGAGAATTAACTCCACGCAGCTTCTGGGCTGCCCCTTGTGTGAACAGAGTGAAGAAAGGTGATGTGATACAGCAGGGACTTGAAAGGACTGGGGGTACTTGCATCTGACATAGGATCTGTTCACCGCAGCTTCAGCTGACATCCAGGAGGAACTGAAGAGATGTGCCCAGGGCACTTGTTCAAATATTACCCAGAAAATATTCAAAAGAGAGAAACCATTTGCCAAATTCATCCCATCAATAAGTACCTTAACTGTTGACCTGACATGGCTAAGCAAGTGTTTGATTTTTCACAAATTCAAGTTAAGTTGCTCTGAGTTCTTCCAAATTCTAGAGCAGTCAGATATATCTATATCTTTATTTCTGTCTATGCATCTGTGTTTCTGTTGATCCAGTCAAGTTTTCCTTTATGTTGCACTGATTTTGAGCTAATGACATGTATTACTGAAGTAATAATTATATATTAGTTCTTAAATAATGTAATTGACAGTTAATTAAATTGGTCCTTGTAAGGAAATTACTCCTCTTTACGCCTGTATGTGTATCTCTGGTACAAAAGCTGGGATTGTCTTGTGATTTCAAGTAGTGATTACCCTGTTGTGGTTTACTTTACAAGAGTGACGTTGGGTCCTCATAGGTCACAAAGTGCATTCTCTTTTGAACAGTGCTATTGACAGGGAAAGAGGACAGTCAGGGAGAGAACTAAATTTGAAAGCTTAGGTTATTGAGTGGTGGGTGATGAAGAGAACTTCTCTCTAGGAAGCCAGCCAGAATCTGGATAGGATGAGCAATTTAAGCTCCAGAAAAAAATTCATCATGTATAGTCCAGATTCTCTGGATTCAAATTCTTTCTGTGTATTTTGTTGCTGCCCTCCTACATTAAATAAAATCTTGTTAAGATGTTGTAGTTCATGTCCATCATGCTCATCAAGTAGAAGGTTTAGTGTTCACAATTGGCCCTTAATGTTAAGGGCTGGGAGCATCCATATCTTATGACCTGGTGCTAGTTTATGAGTAAGGGAATCTCCAGGAGGGATTTCTAATTCAGGACCAATAGTTTCATGAGTTGAGAAGTTAAAAATGGAGATGTATAATTAGTACATGAGTTTCTCAAACATCTGTCACAACGTATTGTTTAGTTACTATTGAGAAGGCAGTGAGCATCTCTGACAGATTTCATCTTTGTAAAACAAACATTTCTCAATGTTTTTCTTTCTTAAGCAAATCAATGAATTCTCAACTGGGGAAAATAAGCCAATATTAGAAAAATTCCTGCTGAAACAACCTGGAAACCCAAGAATTGTTTTTATGATTCACGTTTATGTGTCTAAAATAACTGGACCGCAACCTCAATTGCTTTGGTACAGTTACTTTTCAATAACTAGTTACTGGGGTAGAATCAGTCAACTATAATGTGGCTGGCCCTTGGAGTTATTAAAAAACAACTTTAGAATGGTTCTTCTGACAGCTGTACATAGTCTACTTCTAAGGAAATTATATTTTGCTGGCTACAATCTATTCTCTTCTGTCTAAATATTTTTAAGTATAAACAATAGTAAAAAAAAAAAATCTGAGCCAGGGGTCAGTAAACATTTTTTGAAAAGGTCCAGATAATAAACATTTTAGGCTGTCCGGACCACATGGTCCCTGTTGCAGTTATTCAACTCTGCCAGTGTAGCTCAAAGACAGCGCTAGACAATACACAAATAGGTGAAACTGTTTCTTCCAATAAAAACAGAAACCAGGCCTGATTTGACTTGGTGATCAGCTGACATCTAAAGTAAGGGGGAGGTGATATTAATGAAACATAGTCTATGCAAGTAAAGTCATCACATGAAAGCATATACTTTACAGGAATCCTCTTTAGCTGGGCTTGTGTATCCAGCAGGCCTTTACTTTCAAGACCTGTGCTGCTCTTTCCAAGGTTTTGTATTGGAAAGGGTTTGGGATCTGCAGTCAGAGGGCCTGGGCTCAGGTCCTGCTGTTTCACCTGCTACTTGTGTGACCTTGAGCAAGAAGCTTAACCTTCCTAAGTCTTGGTTCTTTGCTTATAAAATGAGACTGAAATCATGTTTTGCTGTGAGAACTAAATGAGATAATATTACTGAGAAGAATTTTGCAAAAAAAAAAAAAAATCACCTATAAATACTTAAATTGAGAAGTACTGCTTATCCTGGGTTGTTAGTTAACAAGTGCCATTTTCCTCCCTGTGAATATTTTCACAGGCTGATTAGCTTCATGTACTTCCCCTAAATGAGAAGGACGTTCATCCAAGGAGAATGTGGCAATATAATTTACCTCAGTATTAGGGTTCAGTTATGCATTCATCATAAGATTTTAAGAAATGTGCATTTACAGAGAAAAAGAAACCCTAGAATTTGTAAAAAAAAAAAAATAAGAAAAGTTGCAGTAGGTGATACAAATAATTATTCAAACTTAGGAAGAAAAGATACTAGAAGGCAAGAAATTAGAGAAAATAAAATAAGTAGAAGGTGAAAGATATCTCGAGGGGAAAAATCAAGATAGGGCCAATAATGGTAGTTTAGGGGGGAAGTATTAAAAAGGCAAAATTAATAAAAGTAGGTCTAGTTTAAGGTGAAGATCAGAGTCTGCAGGCAAAGCACTGAATAGGGAGTTTGCAGCTCTGGGTTTATCTGTCTTCGTTACCAGTGTGACCACTTTGCCTTCTATACTTTGTTTTAGTTATTACACTTGAGACCTTCCTATTTCTATCTGTATTTACTGACAGGCATCCGAAAATAAAGGCCAGGGAAGCATTTCAAGTAATAGCCCATAGTTCTATTGGTTCTGCATTTCTAATCAGAGAAAGCTTCCTTAAGAAAAATGACGCCCATGTGCCCTGACTACAAAATGAGTTAAGATAAATGAAGATTAAATAACAGACTTGTTAATCAGGATTTGGGGTAGACTTAAATTTTCACAGTCCATTTTCTCGCTCTCACTTTCTCGCACTCTCGAGCCTGTATTCCTGCTTACACATTCTCACAACACACATCCACACCCACGCACGCCTGTCATACTTTGTCTACCCAGATGGATGAAATGGACTGAAGTTGGGTGCACCAATGTGTCTTTTATAATCAGTATTCACTGTCTCAGAGTCAGACAAATGAGGAGAAAATAAAACACATTCTTTTTTTTTTTTTTTTTTTTGAAAGCATAGAGAAATGACATTCCTATTTTTCCTCTTGGTATGGCTCAAACTAACCTATCTAGGTACCACGTTTATATTAAGTGGATATTCAGTTCTGCCATCTGGCAAACAGAAGGTTAAAAGTAAGACTGTTTAAGGAGAAACAAACAATTCAAGAGGGTTTTCTTTTCATCTCAAAAAAGAAGTATTTGAAAAACATCTCCTCATGTTTCAGTCATTGGATTATATGTGGTCTTGGCCATACTAGCAAAAATATGAAAACACACTGAAGAATTGTATCCTTTGTTAACATGGAGTTGTAGTGGATTTGGAAGTTTGGGCTTAATGGGAAAGAAAGAACAATTAGATACTGGGAACAAGAAAAATGGGAGTGATTTGATGTGTGAGAGAAAGGAATTCGTTGCTTCAAGGAGAAGTACTTTGAAAATTCCATGAAACACTATCTAGGGTTCCCAAAGATGAAAATCCTCTCAGGGAAAAAAAAATTAAGGTCAAAGTATTAATAACATTTTCACATTTTTTCCTGAGTTTAAGAATGGAGAATGTATTTCAGATACTTCCTAAATATCTAGGGGGAAGGATACACGTTCTGGTGGTAATACCATCTCTCTCTGCTTCATTTTCAGCAATTTCGGTATTATTCTGAAATGAAAAGCCAAATTTGATAGGGCTTTCCTTCAGGCCCCAAATCTGCCATTTTAATAAGATCATTTTGTATTCTTCTTTTACAGAACTTCTTCATTTTCCTGATTGCAAACTTACTTAAGCCCCTTTCAGTAAAAGGAAAAGGATTCCTAGGACTATGCTTTCAGTATATGTTCTCCCAAAAGGATTGAAAGAGTCCATCTAAACTCTTTTGTTTTTAATCCATTTAATAGAGAAAGCAAGGAGGCATAAGGGTTGCGGGTTTCACCCAGTACTCTCCTCACGCCGGGTCAGTTATGGCTGCTACCACCAAATAGAATTAGATAGTACATGTATATGCTCTGAGTTTTAAATTTTATTTTTATAGTAAATAAAATAAAATTTATACAATATTTTTACAAACTTCTTATCTCTATCACCCCAAATCACTCCTGGGGCAGTATCAGGTTTACAACCATAACAAGACCATTATTTCAGTCAGTAACTGGAAGTGTGAAGACATGAAGGGAGGATCTGAATTGGGTTGAAATTTCTTATCTCTAGATTGCTTTGTAGGTAATTATAGATACCTGAAGTAATAAAAAAAATGCACTTAAGTAAGCTTTGCAGAGCAGCTTGTCAGAGTCTGCTTGCTCAAGAATACCCTGTTTTTGCTCTTTTTTTTAATGCATTACAGAAGAAACACTCCACTGTGGTAACATACGATGAACGTGACACTGATTTGGAATGTAAATATATGCAGGGTGTTTTAAAGCGACAGCATTTCGTATGTAAAAATACTTCAAATATATATACTATATTTTAAATGCAATTGACAGAGAATAAAACAAGGACAATCATTATATCCTAATTTTTAAAGTGTGTATTGGAAGAGGTATTCACTCAAGGATGTCATTTTTTACTTTGTAAGAAAAGAGTAAATATCTTACTCAGTTATTTTTTAGTACTTGGCTATGAAGTGGAGCAGGTTGAAAAATTAGCTTTTTGTTAGGTTGAATCATACAAAAATCCTGATATTCAAAAGATTTTTAACCTACACAGGGTAATTTTACATAGTTCAACCTAAAATATAGGGCTTCCTCAAAGGAAAAATATCTCTCCAAAAAAGGGATACTTTTTAAAACAGCAGCTCTTTCGTGTTTGTTATATTTTGAATAACTAAGTTAAATTTTATACTACTTGTAATTTATCAGGTAAATATTTGTTCATACAATTTCCTAGTGCTATTTTCTGGAAATTGGATGGAAACAGAGTTCACATGAATTTAAGGCTCTATTGTAAACTAATGTCCCTCACATTTTTAAAGTCTTGAATAAGAGCCATTGGTTTGTCAGGACAGTTTGATAAATTTTGTTACATTTTCATACCTGTGTATCTACCACAACCGTCAAAATGTAAAACATTTTCTTCACCCCACCTTATTCTCCTGTACAGGCAATGCACCTGCCCTGCTAAGCAGCCACTGATATGATTTCTATCACTATAGATTAATTTTCCTTTTATAGAACTTATAAAAGTAGAATTATATAGTCTGTACATTTTGCTCCTGGCTTCAGCCAGAATATAATGTTTAAAGATTCATGCATGTTGTTGTATCGGCAGTTTATTTCTATTTATTGCCATGTTGTGCTCCATTGTATGAATACATCATGATTTTGTCTATCCATTCACCTGTTGAGGGATATATGGGCTGCCATCAGTTTTTGGGTGTTATGAATAAAGATGCATACTGGTGTATAAGACTCTATGTTTTCATTACTCTTGGGCCAGTACCTAGGAATAGAATTGCTGGATCATATAGTAAATATATGTTTAGCTTTATATTAATTGTCAAATTGTTTTTCAAAGTGGTAATACTTTGATTTTTTTTGTTTCATAGCCTTTGTATTAATTTTCTTGTTGCTGCTGTAACAAATTACCATAAATTTAATGATTTAAAGCAACACATATTTATTATCTTACAGTCTTTGGGTCTTCCGAGTAAAGTCAAGGTGTTGGTAGGGCTGATTCCCTGTGGAAGCTCTGAGGAGAGAATCCATTTCCTTGCCTTTTCCAGCTTCTGATGGTTGCCTACATGCCCTGGCTCATGAGCACTGTCTTGCTTCTGCCTTTACTTCTCCTACTGTCTCTTTGATCTCCTGCCTCCTTCATATGAAGGGCTCCAGATTTACCTGGATAATCCATGATGATCTCTCATCTCGAGATCCTTAATTTAATCATTTGTATAAAGTCCCTTTTGACGTGTAACAGCCACAGATTCTGGGAATTAGGACCTAGACATCTTGATAGGCCATTATTCAGCCAAAAACACCCTCTAACCTTCCAATCAAGTAATTTCAGCTAAACTTACTCATTTACCCAAAACTTTAAGGTGCACGCACACATTCTTTACATACCTTCCTTAAACTCAATGACTACTAGTAATTGGTGGGTACCATTTGCCAAATACGGTAGCGCTGAGTTGGCAAAAATGTAGGATGATGTAGGATCAGGATGTTTCTTTGTCACTTAAAGGAGATGAAATTCTAATCACCTGTTGGGAAGAAGACCATCTGAGAGGGACCTGCTGGAGCTTTAGTGGGACCAGAAAAGGCCCAGCTTACTTCCATCCTTTGGAGTCTAAACCTCAGAGGGAGGGTAAAAGAAAGTTCGGTCAAGTGTGTGGGAATCTCAGAGCAGTCGGGACCATGGGGCTGCTCCTCAGGGTGCAGTCTCCAAACTGCAAAGTACGGAGACTCTCACAATCCAACGTCATGCATGAGTGATAGATTGACCCTGATGAAAATGTCTGATTGATAAGTCCAAGGACAGCCTCTCAGAGCCCCATGCACCCTAGTGGGGAGGCAAGAGCTAAATGTAAACCAGTAGTCCCAAAGGGGAATAGGGGTTTATTTACTGATGACTCGAGACTATGACAGGAAAGACTTGGCTTCTAAGTTAGGTCAGGCATCAAGTGAGAAAGCAGGACTCAAAGGCAGAATGAAGAAAGCACTCAGCACTGGCTAGTGAGGATGGAGGATGGCATACTTCACAGGCATTCCTGGCCTGACCCTGGAGACACACTATGAGCCTCGTGGAACTTACCTGGGAGGTAAGTTACCTGGGAGGAGAGGGAAAGGGGGAAAAGCATGACATTACAGATTTTTAAACCAAAAGAGATAAAGACATATCTGGAAGTGACTGAGCCACCTTGAATTAGGAAGATTAAGTTTTACATTAGAGCAAACTTGAGAGCTAAAAGAAAATTACCCATAGAAAAATTCAAAAGTACATTTTAGCAAATCTGACTTTGGTTGCCTGAGAGCTTCATGTTCCTTACACAGATAGAAAGTATATAAAAATACTGTAACAGGGATGATGGAATGACCAGGCTTGATGGAGACTACTTGGCCATAAATATCTGTTCCTCAAGATTCCAGACTCCTTGTTCTCAGCATCGTCAGGAATGTTAGCCACCGAGATTTTATTAGAGTTTAATCTTAGAGGTTAACCTTCCTTATGATCATTGAGAAGATTCTAAGAGTTAGTATTGTGAAAAGTTGATGGGAAGTCCTATTCACATGTGAAAGGCCATTGTTTTCAATTTTTAAATGACAAAACCATGATTTGTGGCCAAATCAAGGTCTTTTAACTGCGGTCTATTTCCTTTTCTATACTATCATCTACATTGTCTTCCATGTCATGAATTCTTCTCTCCTGCCCAAGTACTATAAGATGACAGTATCAGATGATGGTGAGAAGGAAGGCACTCAGGTTCATCAATCTTCAAGTCACACAAGACCAGGCAATATTAGATGTCTGTCTACTGTTAATAAAAGCTTAAAAATGTGAGTGTCACTGGGCTATGGGTATTTTCTGAAGTTCATCATTTTGGCAATTTAATGTGAGGTATTTTATAGGGGAGGGGTGAGTAGGAGAAGACACTGATCTAACCCCATTTCCTGTTGTTTGTAATCCCATTTGTCACTCACCTGCTTGAACTGCTAAAGCCCTTCAGGAGCCTGATTGTAGAAGCCTCCTGTTAAGTGGGAAAAGTCTCCCCTGCCTCTTAGCAAATCATGGTAAACATGTCAACACATTATGGGATGTGGTAAACTTTTGAATATGTGAACATCTGATGAGGAGATCTTTTTGATGGGAACTTGTATGTTGGTTCAATAGGCAGGACTAGTTATCTTCTTGTTTACTTTCAGGTATCTGAGACAGTTACACACACATGCTGGGATTTGGGGTCAGCCCTCTGTGAGGTTAATGGAAACATATTTAACGCATGGGTTTTTGAGTCTTCTCCCACTCCTCCGACTATTTTTAAATGGCAGTCCTGCCTCTGGGATGGTGCCTAGATATTCTAAAATAGATACACTAAATCCAGTACAAAATGTGGTTAGTTTTTTTTTTTTTCTGGGTGTTTGCAGCACATTTGTACAAGTTGCGAAAAGACTTGTTTTGCTGAATTTTCATTAGCACATTCTTAGTGAGATAGTAACATTCAATATCACTGACAAATATATTGGGCATCTCTAGTAAGAGTTTTTCTAATTATTGGATTTGTAGATATTCAGGTGTTGGCAGAAATTCTAAATACTGATAATTTAAAGACTCCAACTATTACTGTGATGACCCGAATGCTCCAACTAGTAACAACCACAGCTACTTTTTGAGCACTTATATTCCAGGAATTGTTCACAGTGCTTTCCATATGTTACCTTACTAATCACAACAACCCTTTGAGGTAGGTACTGTTATCCTCATTTTGAAGATGAGGAAACGGAGGCATTGAGAGGCTAACCGCATCACTCTAGGTTATATGGCTGGTGAGTGGTAAAGCTGTAATGTGAATGGAGTCAGTCAAGCTCCATAACCAGTATTCTTAATCACCATGTTAATTACGTCCCACTTTCTTTAGTCTTTACTTTTTAATTTAATTTTTTATTATGACTTTATTTTTTACAGCAGTTTTTGGTTCACAGCAAAATTGAAAAGACAGTACAGAGATTTTCCATTTACCCCTGCCCTGACATGGGCATAGCCTCTCCCTTATCAATATCCCTCACTGGATGGTACTTTTGTTATAATTGATGAACCTATATTGACACATCATAATCAACAAAGTCCATGGTTTACAATAGGGTTTACTCTTGGTGTTGTACATTAATGTAATGACATGTATGCATCATAATGGTATCATTCAGAGTATTTTTGCTGCACTAAAAAATCCTCTGTACTCCACCTATTCATCCCTTTCCCCCAAACTCATAACCTCTGATATTTTTCTTGTCTCCATAGTTTGCCTTTTCCAGAATGTCGTATAGTTGGAATTACACAGTATAGACATAGGCCTATTCACATTGTCTATTTCTTCTTGTGTGAGTTTTAGCAAATTGTGTCTTTCAAGGAATTAGTCTATTTCATCTAGATTATCAAATTTGAATTGTTCATATTATTCCTTTATTAGAATATTGATTTTATATTTTCCTTCTTTTCTAATATATTAATTCAACACTATAAATTTCCATCTAAGCACTGCTTTTGTTGCATCCTATAAATTTTTATAAGTTCTGTTTTTATTTTCTTTATGTTGTATGTTCTTGTTTGATCCCTTTATCATCATATATTGTCTTCCTTTGTCTCTTGTCCCAGACTTTGTTTTAAATCTAGTTTTTCTGATACAAGTACTGCTACCCTAGATTTCATTTCCATTTACGCGGGATACCTTTTTCCATCCTCTCTCGTAGTCTATGTGTCTTTATATTTGAAGTGAGTCTCTTGTAGGCAGCATAACTGAATCTGTGTTTTGTATCCAGTCAGCCACTCTGTGTCTTTTGATTGGATCATTTAGTCTATTTACATTTAAAGTAATTATTGATAGGTATGTACTTGCTGCCATTTTGCTAATTGGTTCTTGTTGTTTTTATATTCCTTTTTTTTTCTTCTTTTGCTCTCTTGTAATTTGATGACTATCTTTAGTATTATATTTTGATTCCTTTTCTTTTTTGTTTATTTATCTATTTTAGGTTTTTGGTTTGTGGTTACCATGACCTTTATATATAGAAACCTACAAATATACACAGGATCATTTTAAGTTGATGATTTCTTAAAATCTAACACAATTTAACAACCAAGCATTTTAACTGGAACCCTCCCAATGTTCATTGTTTTTAACATTATATTTTATATCTTTTTGTTTTGTGAATTCCTTAACTGCTTTTCGTGGATGTGGATGATTTTAATACTTTCATATTTTAATCTTCCTACTTCATTAGTAAGTGGTTGATCTACTACCTTTAATGTTAACTTGTCTTTATCAATGAGATTTTTCCTTTTATAAATTGCAAATTTTAGTTATGGTCTTTTCTTTCCCACTTAGAGAAGTCCCTTTAACATTTCTTTTGAAGCTGGTTTAGTAGTGCTGAATTCTTTTTAGTGTTTGCTTGTCTCTAAAACTCATTCTTTCTCCTTCAAATCTGAATGATAGCCTTACCAGGTAGAGTATTCTTGGTTGTAGATTTTTCCCTTTCAGCACTTTAAATGTACCATGTGACTCCTTTCTGGCCTGCAAAGTTTCTGCTGAAAAGTCAACTGATTATCTTACCGTAGTTCCCTTATACATAAAGTATGTAAAAACTATGTTTTTCCCTTGCTGTTTTTAAGACTTTTTTTATCTTTAACTTTTGTCACTTTAATTATAATGCATCACTGTGAATTCCCTTGGGTTCATCTTGCTTGGGGCTCTCTGTTCTTCCTGGACCTGGATATCTGTTTCCGTTTTCTGTTGCAGGTTAGGGAAGTTTTCAGCTATTACTTCTTTGAATAAATTGTCTTTTTATATGCCTTGTTTTTTGTTTGTTGGTGCTTTTTTTGATAGGTAGACATTTTGTACTGGGTTAAAAATAAAAACTGCTGTAAATAAGCCTTGAGTAATGAGGTGGTAAGGTGTTGGCCAAGGGGAAATATTCTATAGTCTTATGATTAGGTCTGTCTTTTAGTGAGCCTTTGCCTCTGAACTGTGAACTTCACAAGCATTTCTCAGTTTTTCGCCCTCCTTATTTGGGACAGGGTGACCAGAGTGGGCTGGATTTTTGATAGTTCCCTTCCCTCAGGACAATTAGACTTTGATAATACCCCCAGCAGGTTAATTCTGATTAACTAGTTACCCCTGAAGGCACAGATGCTCTGGCTTATTTCAAGATGGTTCCTTTTCCCCTCCCTTTGCCATAAGCACAAGAGGATTTTTCTTGATATTTACTGTGGGAACCTGGTCACTGTCTGTAGGTAAATCTCACAATATTTTGGGGCCTCTCCCTATGACTGGGTCCCTCTGAGTTTTAACTGTCCTCACTGAACCTCCAGCGAGTCATCAATTACAGCTCAGCTTGTCCTACTCCAGCACTTCTCCCTGTGGTGGTTTCTGCTTGTGAGTCTCTGCTCCAGTAAGCCATGAGTCCCTGGATTCACCTGTCTTTCTCTCCAGTCCCTGGGAGCAGTGGTTTTCCCTATGTCTTCCTTTTTCTTATGGATCTAAGAAGAATTTTTGATTTTGCAATCTGTTCAGATTTTTATTTGTTGTTAGAACAGAGTGGTGACTTCTGAGTTCCTTATACATGGAACAAGACACTGGAAGTCTAGTCTTTATTTTTGTTTTCCATTTTTCACTAATCTTTCCTAATTTTCTTTCTTGTTCTACTTCTCTCTTTTTTTATACCCTCACCATCTCCTTTCCTCCTTTTTTTTTTAAGCTGGTTTCCTTTTCTTCTCATCCTCCTCTTCTCTTCCTTCCTTCTCTTCACCACACTTCTGTTTAAGTTTACATTTTCCAAAGAATTATCAATGTAGACAATGTATCACTAAACAGACATAAGTGTTTGTATCCAAGGTTTTATTGGAGACTTTAAAGAAGAGAACAGATTAGAATTGTGAGTTCTAACATTGGGAGATGTAAAGGAGAAGGTATTTTGCCATTTGGGTTGAGACTTCTTCCAAAAGTATTTAAGGCATTGAATTTCAATGGCTATTCAATATTCTGTTCCCAAATGGCTTTTTTCTTCCTTTTTTTTTCCCCCTGCAGGGAATTATGCAGGGGGAAAAAAAGCAAATGATAAGGCAGGATATAGAGATGATTCATTAACCTTAGGGTAGATTAATGTATGAACAAGACTGGGAGTGGGGAATGACTCAGTGACAAGCAACCCAGGGGAAATCTCCCAAGAGAGAAGGAAAAAGTTACTTGAAAGGTGGCCTTCAGGAAAGCTGTTAAAGTAAGGTTTTCAGTAGACAGAATACCTAGGAGGTTTGAATAATATCTCCCTTGTTCATGCCTAAAATTTCTTAATCAGTGATTCTCTTCCCTATTTTAAAATACAAAAATAAAGTATAGGAAATAAACAGGTAATATTCACCCAGGATATCTCATGTACCAAGTACTTCCTATGAATTATTTTATCTTCATAATAACCCCATGAAGCAGACACAAATATTATCTGCATTTTTCAGATAAAATATCTGGGAAGTTAAGTGTCTTGTCCAAGAATGTGCAGCAAGGATGTGACGTAGCCAGCATTAAACAGAGGACATCTGACTCAAAAGTCCAGATCTTAATCCCTGGCTCTGCTATAATAGAATACTGTATACTTGGTGGCTTAAACAGCAGAAGTTTATTTCTCACAGTTCTGGAGGCTGGGAAACCCAAGATCAAGGCACCAGCAGATTAGATGTTTGATGAAAGCCTTTTTCCTGTTTCATCGATGGCCATCTTCTTCATGTAAGGTCATAGTGGAAATAGCAAAGGAGCCCTCTGGGGTCTCCCTCATAAGAACACCAATCTTGCTGCATCATGAGGGCTCTGCCTTCATGACCTAATGCCTTCCCAAAGGTCCTACCTCCAAAGACCTTCCCCTTGGAAATTAACTTTTAATATGAATTTTGAGCAGAGTCTGTAGAAGCCCACCAGCATAAACACTTTTTAAGTTCCCACCTGTTATTAGTAAATGACTAATTTTTAGTGAAGTCATGAAGAGATAAGACCCTTTTTTTCTTTCCTCTGATGGAAAAGCTCTGAGAAAGAATAAGAGAGAGTGACTAGAAGAGAAGAGACAGGAAGGTGAGATATAGTGACAACTGAACAGAAGAAAAGGATGATAATATTAAAAATAGCAATAATGAATAATAACATTTCTTGTGCGTTTCTTCAATGATAGGAACTTGTTAGACAATGTGTACATAGTACTTCATTAAATCCTCATAAATACCTCATAAGTGGATATTTTATTTTACCTATTTATGTATGAGGAAGTGGGCACAGAGAAGGTAGCTGACCTGCTGAACATTATGCAGCTAATACAAAGCAGAGCTGGAATTTAAACCCAGACCCAGATGTGCTTTTTCTTCAACTACCTTATTGTGGGAATTGAAAAAGGCTCATGATAATAATTTGGGGGTAAGGCTATCCCTGTGTAAAGGCATCAGATTGTTTATCTTTTGGGGTCTTCAACATTTTACTTTCAGTTTAATAATTATAGTCTAAATGATCTGTATGCCTTCCAAAAACTGAGAATCACAAGGTGAAGCTTAGATTAGGAGGTGGTATGAGGAAAGCTATGTTAAAATTTGAACAGTGGTGTCTAAGTCTGGATTATTTTAACAGCCTTAATGCCCCTTCTCCCTGCACCCTGCTCCGTGAACATGTATTTATAAATGCTTGAATGACGACTGTGATGCTGAGAGTCAGGAGGGCTGCCCAGATAGAGAGTGGGTGCATAACTCAGTATGGAAGAATACTGAAGGACTTTTTGGAGAGAAGGGATGATGGAAATGTAAGTGTTTCAAAGTCTAGACAGATGAAAACTTGAATTTTGGGAACAGTAAACTGTAGCTTATAGTGGAGATGGTTATGGCGTCACTGTGACTTCACCCAAGTAAGCTCTCCATGGTTTTCTACAGTCCCAAAGATGAAGGGATCTCCCAAAGATCTAGAGGACTGGAGGCTGTTAAATGTTATACTGAACAGGAAGTGGAAGCAAGATGAGTTGAAGCAGAAGTCTGAGATCAAACTTCATGACCTAGGCGAGGGTCTCTTAAAAGAGCAGCAGTAATCTTTGGTGGAGATTGAGGAATTGAGGAATTCTCTGAATCTTTGAAGAAACTTGGGTCATGTGGAGTAATTTTCATGTAGACAGGTTGACCACTTAGGATCCCAATTACAAATAGCCTTAGGAGAATTTATTCTCACATGTCAGCAACATTAATTCATTTACTCAACAAAAATTTGTCTGAATCTTTTTCTTTAACTTATCTTCAAGTTCATTAATACTCTCTTTACCATATCAAATCCTCTCATAAACCCCTGTATTAAGTTCCTAAATTTGGTTATTGTATTTTACTTAACTAAAATGTATTTTTAAGTAAATTATGTATTAAGTAAATACATTTTAGTTCTCTGTCAAAATTCTTTTATTTCCTTTAACATATCAAACATAGTTATTTTAAATTTACTGCTGACATCCCTGTGGCTTTCTTTCTATTTTCTCATGTTTTTTTTTTCAATCAGGTTATTCTTTTTAAAAAAAACTTTATTTGTCTACCATTGTATCATTTTATTTTACTTTATCTTGGTGGGGGGAGGTGATTAGGTTTATTTATTTTTAGAAGGGGTACCAGGAATTGAACCCAGGACCTCACACATATTAAACATGCACTCTACCACTTGAGCTATAACCCTCCTAAGGTTATTCTCTTGTCTTCTCTTATTCTTGTTTAATTTGGATTGTGTATCTGACATTGAATATGAAATATTATAGAGCTAATTTGAGGCCTATGAGATAGTATCTTTCTCCAAGAGATTTCATATTGGCTTCTTGGATTTAAGGATACTCTTCTATGCTTTTACTTCATTTAGGGGTTAGGGTAATTAGAAGCTGAACTACATGACTTTCACTTGTCAAAAATATTAAGATTCTTGATTTTTTTTTTTACTTCTTAGTTTAATACTTGTCATTCAAATTGTATTCAAAATTTTTAAATTAAAAATTTTAAATATGAAAAAGAATTCTATGTTTTGGGCATTTCTATTATAAAGTGGTTATCAAGATGATCCAGAATGTATTTACTATATTTATAAATACATATATATGTATATGGCATGTATATAGTATATATATATATGTTCCTCAACTTGTGAATCGCCTAAAATCATATATATGTTGTGTATATGTGAGTGTGTGAATTTAATATAGTATGTATACATATATGTGTGTGTATATATATATATACACACATTTTTATATATATGTATTCTTCAACCTGTGAATCCCCCCAAATCATGTCATCAGACTTTGTGAAGTTAGGTCTACAGATTCAGCTTGAGAAACACTTCCTTCCTTGTTTCTTTATTGTCAAAATTTTACACACTCTCAATCCTTGAATGGTTGCATTCCCACAAATTACTATTTTAGATTTAAAATCTTAATTATTTTTAAATTCCTATTTCAGTCTTCAGGTGGAAGTTAATTTAACAATATACTCTGAACTTCACTTTTCTGTCTGAGCACATGGCTTAAGATTCTTCCCATTCAGCTTGTGGCATCTCTGTATTTGAACCATGTCCAGGTGTCTTTCGACTTTGTTGAATAACTGAAAGAGCCGTTGCAATGCTTGAGACATTTGATTCTTCTAGTCATCAGAAGACGTTCTTCCTCTTGAATTTCCAAAATTCCAGAAATTCTAGTTTTAATAATTCAAAGAATAAACATCACAAACATCTCTATTTTCTTTTGTGTGGGTGGAGCAGATGCTTTAGTTCTTTGTTTCACATCCTCTCTGCTCACATCTAATTTTAGCGATTGCTACCATGTTTAGTTTTCTGTAAACTCAGGCTCATCTCCTGTTGTGGCATCTATATATCTTGTATCTTCCTGCTTGTTTCCTCAGGAGGGCCTTCTCCAAAGCTGTGTGAACCTACCTGTGCTTCTTGGAAGTGTAGGGATTATTAACACTCCCACAGAGGCCCTCAATCAACAGAGTCCACAGATAAATGCGCCAGCTGCCTGTTTCTCAGGTGGACATTTCTGAGAGTCTTCTAGGCAAGTTGAGCTCCCATTACCTAGAAAGCAAACTTGATTATGAAACCTGATGTTGGCTTTTCTTCTCCCCCAATTTATTCCTCCTACACCTTCATGCCTGCTTCTAGAGATCATCTTCCATATAAATGATCTCAAATTAAGTCCTTGTCTGATGCTCTGCTTTGAGGGAACCCAAATTAAGATAATTAGATAGTTCCTTTATGAGTTTAAGAGTATGCAACTATATGCATTTAACAAATATTTACCGAGGCCCATAGTGTTCCAGGCACCACTTAAGTTTCTGCTGGAAATGCAGAATGAAGAAAACAGACAAAGAATCTTCCTTCTTTGGAAGATTACATTGTAGTGCAGATCACAATGAAGCCTTATGGTTTTTCTATAGTGAGTGAATCTGGAGTAGGTTTGTAAAGAGGCCAAGCAGGCAGGTTTGAGAAAAGATTGGACCAAAAGACTCAGAACCTGAGGTAGAGGAGCTTATGTCTATACCTCATACAGAGAGAAACAGGAAGCCCCTAGATTCCTGGAGGGAGAGAGAGACAGTTACAATTTGTTAAAAGTTTGCACTCGGAAAGGGCCAAACTCAAGCTTTGCCTCTGTCACTATTTTTCAATAAAGATCAAGTCTAGTTAATACACAGATATTTCATAAATAATCATTGATTTATGTACAAGTTGGCGTTTAAGTCCTGGTTCTACTACTTTGAGCGTGTAATTTAACTTCTCTGTCCTTATTTCTACATCTATAGATAAGGGTACTAACAGCACTGACCTCACAGGATTGTTGTGTAGTGTAAATAAAGGATTGTAAATAAAAAGCACATTTTATATTGTAAAGCAAATTTAAATATCAACTGTGGGATGTAAAAGAGTGTACCAGTTAAAGTCTAGGTTAGCAAAGACACCTTTAGGTGTGCCAGAGACGTTCCAGGCTTGTGTGGAAGGCTGTATGACGACATTTTGCTTTTTCTTCCTCTGACTATTGTACAGTTAGGTCTAAGCACCTCAATGGTCAAGCTCTTTGTTAATTTTGACATCTGCTATTATCAGGTATTATCAGTTTGCTGTAGCTTGTAGTCCACACCTGATCGTAAGTGGTGCCTGAGTTTTTTGTTGATGACATTGCAAATGTAAACACAAGCAAAGCAAGAAAACTGCCCTTTCAAGTACAGCTGTGTAGTATTCTTTTCATTTGTAGACTACAGTGGAAAAGCCCAAGTCCCGCTGATGTTAAACAGCACGACTCTCTCACTATGCGTATTTTCGTTCTTCCCCGCCCCCCGCCCGCGTGCTTGAGAACGCCACATTAAAAAAGAAAACAGCATCCCTGTGAGCCATTGTCCTCAGAACTATTAGTATTTCATAGACTTAACGCGACAATGAATTACACGTCCAAAACAGGTTGTGTGTGTGGTTTAGCAAAACAAAATTAAGAGTCATTCCGGGGAAGGACATTGCCACAGCTTTGGCATAATTAGGAATCATCATAATCAAATACAGGAAATTGGCACATCTGCTTTTCAGGCTGTTGATCCAACTGTGAGGCTGCCTGTGCGCACTGGCACAAGCGGTTCTGATGCAGCTCGATGTGTTCTGCAAAGCTGTCTTTGCATAAATATTTACATAATTTTCTCCAAACACCACTATAAGCAGTTGTTTTTTTATCACTTTTTCTCCCTTGGGTTATTATTTCTTCCCATCCCTACTCCTGGTGAAGGAGTGATCACTTGTTATTCTAAGGATTTCTCTTTTTTCAAAGGAAGTTTAGAGAAAAATCTTGGAACCTGAGAGTTCTATAAAATGACAGTGAGATGGAGCAATACCTTTCATTTGGTACATTTTTCTAAAACTACAAAGAGAAGAACTGCACTCAACCCAGCTGTCAGGAACACAAAGCAGAGAGGCAGAGAGGGAGATTGGAGGGAGAATCGGTTCAGGGTTTGAATCTGGTGGGGAAGAGAAAGTCAGATGAAGTGAGGCAGGACAGCATGGTCTTAAAGAAGTCATGTCTCCACCCAACCCATGTCTCCTTTAGTTATTAAAGGTTAAAAGGGTCTTCTGCAGAAGCACTGGTTGAGTTCTTTAACTTTTAGTTACTTAATAATTCTGATAGTTTCCTTTCCCTTAGAATGATCTAAAAGATCTCTCTTGTCTCCTCCAGTTTTGATGTTCTATGTTGCATTGTTGAAACCACAACATATTTTAAAATGATACATATTTCATACTTTAAAAAAATTCAATTAAAAAAAACTACCATCTTTTTCATTTTCCAAGCATTGTTTTGCTTACCAAGTTGCACAAGTGTCCTATTTCTGTTGACAACATCTAAATGGCAGCAGATAAAATCTTTTATAATATTCTAAATATTTATAAAGAATATTCCTCCAATGTGGAAGACATATTTGTTCTATTTTAGCATGAACCCTTTGTTTTGTTTTTTGTTTTTTGAATTGTTTTTTATTTGTTTGTTTGTTCTGGGGGGAGAGAGGTAATTAGGTTTATTTATTTTCTTATCTTAATAAAGGTACTGGTGATTGAACCTAGGACCTTGTGCTTACTAGGCAAGCACTCTACCACTGGCTACACCCTCTCCCTGGGACCCTTTACTTTTGATGCAGACTTTTCTCTGCAGTGAGTATAGAATTTGTACATAGGAGGGTAGCCTAGGAAACATTTTTATAACAAAATAATTGGAGGGTTTACACAGGGAAAGATATGTTTACCTTTCCTTATAAAAGCATTAAAAAGAGGCTACTTTCCAACAATTTGCAAATAGGAAAAGAAAAAAGATTCTAAGTAGGAACAGGCAAGAAATCTCCCTTAATCATATCCCCAACTACAGCTTACGTTAACACATACATATGTGTGTGGTACTGGTAGTTATCTGTTGTGTGGTTAGTTTTGTGTGTATATGAATGCTAGACTGTGAACGTGGTGCCTGTGTTACGTGCATTTAAACTTTTTAAACCTTTTAGTGAGCTTTATATAGTTTAATTACAGAGTATAAATCATTTCTTTCCAATGAATTCCTCTATTATATTGAAGCATATTAAATCATAAGCATCTTTCGAGTAATATTAAACAGGCTTTTTCCTCTTTTCCTTCTGTCATCCATAGAGCATGGTTTTTTATTCTCATGCTTGTTTCCTCATGGACCCCAGGAACTGCTGCAGCACCAAAAACACCAGGAAGATAAAGGGTGAGAAGTGGGCCGTTTAATGGCCCCTCCTCTGCTGAGAACCATTCTGCTCTTTTTGGCTCTCTTTTCTCTTAGTATCTGTCTTATCCTTATCAATCCTTACCCTATACTTTTTCTCCCTTCAGTTTTCCAGATGAGCTGATGACAGCTCCATGTCAATGAATAAGACCACTGGGTGCTTTGTCTGCGGAGAACTTTGGGAGTGTAAGTCCTTGAAATGGTCCGATGAGTCAGTCAGATTTAGGAATACAATCATGTGTCCACTATTTGATTCATAGTGGCTTTGTACTAACTCATTCAATTTTTTATTAGTTTAGAGTTTAACTAGACAGTGTTTTTTTTTTTGTGATGCACATGTTCACCTGTGGATATTTTTAAAACCTTAAAAACCCTTACATATGTATGGTGCTAGTGGTGGTGGTGATGGTGGTGGTGGTGGTGGTGGTGGTATGTGTGTGTGTCTGTGTTCACAAATCATTCTTTACCATCTATTACTGAGATGTTTTAAACTTTTTCTTTCCTTCTAAGTCTGATAACTCTAGATTTTCCTTTGTTTTTTGGCCAGGTCCTGGGGTTCAGCACCTATGTTATGTCTTTAATTGGTCATGGTTGTGATGTGATTTTACAGCTGAGGAGTTGTCAGCAACTTTCTTTGATAATATCTCATCTCACCATCAGCTAGCAATTTAATTTTTTTTTCCTGCTTGCTTTTATCTATGGTAAGACTTTTTTTAAACTCCACGTGTGTCTTTTCATATTTGCATTTTATAATATATTTATTATCATCCCTTCTCTACTTAAAGTTACTCTGATAATATATAATACACTCTTCAAAGTTTGAAAGACAGGGCTGTGTGGTAAAAAGAGTTCTTTACTGGGAGTTTGGTGTTCCTGTCCTGGAGCTCCAGTTTCTTAGCTGTAGTGAGGAACCTGGACTAGAGAAAATTTTAGTCAACACTTACTGAGCAACTGTCACGTGCCAGCAACTGTTGTAGGTGCTGGTGAGAAAAAGAGACAGATTCTCAGTCTAAGTTTATGATATTATTGGAAGAAGAATCAATTCATAAGCAATTACAAAAAATTATACAAAGTCTCTATTAGGAAATGCATGGAGTATTAGGGTACACGCAGGGTATTTCTCTTCCTCCAGAGGGAGTCAGGAAGAACTTCCTGGAGTAACTCACCTTTAAGATGAGAACAGAGAATAATAAGCAATAAGACAAAGACAGGGGGAATAGTATTTAAGGTAGAAGTCCCCAAATGGTATAAAAATGCCATTTTGGGATCATTTCGACTGTATTTATATGATATAATAGTTGAGAGGATAGAATTACTTACCTTTTAGAAATATGGAAACTTTGGGCTTGATCTGTAAGATAGATCCTTAATTATTGTTAATTTCCTCATTTTTTTTTTTTTCTTCAAAAGCTCCCTCTGGGCCTGCTAGTTTAGCAAAGGAGTATTGGTAACATAAACCACATAACTCAGATACTAGAATGTTCATGCCGGAAAAAACCTACGAGTTCATTCAGTCCAGCACCCTTAATTCTGCACAATGTTTCTTCAAGGCAGAGAAATCAAGCAACACATTTACTCCGTTTTCATAGCTGGTTAGTGGTTGAGTTTGCACTAAATGTAGTCTCTGATTGCTGTTTTGTTGTTGTTGTTGTTGTTTTTAACAAAGGAGCTTTATCGTGTTTTAATTTTTCCCTAAGTTTTTTTTTCCTTCCTTTTTTATAAATTGAAGTATAGTCAGTTTACAATGTTGCATCGGTTTCTGGTGTACAACATAATATTCATAAAATAACATACATATGTTCCTTTTCACATTCTTTTTCATTATAGGTTACTATAAGATATTGAATATATTTCCCTGTGCTGTACAGTAGAAACTTGTTGTTTATCTATTTTACATACAGTAGTTAGTATCTGAAAATCTCAGTTCCTGGTTTATTGGTGGTTCTCCTCTTGCAGGTTGTATTTTCATAACATGAGTATAAATAAATATACGTTTCCATAGTATTTTATATCCTGGAGAAGAAAATTATAGAAAAGAGAGGTGGAAGTGGAATGATAGGCGTTTTTGTTTATTGGTTTGTTTTGTTTTTGGTTCTCTGGTTAGTGGTTTCATCATTGTGATATCTATGAATGGGTCTCTAAAGTTAAAAAATTAGACCTATTCACTCTTGCCTTCTTCAGGATGCATTTTAGTGTTAATTATATATCTGTCTAGTATTTTAATTGAGAAATAAATATTTTAACCAGAACAGTTAGTGTAAGTCTAAATTTCTCTTTTCCTAATGATGTCTGTTTCTGGTACTGTCTGTATTATAACTGTTAAGTTATAGATTACTTACGGATTTTTATATCAGTTCTGTTGGTCGAATATGATAGTGGTTAAGCACTCAGGTTCTGATAAAATTCTTGATTAGTTCTGGACTTAGTATTCATGACTTCAGGCAAATAAGGTAACTACTCTCAATAATACTATTTCTTCATTTGTAAAATGGAGATGAGATTGTGATGAGGACTTAGTGAGAGAGTTTGTGTAAAACATTTAGCCTCGGCTTAGAACAGTATTCATTGTATGTCGGTTGTTATTATTGTTATGATTCATAAAAGTCAAGTTCTCAGTACAAATCATGATTGGAGGTGGGCTCCAGAAACACTGCTTGCAGGAGTACTTGTCAAAGCAAATAAAAAACAAAATTTTACATTTGTGGAATGGATCAAACCAATTTTGATATTGATATTACCACTGCTGTTGCTGGAAACCAGATTTAGTTTATGGGTCTTGGCTGCCAGATGAATGAAGCAGAGAGCCAATTTTGTATAAGTGGGTCTCACAGGATTCCTGGGAGTGTCCGGAATGTGGAAGGCGCAGTGTGTTACTGCTGCAAATCTCTCTTCCTGCCAGGAGTGACATTATCCGGATAGCTTGGCTCAGCCTGGTCATCCCACCCTGTTGGCAGCAGGACAACTGTGAGACACAAACAAACAGCCTGGGCCAGGCGAGATAAGCCGCTGGGGAATGTGGGAAGGGGACACAGAGAGCTTGTGGAAGGACAAGAAAAAGGAGGAAGTTTGGACAAGGATGTGATAAAGTCAAAACTTAAGTAGATCAACCCCTTGAGATTCCAACTGGGAAAAGTGAGATAATATTTTTGAGATAGTTATCAAGTTTTTATTGGCATTTTCCATTCCCACTCTCCCTCCTCTTAAGTTCATCTTCCACCCTCTTCCCTTTTTCCCTTTTGCAGACTGAAGCTGGTAGGCACATGCCATGTGGAAATGACATTGTGGACCAGGTTCTACCTCCTTCCTCCACTCCTTCCACATATCTACATACCTTGGTACTGAAGAAGTCCCTCTGATTGTGGACACACCCCAAGAAAGGGAGTGGGGAGTCACAGGGATTGACTAAGATTGTTTAATCACTTCAGGGACTTACTACCCCAGTAGAAATTTAAGAGTTAGAACAGCAAAAACAATATTAAATTCTTGAACATCTTGAGTTTGAGGATGAGATTCAAATGTGAAACATTTATATATATATTTCCTCTGAAAATTTCAGTTTCTATCCAAAGTAGGCATTAGGTAGAATATCTTAAGAAGGATTCATATTTTTGTGATACTTGTGAATAAGAAAGTACGAGGAAGTTTCTCATGAGGATTTCACTGCTGTTCTCCATAATCATGAAGCCAATTTTGATGCAATATAATTCCATTTGGGAATAACAATGACAGTCAACTCTAAAATTTTCTTGCTGAACTGAAATAAACCTCCATCTAAGGGGGAGGTCTTTGTGTTTATTCTTTCAACAAACATTTATTGAGCACCCATTTTAGGTCAGACACATGCTTGGCACAGGGGATAAACTGACAAGAAGCAGAGATGGTCCAGGGAGAGGGACTGTTTTGCAAGCAGACAAGCCAAGCTTATATGTGAAACAGTGATGGGGGTATGTTCTTACAAATAATTTTCACATAGGGTTATTTAATCATAGATTTAAGTGGAAATTGGATAATCTATAATTTCCTCTTAGTCAACATTCTCATCCCCTAAATAGCTTCAGAGAAGGCCAGGATACTGAGAACACTGTGGGCAAATGTGTTCTCGTTGGTTGATGTGGCTTGCTAATTCAAAGTGTAAGACCTCACCTCTCAATTACTCACTTAACATTCCAGTACATTTTTGGAACAACGGGTAATTTTGGAAGCTGCCAAGCAGATGGACAAATGGTAAATGACTTAGCAGATCTAGGAAAGCTGAAACCTAAGCCTACCAATAAGCTAATTAAAACTGCTGAACCCTGGAAATGCTCCTGAATTGAAACCACCAGATCCTTCTGAAGGTGAGAGTGCAGGATGGGGCTGAAAGCAGAAGAGGTTGACAGCGTTGTGTTACAGGGAGGAGCACTCATTCTCCCTATTCCTTCTCCTGCCCAAGCGAAAGCCTGGAGGTTAACTGGTTGAACCAAAGATGTTCTGGTCTTAGCGATTCCAGATAGGAGTGGGTATGGAGGAGAGATGCCATAATAAAAGTGGAGAAAATGTGAAAGTCTATTTTCTGAAAAATGAGACCCTCAGGACACTTTTTCATGGGATTCTTAACATCCAGAATTCTGGAGGCCAAATTTATATTCCTCAGGCAGGAGATTGCAGGATTCTTCTTTGGGAGAACACAGCCCATGTAAAAAGACTTACAAATGTTACAGCTCTTTCAAAAAGACAGAGGGAGGGAAACATCTACATGCAAGGCAGTGGTATAAAGGAGTTAAATCTCATCTTTTATACCATATAGTCATTAGTGAAAAGTCAGGATATATAACAATAAGTATGTTATTTGTTTTTACATAGTATTGGAAATATAAAGATAATACAAGAAGATGCTGCTAAAGTATTTGAAAATGGATTTCGTCTTTTTATCAAGGATTAGGGGTAGGGGATGAAAATGAGAATTGTGTTACTTTATAAATAATGAAAAATAAAAATATAAAGCCAATTAGTATGGACTTAGAGAATATTATGCTTAGTGAAATAAGTCAGAGAAGGACAAATCCTATGTGATATCACATGTAGAATCTAAAGAATAATACAAATGATTGTATATGCAAAACAGAAACAGACTCACAGATATAGGAAACAAGCTAGTGGTTGCCAAAGGGAAAAAGGATGGGAGGAGGGACAAATTAAGGGTAGGAGATTAAAAGATACAAACTATCATGTATCAAATAGATAAGCAATGAAGATATATTGTATACTACAGGGAATTATAGCCATTTTCTTGAGATAACTTTTAAAATTATAATCTGTAGAAATATTATATCACTATCCTGTACACCTGAAACTAGTGTAATGTTATAAATCAACTATACTTCAATACAAAAATTAAAAAATAAATTTAAAAAAGACAATCAGTAGAGTACCAGGGAGTCAAACATGTCTGGACTAAAATTTCCGCTTCTCCATCTATGAGTCCTGTGACCTTTGTCATGTTGCTTGAATTTTCTGAACTTCAGTTCTCTCCTTGGTAAATGGCAAAACAAGACCAAGCACACAGTAAGAATTCAATAAATAATGTCTATGTCTTATGATTATTTTGAATATTAAATAAGATAATATATTTATATAGTATAGTACTCAGTAAAGCTTAACTAATCCTATTTTGACAATGCTTTTGTAAGATGGGAAGAAAAATCAATGCAGAGTAAGGAGAGGAATAAATATTTGGCTCTGAGTACACGCATCGCACACACACACACACATACCCACACACAGTATAGTAAAAACGAAGAGAAGGTACATGTGGGGTAGGAACAGTAAAGCTTATAAGCGACTGTTACATTTATCCTTTATGTTTAAGTTAAAAAGAACCAGATTAAAAGAAACAATGCCAATTCGAGTAAGAAAGAAGAGAGATAAATTTCCTAAATAATCTTTTGATGACTTCCCTAACACCTTTGTGGAGCAAGGGGGCATATCCACAGGGTTTACTGAGTACCTACAATGTGCAAGCTACTAATTTCAATTATAAAATTACATAGGTATTATATTTAATAAAAGTACTTTAACTTATATTCTTTCACTTTGCTTTCATAGCTGCCCTGTAAAATAGAGAGAATAATACTTGACATTTGGTTTTGCTAGGAGGTAAGGAATAGAGAAGGTGGAAAAAAAAAGAAAAAGAAATTATAGGAATTGCTTAAACATTAGTATCACTATGGAAGCAAGACAGAGATAATAATTTTGTAATAGGTATCTATTTTTATAACTCAGTGTGACAATTTGTTTATTAATTTTCAGTGAAAAGTACAACTGCCAAATGAATTAAAATGCCGATATCACCTGGTTTGCACATTCTGTCCCCTGTGAAAAAATGTTTCCATGGAAATTCAGATTGGTTGGTAGAAAGGCAGTCAGAGCACAGCTATGGGCTGCTTTTAATGGCTGATACCATCAAATTAGGACATGTTATGTCCCCCAACACACTCTCAGGTGATATTTTTTGCCAAGCAACCAGAATGTCCACATCAGCTGGCCAAGTCACCTTCATCTCTGGGTGGTGCTGAAGCCACGCTGACAGATCTGTGTTCTTTGACTTCGTGCAGACCATCTGGTGACACTTTTCTTCAACTATCTTTCAGTACAGTTGGTTAGGGTAAAGCCTTCTCTCACATAAAGCTGCATTCCAGCCATGCTTTCTTGATGAGTATTACATATTTTAAATGGCAATTGGAAAACTCAGTTTGTGCAGGGATTAAAAATGAGTATTGTATCCATATGGTTTCCGAGTATTCTTAAAAGTGCATTAAGAGAAAACCCAACAAGTAATTAAAAAGCACTCGAGTTCATTTTGACAAGACCAAAGCTAAAGATGATTATTGGATTAAACAAATATGGTATTAGAAGCATAGATGTTTGTATCAGAATACAGAATGCGCTGCCTGTGATTCTCTTTATGCTATGTGTACATTTAAGATGCTATCAAACTCTTAATCACTACCCTTATGTTAGAAGCTTTGTTTGTCTTAGCTAGTGAAATGTCACTTCAACAAAACCAAAAGAATTTTTAAAAATACCCACATGCTTAGAGAGCAGAAAATAGCAAAATGTGGGAAAAAAGTCATCTTTGCAAGGAAAGGTCAGCAGAAACATATGGATCCCAAGTGAAATTAAAATAAGGTTTCTGTACAGACTAGATACTGTGGCAGATAACGGTGCCACAGGCCAGACAGAAGGTTCCCAAGGCCCCAGGCTGCTTTCTTACTTCTGCTCGGCAGAAGACTTTATCCAACATTATTTTGGTGATAACACTTGTTATACATTCTCTGGATCCTCAGATGCTAAATCATCCTGTAATAGACTTCATCCAGGAAACCCAAAGGCCAGCCATATTTCATCATTTTAAAGTTTCAGTGATTATAAAACAGCCATCTGTACATGTCTGGAAGCATATTTTTATTTGGGTTATTATTTGATAATGTACATACAATCCAATCTTCAATCCTCTCTAATGTGCCTATTTAAAAAAAAAGTCTATAATAGGAAATTTTTAGTCATATATTTTTTGTTTATATTTTATCTAGTTGATATGTACATAGGACTTCTTGCATCTATATTACATAGGAAAAGAATCAGTAATTACACAGAATAACAAAGAATATGTTCACTGAAAATTTTCTGACTATATTACCTCATTGAAAAAATTATTTTGACTAAGAGTTGAAGACCATATTTAACCATCCTATATAGAAAGCCCTCCTGGAACTTTCCATCTAAAACACACATTTTTATTCCTATTTAATATTACTTATTACTTATCAGTATTTACTTAGTAGGTGCTTTTATCACCAATCAGATTCAAAGTAGACTGAGAGAGAGTTAGATGCTACAAAAGTAGCTTTGAAACTCAGCCCTAGCTGGCACTCCCTCTCCCTGACTACAGACCTTTGGGCCTACATGGTTAAACCACCTGCAACAGATGCCTGGCATTCTGCCATCAATATTTATTTTTTGAGATTAATGCAAATATGCAAATATGCAAATACTGTTGGTCAGCTTGGAGATGGGGTAGAAGGAAAGGTAATACATAAATATTTTCTAGTGATGCATATATATTAGTGTGAATTTTATTATCAGATTGTCTTGTCTTTATGAAGAAAGCTCAAAGAACTTGTTTGTTTAGAGCAAGAATTGCAGGAATGGGTACTTTAATGGGAGCAAGTGAGAGAGTAGTTGCGATGGAGCATGGTAGAAATGGAAGTGGGATGGAAGTTAGCAGAGGTTTGGAGAATGCTGTTTGGGAGTGAGCCATACCAGTCAGGTTCCCAGCAGGAAACAGATGAAAAACATTCACATTGGATGGTCTCATGGAGAGATGATTTATAAAGGATGAGGTAGGAATAGGTCAGGAAGGAGCAGATCCTAGAGCTGTGTAGAGAGGGTTGCCTGACAGAAGCTGTGCCTGTTGATGACAAGGCCCTGCCAAGGCATAGTAGAAAGAAAACTGCACAGAGTGTCCATCAAAAGACTTGAAATTAAGTCTCTGTTCTGCAATGGACCAGATAAGTATTGACTCTCTGTGCCTTAATTTTCTCAACCAGAAGATGTAATACCTTTTCCAGAAATTCCTTGTCATGTGATATCATTTGTATTAAAGTTCCAAATACAGAGCCCTACAGAGAAGGAAGGTTAAAGAAATGAATGTTTAATCTCAAGGATGCAAAAATTAAAGGCACAGGTAAAAGGAAAGGAAAACCTTTACCTGAGACTGGCCTTCAGGTTAATACATGGAAGGTGATTCATCTATATGTATGTGCTCACTGACACCTGTTTGAGAGATATATGTGTATAAATGTGGGATCAATAAGTCAGCAAGTTAGAAATAATAGCCCACAAAGGATAAATGATGGAGAGGGTGTGGAGAAAAGGGAACCCTCCTACACTGCTGGTAGGAATGTAGCTTGGTGCAGCCATTATGGAAAATGGTATGGAGATTTCTCAAAAAACTAAAAATAGACTTACCATATGACCCAGCAATCCCACTCCTGGGCATATGTCCAGAGAGAACTCTAATTTGAAAAGATACATGCACCCCAGTGTTCATAGCAGCACTATTTACAATAGCCAAGACATGGAAGCAACCTAAATGTCTATCGACAGATGACTGAATAAAGAAGTTGTGGTATGTTTATACAATGGAATACTACTCAGTGATATAAAAGAATTAAATAATGTGGTATATTTATACAATGAATACTACTCAGTGATAAAAAAAAATAACAATAAAATCCAGCAACATGGATAGACCTGGAGATCATCATTCTAAGTTAAGTAAGCCAGAAAGAGAAAGAAAAATACCATAAGATACCACTCATATGTGGGATCTAAAAAAAAAAAAGAAAAGAAAAAAAGAGGACACTACAAAACAGAAATAGATATGCAGACGTAGTAAACAATCTTATAGTTACCATGGGAAAGGGGATGGGAAGGGCTAAATTTGGGAGTTTGAGATTTTGCAAATGTTAACCACTATATATAAAACTAGATAAAAACAAATTTGTTCTGTATAGCACAGGAAACTATATTCAATATCTTGTAATAACTTACAATGTAAAAGAATATGAAAATGAATATATGTATATATATGCATGACTGGAACATTATGCTGTATACCAGAAATTGACACATTGTAACTGACTATATACACTTTAATTTAAAAAAAAAGGAAGAGTTAGAAATTATTTAGAAAGAGGTGGATGGACAGAAAGGGAAAGGGAAAATATCAAAAATAGCCAAAACTTTTTCCTGAATCATTAGAATAAAGAATATTAAATACATAATTTTGCTAGTGGAGGTCGGACTTAAAGAGAGAGCCAGTAACGCAGGCACAATCACAGGGTTCGTCCCCTCAGACACGGGAAATGCAACAGCTCATAGCTTTTAGCAAAAGGGTACAAACATTTTATCATATTTCTTCAGAAATTTATTTCATACTCACATATACATTTTTAATGTACATTGTTAAACTTTCTTAGTAAGCCACAGCAAGGAGACTTAGAAACATTATATTTTTCCTGGTTTCCCCATGGAACTCAGCTTTCCGTTTAAATCCCACTGTATAGTAATGTATGAAGAATGTCAATGCACTTTACCTCTTACAAGACACTCTTGTACAAAAAATGACTAGTTAAAAGGGATGATACACTTCTTAACATCTGCATCAGGGAAAAGAGAAATTATGTGATTGATCTCATGAGTTTGGTACTGCGTTGTGATACCATCTAACACAAATGCAGTTTAAAATTCTATGTGAAGTCCCTCTGTTTTGACTGTCAATTCAGGGTGGAAAACCATTTTGTTAGACGTGTCAAGGATATGATGAATGGTTAAGATACCAACTTTGTTAGCTTATTTTTTTGACTGCCACATGATTCTTCTTGTACTGTATCATGTATGAACAAAAAAGACATTAATTCAAAGACTAGAAATTCAATGAGTTTTAAACTAATCACCTCAAGGTGCCATGAATTTATCTGCGATATCCTTTACATACTGATGTCTGTGCCTACTCGGGATCCCTTGGTTTATATTCAGAATTTGTGCCACAGAAGGGAAATTGTTAATGAATGTCTTTAAAATGCAAATTTGTCAAGGTCAGAGTTTCAAAAACAGAAGCTTGTTGGTTGAACCATGCACTGCATTTTATTTCTCTTTAATTGTTGGTTCGATTATCAATCAAAATGTTGACTGTAATTGTTTAAAAATTAATTTATAAAACTCATTTTCAGCCTTTTCTTTGTCAAATTGAGCTGCATGTGAGAGAAAACTATTTTGGGCAGAAAAGAGATGGCTATATGATTGGTATAAACTATACAGCTATTGCACGCTGTGGAACCAAAATGTCCCAGAGAATTTGGGTGTAAGAAGAATTTTAGTAAAGTGAATCTTGCTCCCTTGATGAGTCTCTTTATAAAACAGGAGCTACCCTTCTTGTGGAGGACACCTTTTAAGGTATCCACCTAATATGCCATCTCTAGGAGGTGTACTTTCACCACCAGGGTGGGGCCCTGTCTGCCACATGTGGATTAAATGTTCCTGCCTCTGAACTTGAGTTTCAATCAAGGGTGGACGCCTGATCCTAACTAGATCATTACAACAAAATCTTCTTTTCTAAAAATTTGAAATTGGAACCTGGACCTTCCAGATTAGACTCTAATCCCATCCATAGATCCCGTTACAGTCCTCTCTGGAGTTTCTATGAGATACTCTGTAGCTCTTAGTATTTCTTTTTGTCTTTATCTAGTTCACATTGTTATCTGTTCCTTTAACCAAATTTACTTCTCCTTTGGGGGGAACCCTATGGATTGAACTGAAGACTTTGGTTTATTTTCTTTTTTTTTTTTTGATTGAGGTGTAGTCAGTTTACAATGCTGTGTCAATTTCTGGTGTACAGCATAATGTTTTGGTCATACATATACATACAAATATTTGTTTTCATATTCTTTTTCATTATAGGTACTACAAGATATTGAATATAGTTCCCTGCACTATGCAGAATAAACTTGTCTATCTATTTTATATATAGTAGTTAATATTTGCAAATCTCAAACTCCCAATTTGTACCTTCCCACCCCCCTTTCCCTTGGTAACCATAAATTTGTTTACTATGTCTGTTTCTGTTTTGTTGAGAAATTCATTAGTGTCTTTTTTTCTTTTTCTAGATTCCACATATGAGTGGTATCTTATGGTATTTTTCTTTCTCTTTCTGGCTTGCTTCACTTAGAATGATTATCTCCAGGTTCATCCATGTAGCTGCAAATGTTATTATTTTATTCTCTTTTTAAGGGCTGAGTAATATTCCATTGTATAAATATACCACAGATTCTTTATCCAGTCCTCTGTTGATAGATATTTAGGTTGTTTCCATGTCTTGGCTATTGCAGATAGTGCTGCTATGAATATTGGGGTGCATGTATCTTTTGAATTAGACTTCCCTCTGGATATATGCTCTGGAGTGGGAATGCTGGATCACATGGTAAAGGACTTTGGTTTAGAAATGGCAGGCTTACTATCTACTGTTGAGATCTTCTGCAACCCTATTCCAACAATGAGATTTCCCTTGTGATGTTTCCTCTGAGCCTTCTCACTCACAGTCTTCTGCACAGCTTCCCAGTCTCCAATTTTTTTACAGGCAGAGCTTACTTTCTGACTTACATGTATTTCTCTGAGGCACAGAAATTCCTTAACCTTCTCACTTTTAAAAGTGTCATTCTTCTGATTCTACCATTAACTCTACAGTTTTTAATCAACCTAGGCATTAGTATTTCATTGAAAATATGATAAAAAAACAATAAAAGAATGCCAAACTTTACCAATTTTGAAAATAATTTTAAGTGTTCTCAGTCCCTCGGTGTCTTTCCTCTCTAATTTGTCCTGCTACAGCAACCCAATTATTCTTCTAAAAGCAAAGCTCTGTTCAAACTCTTCTGATATTTAAAATGTATTACTGTCTCTACTTTGTCTACACAAAAGTGTTCATACACTAAAAGGGTTTTATCTGAGGCAGAAGTTGGCAAACTTTTTCATTAAAAGCCAGAGAGTTAATTTTTTAGGCTTGTGGGCCAGGTTGTTTCTGTCTCAACTACTCAACTCTGCTATTATAGCACAAAAGTAGCCACAGACAATATGTAAGCAAAAGGGCATGACTGTGTCTAGTAAAACTTTATTTACAAAAACAGACGATGGACAGGATTGACCTAAAGCTTTCTACATATTGCACCTTACCCACTTCTGTCAGCTTTACTTTCTACTCTATCCCTTCATACATTCAGGTCTCCACTGACATTATTATTATTACTTTTCTATGCCTAAACACTACTCACTTGGATGGAGGCTGGAGTGGGGCACAGGGAGGCTGTCATTTCTCTATGCACATTTTTCCATAAGAAGGTGCCTTAACATTAACTTTAAGGTATTGTTTAGTCATACTGCTTATTATGAGTCAGATGACATATTCTGGAGAAAGCATAATAAAATACATGATTAAAACAATACTAATCCTATGAAAAAGATAAAGGGGGTATTCAAAGGTTGTGCCTTTAAAAAATATGCTTGCTCTTCTACCCATCTTAATTAATGCCATTTTTCACCATCCCTACCTTCAGCTAGAAGCTGGTTATGCCTTTTCTCTCTGCAGAGTTTTCTTCCCTTCATCTGGGCTAATCTTAAAAGCACTACCCATTTTTCAAAATGCAGATTAAAGGCTCTGTCCTTTATCGATCCTGATCTTTCCAGCTATGAGTAATTTGTTACTCTTCAGAATTCCTATTACACTCCACCTCATTTTAATTTTGGCATTATGGTTATTTAATTATCTTGATTCAATAACTAGAATATCTAACTCAAATATCCTCTTAATAGACTCTGTCTTCCGAAGAGCATGGAACAGTGCTTTGCAGAGAGTAGGCACTAAACATTTGTTTGATTAATAAATTTTAAAAATTTATAAAAATAAATGTCTTCAAATCGAGCCTCCCTTTATTTGATGAAGAAGTGTTAACTCTGTATAAAGATCAGGGTCAAAAGCAAACCTCTGGTTTACTAAACTTGGAAAATATCCTCAGGCATTTGTGGTCCAGTGTGGGTGAACTCAAGTTGGTATTTTTGCTAGCCAAATTTGCTACATATGAAACCCATTGGCCATTTGGGGATTGACAACTTTCCTACTGCTCCTTTCAAAGAACTTCCCAAGAAAACTGGGATAGATAATCTATGTGCCATATGTGCTGTTAAAATAAAGTTGGATATGCACTAATCAAGCGGTTTCCATGAGAAACGCAAGGGGTCCAAAATATGAAAAATCTTTTAAATGGTAGTACTTATGGTAGGCACTCCAAATAGAAAAATTTCAAACTTTTTTATCTTAAAAAAATAGTTTATACCAAAGCTTAAATATCTTGGAGCAGAAACAATGTGGCTGTTTAAAATGTTATATAAACAAGTTTCAAAGAAGTGGGAAAAAAAAAGTTTCTTTTTCATGTTGCCTACAAAGTCTTTAAATATAATATTTAGCTTAAAAAAGAGGTTTTTTTTTTTTTCTTTTTGAAAATGGTGGAGACATAGGTATAGAGAGCCCTCCTCCTACAGGGCAAAGGGACAAAGATAACCAAACTGGAATCCCCTCAGCTGAACAGACAGGCTAAGAACATCGTCATTTAGGATAATCTAGTCCTTTTTATTTGTTTCTTTTGAGGAAGGTGTCATTCTTAGCTGTAACTTGTTTTGTCTACCTTCTGAGTTGACTGCTTCTATCTACAATCACTCTCATTCTTTGATTTTTTTAATTTAAAATTCCTGTTTCTGTGTTCTTAGGCAAACTAAAAAGATTTCTACATGTTTTATGATATCCTGAAAGTGTATGGGATCTCTTATTTTCTTTCAATTTTTCATTATGTAAAAATCTATTGATTTGCTTTCAGTGAAGTTTACTTTTCTTATTGAATGGAAGGTTCTTTAAGTTTATAGTGCTTTACAATTTTCAATTTTCTGCTAAATGAAATAAGTCAGACAGAGAAAGATAAATACTACACGATATCATTTATATGTGGAATCTAAAAAATACAACAAACTGGTGAATAAAACAAAAGAAGCAGACTCACAGAGAACAAACTAGTGGTTACCAGCGGGGAGAGGGAATGGGGACGGGGATATAGGAGTACATGATTTTAAAAAAGGGTTATTATGGGATTATATGAAATCATGTGTGTGAAACTTTTGAAAATTTAAAGCATTTTTGAACTCCCTTCTTTTTCTTTTTTTTTAAATCTAATTTCCCTTTTTTCTTCAGAATATCTGAGTTTACCAAGGAGAGGAATAATATCAAATGAATGCTATGGATAATTTAAAAATTCAGTTTCTTATCTCTTTTCTTCCATTTATAACCTTTTATCATAATTTAAAATGCCAGCAAAATGACTAATGTAAGGTTTACAGAGATTAGAGAATGTTAGGACTTGTCAATGTCTTTGAAAACAGAATCTGGTCTAGCTACTCCAAATGAAAGGCATTTATTCAGGAGTATAAATAGCTCACAGTGTCATTTGGATTGCTGAAGAAGGAAGGTGAAGGCTGAAAATTCAGGAGCAATTCCCCAAATACATTCCATCACTGGGCTTCAAGGGAGCTGCCCACTCTGCTGAGATTAGAGGGGGTGAGCCCCAAAGCCACCTATGAGCCCCAGGTGCTGCCTCCTGCACACAGCCTCTGTCACGTCCGCCCTGCACCAGTAAAAGGACAATGCAAGCTCTGCCTCTCTCCTCATGCACCTCAGTTCTCATTCAAAGTATGGCATGAGCATATATGGGTGGATTCTAAACCATGAGGAAAACGTGTAAGGGAGTTTAGGAAATGTCCATTTTAAGCTTTTTCTAGCTTGTAGAAAGGCATGCTGGAGAGGGGTTGGGTCAGTGTTGAGTGAGTTAATTCACTGTCCACCATTTCAGGCAACTTTTTATTTTCCATTCTCTTTGATTCCCATCACTTCTCCCACTGGGATAAACAGCAAAATGACTAGAATTTGAAAACTGTTTTATGAATTAAGTTGTGTTAAGATGCATCAAGGACCTGTGAGAAGAATAACTATTTTCCCATTTCCTCATTTGTAACTTCCTTCTCTGGTGGTGAGAAGTGTGTTATCTATGTTCATTTAATTTATCTATCCCTCTATACATAATCAGTTTCTCATCACCACAGTTACCCTCCACCAAATCTGATACCCTTGTCCTGCAGGAGTTCTGACACTGTCACCACCTGCTGCCCCCTACTGAGACATTGACACTGTACTTGGCTGCTACCCTGTGTGAGTGCTTTTTATAACCCATCTGGGCTCTGATACCCTATGGGAGGGTGGCTCCTGAAAAAAAAACAAACCCTCCATTTGTTACTTGGGTTTCAGTAACCCGTGCCAGGTTCTCCCGTGCTGAAACTTTCGTTGTCCTGCTTGGGTTCAGCCCCACACCAGGCTGGCTCTTTGTGCAGAATTCCTTTTCACACTGCTTGGGCTGGGCTCTGAGACCCTGCACCAGGCTGCCTCACCCTCTACTTGCCCCTCACCTGCTTCAACATTCTGGATAGCTTGTCTTCCAGTGTAGAATTTCTTGCCCTGTTCATGCTCTGACACCCTGCACTGGGGTGACCTCCCTGCATGGAAGTCTGTGTTTAAGTTCCAACAACTTTATGATGGGCTTCCTTCCCTGCCCAGAAGTCTTCACAGGTATCCTTCTTACCTGGCTGGTTCTTTGACTCCTCATCCTGGGCCACTGTCCCCACCATGTAGAAATCTCCCTCACTTTTTTTGGCTCAGTATTCTACTCTAGGCTGCCCCTCCCTGTATGGGGGGACACTCCCCTCACTCCAGTTGGCCTCTGACACCCTGCCCTGGACTACTATATCTCCTCTCGACAGTAACACATTGGCTTGGCCCCACCTAATGGCCTTTGACCTGGATTATTCAGTAACAGAATGGAAGGGAAGAGAAAGAGGAGACAGAATTTGATACCTGGAAAGTGGTGTCAGGGACATGGGGGTACAAAATGAGGCAAGCCCTAAAGGTGTAACTGTGTATGTGAGGGACACAGGGACTATCGTGGTTTCTCTGGAGCACTGAGTACATGCTTAACTTGTTAGAGGTGAGGACAAAGAGCTAATCTGTGATACTACTGTGGAGGGCCTCAAGTTGTTAGGAAATGATATCTCATTGGCAGTTACTAGGTGGGTGATTAGTATGACTGGTTTTGCACTTCAGGAACATACATCACATTGAAGTGTGTAGGAAGTAA
The DNA here is from genome assembly GCF_048773025.1 of Camelus bactrianus. Taxonomy (NCBI): domain Eukaryota; kingdom Metazoa; phylum Chordata; class Mammalia; order Artiodactyla; family Camelidae; genus Camelus; species Camelus bactrianus. The sequence goes on along the minus strand of NC_133540.1, from coordinate 90,122,543 downwards.
GAGCAGACAGAACAGTATTAGAATAAGTTCACTAAGAATTGAGAAACTGGCCTGGACCAGGTCTGCTATCGAGGGCATGAGACGAAGGGATGCCGTTACAGGACATTTTATTCCAGGAGCCAATCCGAGCCTGCAGTCGTTTGCGAAGGTCTGACGTTGCACGTAAGTCTTTCATCAAACAAGCTACCAGGTGGTTAGCTTTTTGTGGATGTTTCGGATGCTGTGGTTGCAGAATCATAGAGAGATTCCTCCCACAGCCGAGTGTGACTGCTGGCAGCTCATAGCTGAGTTCCTCCTATACTTGCCCTAAGCCAGAGGAAGCTGCCTTGCTCAAGGTTATACTTCCCTTGAGGGGGCAGCCCACATTTAAAGGCTGGTCCACGGGGAGACAAAAACCCTGATCCCATTGCCTCATTCAATTCAGGACAACTGCGTGAGGCCATTCCAGCTCCAGGGCTACCCCTGGGGTGGCTGAGGCTTCCTTGCAACTGTGTCACGGTTCAGCTTTCCCTCTGACCGTTTTTGCTTCCTTTACTCCTTGTAGGCTTTGCTGCTTGAGACCCACTATATCTCCTGGAGGCATATCTCAGAGTCTCAGGTCTGTTTCTAGAATTTAAAACACATTTATCCCAAATACAGATGTTGGTAATCTTTCTATCATTGGTTGGCATCCCTTATTGTCATAGATAGAGGTATTAATTTAGAAGTAATTGCACCCTCCAGAAGCATTCTGTTCACTCTCAGGAACTAGTTCAGACATTGGGGAAATCTAGTTCTCTAATAACTACACTGATAAAAGTTTAAACAAGCTTTGTCACCTGTAGGTAGATTTATTTTCTTCCTCTAAGTCCCGGAAGTTATCATATAATGAATCACTCCATGTGTAATGTGAATATGAATCACATCCGGGAGAGTCATGCTTGTCATTGTGGATGTCATACAAAGTTATCTACTTGCAAATACTATAGATGATATGATTTTTTACTCATAAAGGATACATTTATTTTTATTTCCCTGTGTTTATTATTGTTGCTCATTTGCCTCTTTTGTTTGTTTTTTGTTGGGGTCAGGGGAGACAGAAATAAACTAATGGAAGTGTATTGGAAAGGTGCACTCCTGAGAGCAGGGGATATAAGTTTTATGCTTAGAAAATTACCAAATACATAGTAGGAATCAATAAATGTTTGTTAAATAAAAATCAGTAAATAAATACTTAAGTAAAATTTAACAAAAGTCTGCAGGAGCTCTGTGGGTGTAAGAAATGGTCAATGATAGAGGGGCTGGTGAACACTTTTAATCATCAGGAGTCAATCTCAAGCCATTCTAACTGCATTAAACTGGGTTTAAAATGTTTTGGATTTATTAGCATATTTTATACAATAAGGTGATAAATTCTAATGTTGAATTAGAAGTTTAGTTTGATACAAAGAATAACTTTCAAAGAGTAGGGACTTGCATGGATTATGAAGCCAAATACTTCAGCAGAAATGCAGATAATTTGATAAAAGAGAAATAGTCTAGATTTATTTATGTAAATACTTCAGTCCAACCAACCCCCTCTACTTAAAAATCTGCATTTCTTATTACATCCTTGATTTAAAATAGAAAGTTAAACAGTGTCCCAGCATGGTACAAAAGTCATTTTGAAGCCTTACCTGGCCAGTGTCCCGCTGACACGGTGCCCGAGCCCTCTCACCTCAGAGAGGGGCAGAGAAAGCTTTGCTGTTGTTACTGCTCCTTCTTCATGGCTTGGTGAGATCCCCAGTCTGCTCTTGCTTTCACTTTCCCTCACTGTTGCTTGGAAATAGAGTGACCAAGAGCCTCCTTTAAGGACTGTTCCAGGGACTGACTCATTTTAGCACTGAAAGGCCCATGTCCCTGGACACCGCTCAGTCTGGGACAAATCGAGACAGTTGGTTGCCCCAGTAATTGATGACCTTCTCACTAATTTATATTAGATGAACGTGATGTGATTAATTATGGGTCTGTGCTAGGTGAGGCCACATCCCTGCTTTGCTGTAGATCTTATGTGAGCAAATGAGTGAAATGATAAAAGTTCTGGAACTGGGGTGAAATAATTGCCCAAACAAACAAATAAACAAAAGACAGGTAATACACCTTAGTATGTCAGTCACCAGGTGACCCTGGTCAGGAGAGCTAAATGAGAGAATTCTAGGAGGGCCTAGGAATTTTCAGAAAGAACGAGTTTTAAGTCTAAAGTATTTTGCTTTAGTTTGGGCCTAGGACAAGATGGATTCTTGGACAGGTTTGTGAAGTCCCAGAAGTTGAGTCACGAAGCTTGGGGAAAAGGAAGCCAATGAATGTGATTTTAAAATACTTCATCATGAGGGTAGAGTCCATGGATAGCATTGTGGCTCATATTTCTTTACCTTCTGTCCCCCCCTAACTTAAAACCAGTTGCCATTGCTTTTTGGCAGATTTTCCCCCCAGATTTTATATTCATGTACTGATATGGTATCAATTGCTAAAGGTATATGCTATCTTGGATTCTGTCTTGATTAAAACTGAAGTTGAAAATGGAGACCAGTTTTAACCAACATTTTAAAACTTTGGAAAAAGCCTTTAACAAGCTGTTAATACAAGTTTCCTGAGAATATAAGACTGTTTCAGTTTTGCTGTCAGAAGTCAAGGAGATTAAAGTGTCCACAGTTGGGCCCAAATTTGAAATGAGAGGTAGTAACATATGTCTGGAGACCTGATGGCTATAGAGGAATCAGAGTTTCAGAACCTTAAGAAAAAACGAGACCAAGGAAGACGGAATTAGGATGCTTATAATATAGCCATCCCTCTCACTGAAACATTTTATAGAGCTGATTTACTTGAAATCAATGGAGAATTCTGTTTCTTTCTAACAAAAGCATAGTTACCTTCCACTCAATCAGCCACTTGCCCCATGAGTACCCTCCCTACTCTATCAGGTAAGAAGCAGTGGATTCAGCAGATGATAGTAGAATTTCCATTTCTAAGTGGCAGACATTGCCAAACTGGGGATCCACCTGTATTTATTGACGCTCTCATCCATTCATAGCTCTCATTTTAGCCGCTGCAGGGATGGTCTAAGGTACCATTTTATTGTGCCCTGATACTGCAATAGTCTCCTAACTGGTCTTCCTGCTTTCATTTTTTTCCACCTCCAAGTTCACTGTGTCATATCAGCCATATAGATCTTTGAAAAAATAGAGCCTATCAATTTATCCCATGCTGCACTCCTGGGGTTAAACTCCTCTAATGAGCTCCTGTCACACAATATAAAATAACTGAATTCCCTATTACAGTTTATAAAGGACATTAACTAGCCACTGCCTACCTCTCTTACTTCATCTTACTTACAAAACTCCAACCACATTGCTTTTCTTTGTGTTTCTCCAATATGTGAAGCTGATACTAATAGAAAGTTGCAGTGACTGGGAATGTTTCCTCTTCTAGCTCTTGGAATGGCTGCCTTCTTTCTGTTAGTCAACTAGTCAGTCATTCTCTGGGATATTACCATGTTTTATTTTTTTTTTAAATTTTGGTGAGGAGGTAATTTTGTTTATTTATTTTTAATGGCGGTACTAGGGATTGAACCTAAGACCTCGTGCATGCTAAGCACACACTCTACCACTGAGCTATACCCTCCCCCCCATATTACCATATTTTAAATCTCTGCAAACCACCTTCTAATATGGACAGTATTATGTATTTTTGTCTGTTTCTCTTCTCAACCAGACTACAGACTTCATGGAAACTGGGGCTTGTCATCATGTTCTGTGCATTAACTCTAGGTCCTAGAACTGTGCCTAGCACAGAGTAGGTACACAATAAATCTTTGTTAAAGTGATAAGTTTCTAACTTCAAAGAGATTGCAAATCTGGTTGTTTGTCAAAGATAATGTAAATGAAAAGTGAAATACACAGGCAACCAAGAGAATTGCTGAAAGACAATACAGGATTAAGTACTATATGTGATTAAGTACTACATGAACTTTTTATTATGATAAAAAGCACTGATTTAATTCAAATGAAAAGGAGGAGGTAACACTTTATATTGCCCTCAGTCATTGGTGTGTATATCAGTAAGATTGTTAGGTTTCCACAAGCCGAAGGCAAAAGTCTCAGGCAGAGGTGGTGGGAAGGGGGAGAGAGGAGGGAGTGGGTGCAGAATGAGTAAGCAGAGAATTTGAATGCATGCAAACTTTGGTGAGGGTGGCCTAGCTTGCTCCAGGATGAATTCTTACTATCTGGAGCTTGAGATGAACAAAAGTGGGATGAAATATTTTGAGGCACAACTCTCCATTCCTGAAGAGTTCTCTCCCCAGCTCCCCACCCCGACTTCCCCATTTCCCCCACCCCACCGTTTCTAGGCTTGGTGAGCTGAACTACGAAGTAGGTTTATAATAAAAGAGGAAGTTGCCTTCCTTAGGTAAGGGTGCAGCAAGTCGGCTTGCGGTAGTGACGGGGCAGAGGTGGGGCAGAGTGAGGGGGCCATCACATCCATTGAGATTGCTAGACTTCTAGTCTCCCAGCCACACAGAGGGCTGCTCTGCACAGCTGCTGAAATAGGCCGGGCCTGCAGGATACATGGATCGGCTCAATTTCTAGAGGACATTTGTTTTTCTAAACGACTTCTCTTTCCAAAACTGGCAAGCCGTTAGTCATCTTCAGCTCGGCACGAACCCAGAAGTGTGCGTGTGTGGCTCGCCGGGTTCGCATCAGGCCCCGCCCTCGGCCTCCGGGACGCACTGACACCGCGGGGACCTGGCCAGATCCCTTCTGGCCTGGTGAGAGTAGCTTCTCCTGAGCCACTAGCCCCGGGGCCAGCTCAGCCTCCTCCCCTAAACGGGACCGCCCGGCTGCGCTGTGCCAGTGCGGAGTGCAAGGAAGAAAGTTTGGAGTGTCAAGGGGAGTTAGCCGCCGGAGGAAGGGAACCGGAAGACAGGGGTCTCCGCTCCAAGTTTGCGCGGCAGTGGCCGCGTCCCGGGGGTGCCTGTCCCGCGGCGCACTGCAGCTGCCGGCATTGAGCCCCCCTGGCGGACTGGAACTCCCGGCCCCGGTCCCAGGCGGGCGACCAGAGCTGGGGAGGAACTTCTCTTGCGAGCTGTCGCCGTGGGCTCTCATTGTCTGCAGGAACTCTCCGGAATCGGGAGGGGGAGGTCTGGATCTCTCTTCCACTGGGATTCGTCAAGAGTTCCGGCGGCAGCTGCGGCGGTTGCAGTCTCCCTTTGTCCTCCTAGGACCTCCCTCCCTCCCCCTCTCCCTCCCTCTGTCAGTTAGTGGGTCCCGCTGACCTAGAAGCGGGCGCCCTAGCTGCTGGCAGTCCCCCTTCCCAGGGTGCGTCCCTGGGAACTCGTACCACAGTAGCGTCCCCACCGAGTCGAGCCGAGGGGGCTGCGAGCAGGAAGGAGTCACAGGCCCTTGGCTGCATGATGGTGGCGGGGTTGCCCCCGGCCCGCAGTCCCGGGAGCTGGTTGGTCCCCGGGCTGTGGCTGCTAGCTCTCAGCGGTCCTGGGGGGCTGACGAGCGCCCAGGAGCAACCCTCCTGCCGAGGAGCCTTTGATCTCTACTTCGTCCTGGACAAGTGAGTGTGGGAGGGAGTTCCAGGGTCTTCTGGTGAGAGTGACACTGGGTGGTGAGCTGTGGCTGGGGAGGGTGAGATGTGTGTGCGACCTGGGCAGAAAGATTGGAAACCGGTGATGGGTGGGTGCCCTGTTGATACCTCTGTCCGAAAGGCAAGCGCTTTCGGATCTGTGCGGGCTGGGGGTGGGGTAGGGGTGACAGGAGAAGGCCTGAACTGCTAGGCTCTCTGGGGAGATGAGTAGTCACTGCTTGCCAGTCTTGGGACTTCTTGGGAAACGAGATTGCTGCCACTTGGGGTAGCCTTCTGCGTCCCTGGAATCCAGACAAGACTCTCGGCTTTCTCTGTTGTGACCCCCTCATGATGGCTAAAGTTTGCCTGGTTTTGTCCTGATCACAGCACTTTCATTGTCACTAGGCAAAATCCAAGGTTAACATGCCCAGTGTGGTTTGCATTTCCTGCCAAGGAAGGCTGTATTTACTTTGAAGAGCTGGGATCCTACTCCAAACAACTAGCAGGCCGGTGATCCCTGAAGATGGTTTGACCTCTTTGATTCTTGTAACAACTAAGTTTCAGCTACTGATATTTACCTTGGGTGAAGAAGAGGTCAGGTTACCCCATGTAAATATGTTTCTAATCAGTTCAATTTTTTTTTCAGGTCTGGGAGTGTGGCAAATAACTGGATTGAAATTTACAATTTTGTCCAGCAACTTACAGAGAGATTTGTGAGGTATTTCTTCACTTTCCTTTTCTAAGCAGGGGAGTTTGAAGTGGAGGGAAGTAAATCAAAGGGTAGGGAGGGTATCCTCTTTTGGACACCTTTTGCAGAGAAAGCCTTTACTGCAATGTTGATTTTTAAGTGCCTCAAGACCTTATCACACACATGCTGTTATTAGGACAGCCCTTCAGTTGTTGAGGGCCTATTTCATCTGGATCCCAGAAACTTGGCTCTGGCTCTGGGGAAGTATCTTCAAATACTATTCCAAATGTCTTTTCCTTTCTGAATTTTCATGTTTTGAATTTCAGTTATGCTTTCTCATAATTTATCACATTAAACATTTATGCTAATAGTATCCATAATATATTTTTCTTTCCACACAATTCTTAGCATTGTAGAGGTCCTCATTTAAAAAAAAAAAGTGTTGGTAAACTTCAAAAGAACATGTGTTAATAACCCACTACCAGAAAAGACACTTGTGTGTGTGTTTAAAGAAATGACTTGTGTTTACACAATGTGTGGGTGTGTGGCTGGTTTAAAATTTAACTGTTCTATATATGCAATAAGCCTTACTAGGAAAGATTGGTTTCCTATAAAAAGCACAACTGCTATAAAATCCAGCTTACTCTCTTATTTAGAGGTAACTAAGAATTAGTGGCATCCCTATTTAAAAATACCCCTAGGACACCAGGCTTTTGAGGCCTGGTGAAGGCTTTTGAAGGCCTCCTCCCTTCCTTTTTTTTTTTAAGAAAAAAAAAATGTAATGAGCAAATTCAAGTTTATCAGAATAATGGAAAGGACATGAAAAGGAGCTGTATCATTAAATATTGCTTCTTTCAGTCTTGTTAGCCCAAATGTTTTCTGTAAAACAGGCTTGGATGATCAAAACATTTTGAAAGTCATGTTGCAAGTAACTTCAAACAATCTGTAGAGGCCTAGGCAATCCTTGCTTTCAGTTATTGGCAGCAGTAAGCTTATCCCTATAAAAATGTATGCTTGTCCATGTTCAATCATCAGTCGCCTGCTTAAGAAGCCAAGTATAACACTCATTTCTGGACAGGGTCTGAGGTAGAGTTGTCTAGGAAAGAAAAAATGAACAAGGCTCTGTATCCTTAAATATCAAAGGCAGAAGAGACAGTTGTTTATAAATTTTCTCATTTAATCCAATAGTGTGCAGTGTCCCACAGATTTCCATTGAAAGCAATGGGTCACTGCAGTACATTTTTAAGAAATGGGGCTCTTATTTTGTTGGGTTTGCAAGTTGGAATTCTCTAATGCACAGTTCTCTGGCTTGACTTTAGTTGCTGGTTACTAACTAATGATACATTATAGGAAGTGAATAAAGGGTGACTACCCAACAGGATGACTTTTCAAATATGTATAATACTTTGAGATCATTCTGATCTTCAGCCGATAGATCTTAGTCTCAGATTTTCAGTTTCAGATCTTAGTAAGAGTTGCATAGAGTGTCTTAGAAACAAGAACCATTCTGTGAGATTAATGCCTAAAGCTTAAAAGACGTAGCTATCCAGGGCAATTGTTGCCAATTGAAAATGTGATGTTCAAGGCTTGGAAAACTGAAAATGCGTATCAAAACGTGATTTGTTCAGCAGGAACAGGCTCACAGACATAGAAAACAAACTAATTCTTAACCGGGCAAGGGGTCGGGGAAGGGAGGATGGGTGGAGAGATAAATTAGGAGTTTGGGATTTGCAGGTACTAACTGCTACATATAAAATAGATAACAGGGTTCTGCTGTATAGCACAGGGAACTATATTCAGTATCTTATAATAGCTTATGGTGAAAAGGAATATGAAATATATAGATATATATAACCAAATCACTATGCTGAACACCAGAAATTAACACAACATTGTAAAATGATTACACTTCAATATAAAAAAAAATAAGTGAAATGAGATAAACTGCAGTAAATTCATAGCACAAAAAATGTCTTTTGTTCATCTCTTTCACTTTGTCCATGACACTCTTTAGTTTTCTTACTTCAGAATAACTTGTAGGAACTCCTCTCACCGTTGTGGCAATTTAATCAAATGGGCTGTTCTCGAGCCCTAAATAGCACTAATGATAATCACTCTGAAGGGACTGGCCTCCTTGCAGGACATGAGGTAGAACTCCAAAGGAAGAAGTACTTCCTAGAAACGAATATTGCATTGACCTAGAATTTATCTTTCCAGGTAGTCTCTCCCTAAATGATCCAATGGGTCAGGGAGGAGTGCTTGAGGACTGAGAAGCACTGACTAAATCCAAAATGACAAATGCAGTAGTGCTGAGCAGACTTGGTGTATCCACTTAGGGAGTTCCATTTAAAAGAAGCCTGGACTATTCAGTGAGACTGATTTTAATTGAGACTCCCTAGCTATACATCTGTATGGTATCAAAATATCTTTTAAAAATGCTTTAACTGCCTCTTTTCTTATTTTACAGCCCTCAAATGAGATTATCTTTCATTGTGTTTTCTTCTCAAGCGACCATTATTTTGCCATTAACTGGAGACAGGTTAGTGCATTATCATTTCACTGCAAGCTTTTAGTAGAGACTAATCTGGAAGGAATGATTGATATTTCGAAGTGGTGCTTCAGGTCTCTCAGTGGAATCAAGCAAATGCACAAACAATTTAGTTCTCTTCGCTAATAGAGGGGAAAGGAGGTATGAGTAATATAAAAGAGCCGATAATCTGAAAATCAATATCATTCATATTGGCTGTGCAATGTGCAGTGAAACCCAGATCCCTGCCTTAGTTGTGTGTATTTACTGCTTCCCAACTTCCCCCCTCTCTGGTACTATAAGTTGTTCTCCATTTTCTTGTTTAGATGTAATATATTAATCAACTAGGAATTTGAAGAACATTAGGGAGGAGAAAGACACGGACCTATTTGGATATATTACTGGATTGAGCAGACATCCTGTATCTCCAGTCTTACTCTGAGGTCCACTGATGTTGAATATGTTTACCTTTATAAAAGAACTTGCTTTCAAGTACACAGACACACATACATACACACACATATATATAAATTCAAATTTATATATAAATTTTTTTTCCCAAATCAATGTTACAGTGTTTCATATGACCATTTCTATGGCCTTTGAATCCATCATTGTGACAAGTTAGAAGTGGTCATTGACATATTTTGAAGAATAGTTGCTTTCCATAGTGGGAAGGGAGATAATTCTGCTTCATATTTGTATTTACTTCAGTTAGTACAAAGTATGCAAGATAGTTTTTGCTCAATTCTTGTTGAATAAATGAATGGGTTAATAACATTTGGAAATCAAATTTCTCCAAACTGTAAGTTTAGCAAGAGAGATTGTTGTACTTTGTTTTGCATAATATGTGGATTTCTGAAAAGTTATGTGTATATGGGTTTTTTTAAATAATGTTTTTCTTTAAAAATGTCAAGAAAGCATAATATTTAAAGGGACTCAGGCAGATAACTTATATATAATTCACAGAATTGACATAGCAAATCAATCAAACTTCTGATTTTTTTGTGCTTTAAGTTTTACTTTTCCTGGATAGGACATCTCTCTGCAGGTGAGCAGTCCAGCTTACAACCTCAGTCATCTCACTGACACTTCCTTTCATACTTTCCTCTGGGCATCTGGGTCTCATCGAGGGCCAGAGCAATAGTAGTCCCTAACAACCCGCATATAGCAGCTTTCTATATCCACTTACATAACAGTCCTTGCCTTCTTGAAAAGAAGTTATCTCCATTGCCCAGCTTAATTTCCAAAGATACAGCTTTTGATCCAGTCTCTCCATTAGGAGAAAAAAAGAACCGTTTTAACATTTATGGAGTGCATACAAAGAGAAAAGCATTTCGAGTAATACCAGATGCATAGTGGACTCAGCAATTGTCACCTGCATACACTGTGTCCGGTTTTCTGTTAGGTACTTTACATGTGGGTTCTCCAGCACTTTGATGAAGGGTAGTCACTGGTCGACAAGGCTGGCATTCTGTGGACGTGCGCGGACAGGGTTTAAATGGTTAATCACAATTAGAGATTCTTCCCTTAGCACTGACTCTATCTAACAGGGAAGAAGTTGGAATGGGATAAAGAGGCTTCCATTTCAAGAGGCAGCATAATATTGCAGCTAAAAGCTGCTGAACCAATTTACAAGCGGAATGGTTATGGACAAGTTACTTAACCTCTTCGTGCCTCCTTTTTTTCCACTTATGTAATGATGATGACGATGATGATAGCAATACCTTCCTCATAAGGTTGTTGTAAGAACTGAAGTCAGTGAATGTGGAGAATGTAGGAAGAGTCTGGCATATATGTAATTCAAGAGATGAAGGCTTTGTTGTTATTACCTGCAGCTAGGGAATATGTAGTGTTTTAATGAGCAGGGAGGAATTATGCTTCTATAAAGGGATTATTGTCTTGTTAGAAAGGATTTATAATATTCCAGGACGAATTTTAGTAATGCACTTTCAACTTGTTTTATATATAGTTGGCTCCCTTGTCTCTTTTTAAATAGAAATAAGTTCAGTTTTAGTAAATTGCACTATTTGTGGCTTATTGAATTAGTTTGGGGTGTCAGAAAGTACACTAAGAAGGGCTGGGTCAGAGTTCCAGTTTTGCTACTTATCGATTTAGAGACTTGGGATAAATCATCAATGCAATGTGTCAGTTTTTATGTCTATAAACTGCAGACATAATCTACCATGTTTTCTTAAAAGAGTTGTGAAGATCAAAAATAAGACAATGCATAGAAAAGTATTTTGTGTATCACAGAAAAGTCTCCACTAAAGGATATTATTTCCTGACCCTAGTTGTTCTTTTACTAGTTTTATTTAATTAAATTAGTAACTTTTCAAATTTCTATGGTCCTCTGTATTTGGATATAAGGTCACTTTCCATCTGTTACACACTTTCAAGTGTGTGGAAGCCATTTGCATATTTAGATGCAAGATCACTAAACAAATGTTTTCACAGCTATTGAGGATCCTTCTTTCAAAGCCTAGAAAGGGGAATTCTATGTATGAACTTTCTTGATGTCGTATGTCACACTCACAGATGTGAGCAAAGGAAATGCAAAGGTCAAATACAGCAGGTTTCACAATTTTCTTTCTCTTGCTCATAACTCTTCAGCACCTTGGTAAATATGAGAAGTGCCTCCTTCATGTTTCTCAGAGTGTTGCTAAATATTTTCAGTAGATATGAAGAAAGATTGGAAGGCAGTGTAGAACCACCTCTTCTGTTAGGGTTTCAGCAGGAAGTACTGGTCAGTACTACGTAGATGCATGAATAGAATAATAAACATGGCAAGAAATGATCAGCTATACATGTTATATACTCATGATTTTAAAACTTTATTATTTTGTTATTTTAATTTGAAACACTCTCTTCTTCTCTTGCCCCCGTGAGTTTTATCCTTCGTGTATCTGTTAGTCCATCCACCTCCCTACCTACCTGCTTTGCCTACCCTATACACAGTGTATTGTTCATTGTGGGCCCTGGGGGTAACACAGGGATGAATAATCTCTCATGTGTGTGAGAGTAGGGGGTGTACACATACATGTGAACAGCTCAGAGCTCTATATAGGATCAGGTATGGAAAAGTGCCAAGTGTTGGTACAATATGGAAATATCCAGCCTCTCAATATTAGACAATTTAAATCAGGACTAATTTTAAAGGATATTTTTAGGTATTATGCTGTATAATTGGGGATAGTGAATTATGCTTAGTTCTGTTCAATATAATCTTAATGGCATAAAAGTGATTTAATTAAAAACATTTAGTGAACAATTATTATGTGCTAGATATTATGCAAAATGTTTTCCAGTCATTACTTCACTTAACCCTCATATCAACTCCATGTAATAAATACTGTTATTTCAACTTTACAAATGAGGAAACTGAAGCTAAGAAAGGTAATGTAGTTTATCAAAGGACACAGTTAGTAAGTGGTGAGTGTATTAGCCAGAATGGTCTCTTAAAGTGTAAAGCAGATGATGCCACTCTCACACTTAGGACAATCTAATGGCTTAGCATAGAAGACACACGCTTCCCATTGGCCTTAAAGCTCTACCTGATTGCTCACCCAGTCCTCTCCTACAATATCGTGTGCCACAGTCTCGCCCCCGGCCTTCTTTCCATTCCCACAACAGGCCAAGCTTGTTTCCACTTCAGGAGTTTTGCTCTTTCTCTGCCCCAGATCTTCCCCTGACTGGCTCAGTCTTGTCACTGAGGCCTCATGCCATGCACCACGTCCTCTGAGAGGCCCCACTTGTCCATCAAGCCTACAGGAACTCTGCCCCATCCTCCCAGTAATGGCTCACAATACTCTTATTTGGTTATCACTTTCTGAAATTGTTTAATTAATTAATTGGTTTATTTTATCTCTGTAACCCTAGTGCAGACTGCATGAGAGCAGAGGGGTCTTCTTTGTCTTATTCACCCATGTATCTAATACCTAGAACAGAGCTTGGCACACAATAGATACTCAGTGAGTATTTGTTAACGAATGATTGAGTTGGTCTGACTCTAGAACCTGAGTTATTAACTTCTATCATGTACTTTCTCTCCTTGAGAAATAAGTGATGACTTACATTTGTTGATTTTCTCATTCCTATTGTTACAGATCAGTTATAAACATTTTCAGCTCTCTTTTCAATACCTTTGTCCCCAAATTGAAAAAGTCATAATTATTTGACCTGAAAATAATAATCAATTACTTAGGAAAAAAATATTTCTTAGGCAAATTTGTAGGAATTTAAAGAGAAGTCAATTGATTAAATTTACATTGAAAAGTATAAATAATATACACATTTCTCTTATTTGAAAGGATTTCTCCTAATTCTTTTAAATCTGAATTAAAATTTATTTGTGATAAAACAGTTTTTTATAAGAATTGTTAATCTGTAAAGTAGTTCATTCATTTTGCATGGAAACTTTCAGTATCTAAAAGTTTTGAAGGTTCCTATCAGCAATTCTACTGTTTAGGACTACATCCTACTAATATACTAGCACCACTGGGCAAAGATAAGTCTGTGCAAAATTAAACACGGCAGCATTGTTCATAATAATGAAAATTGTATTAAATTTAAATGCTCATTATTAAATCAGAGTGTATTCATAGAGTGAGATGCTATACAGTCATGAAAAGAATTGGAAAATCCACATATGTCATGAAAAATTATCTAATATACTAATTGAGAAAAGCAAGTTTCAGAACATTCTGTTAAGGGTGATAAATAAAAATGGTGAAAACATTTTAACTGTTTTTATGGTGTGTGTGTGAGAATAAATGCATGGAAAAAGGTCTGGAAGATGGGCAACAAATTGCTAATAACAATATGGTCTTAGCAGGGAGATTCAAGGTGGGGAGAGCCTTCCTGGTTTTCCATACCTCTGGGTTGTTCAGTTTTATTTCAACAATAATGTATTATTTGTAAAAGAAAAAAATTAAACAAATGTTGAAATTAAAAAGAAATGTTACTGACTTCTTTTGTAGCCAGAGATAACTATCTTGCAATAAGAATGGAATTACAGGGCTAAAAAGAGTAGAAAGTAGAGCATATCCAGCTGTTACCTTGGAGGGTCCTACACGCTCCTTGTTAAGTGAAAGCGCCAGGACTGGGCCTTGGGTCGGAGGGACATAGCAGCTGTATACAAGCCGTGTGACTCTGGACAAGTCACTTCCTCTCTTGCTGCCCAGTCTCCATGTGTGTTAAAAGGAGCTAATCATGCCCACCAGATTGCAGGGTAGGGATGGTTACATGCATATAGTGATGCGTAGGCCTAACTGATGACAGCGTGGGAAGGAGGCTGCGGTTGAAATGGGATTTGGGGTGGACCCCATCATCACCATTTTCATCATTGCGTGCCAGAACTCTAACAGAAATTTAGAGAAGTTGAGTGACTTTGCCCAAAGTGACTCAGCTGAGGAGTTAGAGCCAGGATTCAGGCCCAGTTCTGACTCCTGTGCGTGAGCACTTAACCGCTGCACTGCCTCTGGCTCGCTGTTCCTCTTCTCCAGTTTTCACAATTAGTCAGAATTTGTCATTCTTCAAAGACACCCTCTAAGTGTATTCTGTTCTCTTACAGACCAGTGACATGGTGAGAGGCACTGACTCTAGTTACTGTTGTTGTTTTTGTTTTTATTTTGATTCTATTAGGGAAGTAATTACTCCTGTTTAGAAGACTCAGCTTTGGCTACACATTGTGCTAATCCTGAGAAGTCTGGGCATGGCAGCAACTCAGATTCTAGCTGTGGATATGTGAATAGTTACTTCAGTGAAGTCCCACATCTGCTTTATGAGTATGTTCTAGAAAATTAAATACATTGTCACTGATGCCTGGGAGACAGACCTGGCCCACTGAAGTGGCAAAACACGAAGGTCACTTCCTCCTCGCACTGACTGGGAAAATGGTGTAAAAATATACAAAACGCAGTAGATACGAACTTGAGGCGTTAGCTGTGTACCACACTTTGCTAGGTGTAGACTAAATTGGAGAAAACCTTTCCTCAAAACCCAGATCATGCGGAGCATTTTGTAGGCAGATATTTTTGAACCATTTGTTACTTTGGATTCACTGGTCTGGGTTCTGGACCACAGAGACCTTGGCATATATTGGTCTTAGAGTGGCATGTTAAAGAAACCATAAGCAAGTTTTTATATGAAGTACAAGTTATTGAGATAATAGAGTGTATTAGCAGTGTTTGTGTCTGGAAAATCATCTTTCCCTCTTTTGAAACCTTTAAAAAATTTTTAAGTTGAGGAACTTGTATGGAACATTTTTTTTTCAATTTGTCTTTCATGCAGTATGTTGTGCATAGCAGTATATAATAGCACAATTAAATAGATAGCTAGGCTGGGTATATTTGAATGCATGAACAGATTTTCCTTTATATAATTTTTTTCTAATTTTGTCAGACTGATTAATATTGTGATTTGTTAATGGAAGGAGACAATAAAAGTAGTAGATGAAGTTCATTGAGCACATACTATGTGTATCAGACATTTTGCTAAATGCTTTATATATGTAATTGCTCAGGTAAAGTACAATGCTAAGTGGATTATAAATCATTAGTAATTTTGTACAGACATCAATAACATCCTGAGAACATTGTTTTGTTTCATATTCTACTCACTTTACTAAGTTTTATCTTCTAAAATAAACATTTAATGATGTTATGTAACTGGCTAATCATTATAAAATTCTTGTGTACTCCTGCATTTTGTTTACAGTTTTTTTATTGCAAGAACTAATGTCCCTGGCTAACGATCTCTTGAGAATAAAGAACAGAACTGACCTATGATGTAAATACCTGTAACATTTATTCTTATGCCGTTACCTAAATTGGCATGTGGTAGCATAGACAAACGAAGCTTTTTGCTTTTGTGGTAGACTGTTATTCTGCAGCCTCCAATGAAGCACCAACTACATAGATACCCATGTATATTACATACATGTGTATATAATTATATAAATGTAATATGTATAATATATATATCATATATGTATGTAAAATCAATATTTTTTTAGACATATAATTTTAAAAATCTGGGCTGGGCCATGGCTTTCTTTAACCAGTAGAATGCAGCAGACATAACCATTAAACTGAGCCTCCGATTACAATTTGCTCACTGCCCTTCCAGGCTTTATTATGAGTCTCCTCAAGGTCCTACTCCTTTAGCTCCTACCCTAGTCCCGATGCCTATTTTGGTTATCTATTTCTGCATCATTAATTACCCCCAAATTAGGGGTATAAATAGAATGTATTGTTTCTCACAATACTGTGCTTTGAACGGGCAGCTCTTAGGCTTCCTGGGTTGTCAACCAGGAAGCTGGGATGGCTAGAAGAGTTGAAATGACCTCACTCACACGGTTGGCAAGTTGGGGCTGGTGTTGGTGCTGGCCCCAGCTAGTGTCTTGGGGCTCAGCTGGGACTGTTGACCAGAGTCTTTGTTCTCCTCTGTGTGGCTCTTGCACATGGCTGGGTTGGGCTTCCCCCCCCTAACTGTGATCTCAGGTAGTCTAAGTTTTTATGTGGCAGCTAGCTCCCAAGGGCACAAAGAGGAAACTCCCTTGCCTTTTTAAGGTTTAGACCTGCAACTGGCACAGTGATCGTGAAAAACACCCCCAAACTTAGTGTTTCAAACAGCAAGTTTGTTGTCGCTCATGATTCTGTGGGCCAGTGGCTCGGCTCGGGGCTTTCTCTGCCCCACTTGATGTCACCTGGTGCTGTAGTCACAGCGGCTGGCCGTAGATCCTGGGGCTCAGCTAGAGCTGTTTAGTGGAATAACTTGGTTCTCCTCCGTGTGATCTCTGCACGGGGCACAGGCTTCTCACAGCATGATGACTGGGTTCTGAGAGAGCACGCCAAGAGCAAGAATTGTAAGAGTAAGGAAGCAAAGTCTCCAGTTCTCTTAGGGGTTGAACTCATATCTAAGAACATTATTTCTGCCTGATTCTATTGCCACACAGTAATTCAAGGGGATAGGGGATAAATTCTGTCTCTTGATGGGAGAGGGGCACATAGAGAGTGGGAAGGAATTGACAGAGGCCATATTTAGAGATTATCTACCATAGTTTATATGAAAGGAATAATGAAATCCCAAAGATGAATTTCAGAAATAAACACACCAGCTTAGAGGGAAAAAAAACTTGTATATAACCAAAGTAACAAATTAGACTGGTAATTCTGGCAATATTCTTCAGATTCTCATGTAACCCATAACCCATATCAGTAAATTTTGAATAAGTATCCTTTACTTTTATTATTTATTTTTAGCCTCTCCCTCTCATCCCTCTAATTCATTTGTATAAATTAAAACTATTTCTTTATTAACAACATTTATACATTTGCTTTTACTTTTATTATTTTAACATTACCATTATTTCCTTGAGTTAGGTTGGAATAGATCTTGATACATTTCCTTTACCTCCATGATTTTGAATAGTGTTATTGTATTCAAACTCTCAAGGACTTAAGAACAATATGTAGAAATACTTTGCTAGTACAATATGAGAGTCAAAATTTCATTTATTAGAAATGACTACAGTTTTCCTAAAATATATATATTTTTAATTGGGGCACTACTCATATCCTTTCTCCTGTCTCTCTCCTTTAATATCCTCTAATTTGTCTTCTGTCCAGGCACTCACTACCTTCTGAATTCTCAGTGCTGCCAAATAACATTATATTATAAACATCATAGTAGGCACCTAATAAATATTTGTAGAGTGAGTGAGTCCAAACTCCACTGGAACAGGCATTCTTATTTACTTTTATGACTATAGAAACCGAGCTCCAGGAAACCGCCCAAGTGCTGGTGGTTACACAGTTTAACAGTTGCAGAGTCAAAGTCTCGGTTCATCTTTTATTTGCTCCAACCCCTGAGTCTTCCTACCTTATCCTCTGTCTTTCCATGTAATTCCTTTCTAGGGCCTTCTCCTCACCAAAGCTTCAGTATAACACTTTCTTTCCTCTTTTCTCTTTCCCTTTCTCTCCTCCTTTCTGGTCTCTGTATCAAAATTTTTCAACCCTCAATTTGCCGAGTGAGCTCTCTTTGGAATCAAGAAGAAAGTAAACTGGGTGAACAAAATCCTACTAACGGGGGAATGACCAGTACCAGCGGTAACAACGACAGTAGCGACAGCTAACTCAGTGCTTGTTATGTGCCGTCTTGTCCACACAGTGGGCCATGGGGTAGGTATTTTCATCCTTGTTTTGTAGATGAGAAAATGAGATAGGGCTTGAAATTAATTTATGTTCTCTCTGACGATAAGCCGTACCATCCCAGAAACTGTATTTTACAGTTTAAAAGATTATCCTAGTCACCCTAAAAACCCTTTCGATAGAAAAATTGACAAATTAGGTGAGGAAGAGAGCATTCCAACCACGTGCAAGGTCTGTAAATTAGACTTGATTAGAGGTTTTTAGTTCTGGCTGCACATTAGAATATCCTGGGGAATTTCCAAAAAGTTCCCTGACCCATTGCACACCAAGTAAATTAGAATCTCTTCAGTTAGAGTCCAGAAGAACTTTTCTTTTTTTTTTTTTAAGCCCCTCAGGTGGTTCCAGTGTGCGGCCAAGGTGGAGTACTACACAGCATCTGCAGAGATGTGTGTGAGAGTAGCCAGGGGCTAAGCGTGAGTCGTTCTCCTGTCACCGCGTAGGATCACGGTATTCACAAGCAGGGGGTGCTCAGCAGATGTGTGTAGGTAATCTACACACATCCAGACTGATTGAAATATGGGAAGAGCTTTGAAATCTGGAAAGTTAGGATGAAAAGTTTAAGTACTGTACAGATGTATAAATGTACATCCTTAGTCACAAGCAGAAAGTACTTAAAATAATGCCTTAATTATGCTAGTTGGGCAAGTCAGAATTTGCTGCTAACCATTTTTCATGCCATTGTTTATAAAATGTATCTTTATCTTAGCTATGACATCATGCGCACCTTCCATGATCCCAAATGTCCTACGGATGGAGAAAAGCCATTGCTGTCGTGCCATGTATGGTAGTTGTAGTTGCCTTGTTTCCTGCCCTTCTCATCTCTTGTCTTCTTATCCTTCTTCTGCCCTTTTTCTTTCTTCCTTTCCCTACCCAGAAGAGATAATTGAGAGATACTAACAGAGCTGAAAGTATTCATTTCATAGATGAAAACAAAATGAGTCAGTGTGTTTTTGCCTCCTCCCCTGACCCCTTCATTCTGTCTTTTCAATCAATATAATTATAAAAACAAGAAGAAAGAGTTGATTATAGATTTTGGTTCCCTGGTGCTCAACAGCAACAACAACAGCAAAAGCAGACGTTTCATATCCCAGTTTATTTGTATAAATTCTGCCTCTTTTCCAGAAAGTATTTGAAGCTACACAGAATATAATAACATTACAGAAAATTATTAACATATAAAAAGAAAGGTTGAGCTCTTTGAAAAGAGAATGTAGCAGTGTGATCACCATATGAACTTATAGAATTTTCTGAATGAGTGAGAAATGTACTGTGGGGTTCCCGATTGTCAGGGCAAGAAAGAGTTTACAGAGTTGTAGCGAGCACAAGGAGGAAGTGTCTGGTGATTACTCAGGCGTGGCCAAGGAGCTTCTGCCTTGTGACCTCATAGGGGACTTTGTGTATCATGACAGCAGCATCCTTGACTACAGCTTCACAACAAATACCAAAGTAGTTCCAGGATTGCTCTGCCTTGTAGTTGAAGACATAACGTTAAAGCCAAACTCAGTAAAGCTGATCTTCTAAGATGTTGTTGGATTTGAGCTGATTTTTATAACAGAGACAATTTTTCCTCATTTATTTTCTATCATTTTACCCCATGAGTTATATGTTTAACCTACTACATAATTCTGTTTTCCTCTAGTTAACCATTTACTAACAGAGAAGTTTAGAACTTATTTTTAGTTGCTTGGGGCCCTTCAAAGGCCTGAGATCTGCCCTGTCTTGTTTTGGTTTCCATTTTTTCCCCCGAAGTGACCCTTGTTAATGGAGGAGAGGCTGATAGATTACGTAGTTACCTTGGAAAGTGAGCAACCAGGACTCACATGTGTTGATGTTAATGGTTATGGGCAAGGAACACTTTTCCTTCTATGACTGTGTCGCTTCAAAAGTAATGATGCATCAGAGCAATTTAGAATATTATGGTGGCAGGTATGGGCAGAAAAGAGGTGCTCTGTTCTTCCAGTGAGATAAGCTAGCAGAGCCCTACCCTCCCAAAGACTCTGAATCCCACATTTGGCCAGGCTTTCAGCTTAGAGTCTCCTGCTGGTGTTGTCTGGTCTTCAGAAGTAATGGTGAGCTGAATCTGAACTGAACTGAGAAGGCAATTTTTACCATGCAAAATCTGTTTATGTAAAGTTGAATTTCAGTTGTCTTTTTCATTTCTCTTTTGGCAGCAAACATTAATGCTTGAGGACACGCTGCCACTCATTTCTGGGAAGCATCAAATATTTGGTTTTTATCTACACTCAGACAGAATTAGTTTCAAGTCGTTTCTGTAGGTATTAAAACATAAATATTTAGATAAAACAAGTTTATAAATTATGTAATTTACTCCATCATCTGTGGAATGATGAATTTTTTTCCTATGGAGATTGAAAAATGTATTGAACACTTACTTTGTAAAAGGCCTTATCATCACTAATAAGTGCAAAGTTGGGGGTTACATTATAGATAATAGACATGGTGATAGGGCACCGTAAACTTTCAGTCTGGTTGAGAAGTGAAAATATTAAATTAAGTTAGTAAAATTATTTTAAAGTAGAATGTCATTGAGAAACAGAATTATTCGTTGTAGTAAAAGTTGAGTATGGATACGGTTGGGGCACCTTAGAAAAAAAGAGTAAACTGAAGTTAAAGTTAGGTTCAGAATAGGTAGATTTTATACCAAGTATTGAAAGGGAAAATCAACATGGATTGGTAGAGATGACTGAATTAGGAAGGAGGAAGATTAGGAACATATTTTGAAAGTTGTCTTGTGTTTCTTTCTGGCAACTTCTTGAGATGGAGAACTTGTCTGATAATCATTTTCATTACAATATTAAAATATAAGCATTATGTTACTTTTAAAATGTGAATGAGGCTCTGATTAATGACTCATTTATTTCAAGTATTTGAAACACAACTTCACAGCATGACAAAATAAATTTTTTGCTATATTTGACATTTGTTTTAATATGTGCATATATATGTGTGCATATACATATATATAAATTCTGTAATTTTGTGTGTGATCCCAGTACGTTTCTTGACGTTCAGATAATATATTTTTTATAATTAATCTTTCATCTCTCATCTTCAGTAGTGTGGGTGCTCTTCGTGTTTTATTTAAAACATTATACTTCAGTTTACCATTTCAAGACTTTTTTATTTAGAAAGGTATATTTTTACTTCTATTTAAAAACTAAAATTCTGAAAATAATATATTCAGATCTCTTTGTTCTGTTAAATTTAAAATTTTAGAAAGAAAATTTGAGTTTGTTTTAGATTGTTTTTGCAACATTGTTGTATTTATCTCAAGATTCTTGTGGTTTCTTTATTTTTAAAGGGGTCTCTAGAAACTGTATTTAAAAAACCTGAAAAATGAGTCTTTTACTTACACACACAAAATAACTCATAATATTGTAGTTATACTTCTTTAGACAAATTCCATTGAGATAACTAATTAGTGACGATGAAAAAGATTTTTTTATGGTTTTCCTTTATTTTGTCTCTCTCAAGAATCCATTATCATCCATCCATCCATCCAGTCATTTATTCTCCCATTTGTTCATCATATATGTATTAAGTATCTACAATATTCAAGAGAATGAGCTGGGGTTTGGATGGGTGAGAAAGTGCCATGAACGTGACTAGCTCATCAGAATTCTGACTCTGGTAGACAAAAGTAGGAAATATTCTTTTCCATAAGTATGGGTTCAGTAATGTGCTTTTAGGAATTTTCAGGTGACAAAGAAAATTTCCAGCTTCTAGGGAGGTGGGATGAGATGAGTGCTTCAGAAATATTTTTTCACTTAAGCTGACTCACTCAATCCTTGTTTGGTTTTTTTTTTTTTTTTTTTTTGGATGAAGGAAAATGTTTTACTCCTTAGCATTTAGTAAAACAAATATGATAGAAATCTGTTGTCATATCAAAATGCCTAGAATATGCCTGGATTTTTCAAGACATTTCATATTGTCAGTACTTTTATTTTTCGCAGTTCAAATACAGATATTACTAAATACTCCTTAACATGACAGAGAGTGTGAGGCGCTATCTGCCCTCAAAGCCCAAGTTTTTTCCTTTACTAAAGAAGCCTTACTTGCAAAACTGCCACTTTTTTGGAGAAGTGTTTATTGTGATCTTTGCTTGTTTTTCTTTTGCTTCATTTTTTAATATATTATTTTCAGGGGCAAAATCAGTGAAGGCTTGGACAATTTAAAACGTGTTAGTCCTGTGGGAGAGACATACATCCATGAAGGACTAAAGCTGGTAAGTTCTTTTACATTTATGAGTATAGGAGAGAATATTGTCTTACTCTGTAATGAAATAAATATACCCCTCTAGAAAAACTCAAAGACCCTATTACATGTTTATCTTAAAATTTAAAAAAAATGCTCTTAGTTGTTCTAGGAATGAGACTGACAGGAAACATTTACTGCAGTGATAAGAAAAGTTTTGATAGCATTTTGCCTTTTAAGGAAATTCCCCTTTTCTCTGCAGCTATATTCAGAGAACCACATTTTCTCTGTGATTATGGTCGACCAAGACTTAAAAGCCTGTATCATTTAAACCAAATAGTTACTGTTCTAGAATGTCAATATATGTATATTTCAAATTAAAATAGTTAACACAAAATACCCTGTTTTAAAAGCCAGTCCAATGTATTTTGACTTTGCTAGACTTACAAATTCAGCTTGGTGGAACATGCTGGTTATAAGTTTAGATTAACTTGTGAGTTGGACAATTATTCTTCCTTTTCAGGCAAATGAACAAATTGAGAAAGCGGGAGGCTTAAAGACCTCCAGTATTATAATTGCTCTGACAGATGGTAAGTTGGACGGTCTGGTGCCATCGTATGCAGAGAAGGAGGTGAGTGTTGAACTGAAACTGTTCTTTCCACCCCAGTGTGCTTTGCTGTATGTCTCTGCATGGATAGCCTGATCTTTGAATAATTCACCTCTCTGTCTCCCTCTCTCTGTCTCTCCCTCTATTAGGCAAAGATATCCAGGTCACTTGGGGCTAGAGTTTATTGTGTTGGTGTCCTTGACTTTGAACAAGCTCAGGTAAGTACAGCAGATCTGTGAATTTTAATCTCAGCCAAATAATTGTCTTGAGGAGAGCTTATCAGATTTTTTTTCACTGATGACTTATGATGACAGTAATCAGTAGTTATAGATTTCTCTATAAAAATGGCCAGATGTCTTGAGCTCTATGTTTATAGTGTTTGATTTCCTTACTGAAAACAAAACTCTAATTTTCTTGAGCATTTATTTGGTTTGAAGTAATTAACATAGGAAAAACTTTTGGATTAAAATAATAGGAATACTCCTCTTCTTTGACTCAACTGACAAGATTATCATGACAAGTCTTGTTTACGTGTTTTAGTTTGATTGAAAACTCTACTCTTAGGAGTGCAGGGATTTGGGAAGTCTGTGCACGTAGAAATCTTTAATAATTTTCCTTACAAAAACCAGTTTTTTTGATGAAGTTTCGAGGGCTTACACATTACAAATTTTTTTCCACTGACAATGTGATTTTACATTTAAATGCTTGGTTAAGTACACCTGAGATTCTTGAGTCTCGTGACATTTACAGCTAGTAGAACTCTGCTGTTTTGAAGTTGAAACTCAAGTAAAAGGACCCTGATCTCAGTGCATTTTGTTGTGATACACTTAGAGTAACACTAGTACCGTCACCTGCAATTCCTGACAGTGAAGTAATCCTCTGCTGTAATTTTTCAGATGCACATTAACTGAAACATAATGAAGTGTAAAAAGTATTTTATGTCTCAACCACCCCGTAATTAAATTTTTCTCCTTTTTCTAAAGCTCGAAAGAATTGCTGATTCCAAGGAACAAGTTTTCCCTGTCAAAGGTGGATTTCAAGCTCTTAAAGGAATAATTAATTCTGTGAGTATTTCTCCGCAGACAGGAGAGGCTCATAATTGTAGATATATTTTAAATGTAAAAAGTAATCTTGATATCCAGTTCAGTTGGTCATTATCTTGAACAAAGAGATTAAGAAGGAAGTTGGATGTTGCAAACGCAGGGAAATTCTAAAGATCTGGATCTTGTTTGTAAGTGAGATTTGGTATTAATTCTTGTAAATTGAGCTCTGTGAGCCTGGGTTTGTGATTTCAAGTTTAAGATTTTCATAAATAGTCCCAGAGCACCCTTTGAGCATGGAGTTCCTCACCGTCTTGATATCTTGAAAGTTTTATAGGCTTTATAGAAGTGTAAAATAAAATTTTGGATTGGAATGTGTGATTACTTCCTCCTCCAAATATGGTATGTCTTAGCTATCAGTCAGGCAACTGGAACCAGCGGCTGAGGATTTGACTGCTGTTGTTGTTCTTTCCATTTCAATGATTAATGGTTTCACTGGAGCTCGTAATACTTCTGTTTGGAATTCAGTTGAGCTGTCTCTGGTGATCATTAGAACCGGGGCCACCCTAAACGGGGTCTGGGGAAGTGGAGTGATGAAATGCAAAGCAAAGCTCCTAGGGCTTCACAGCTGAAGTTTATGTTTTGTTTTACTGCCTTTTGCTAGAAGCACTAGGAACGGTTGCTATTAAGTATTTATGATATTTTGGTAAACAACATTCTAAAATGGAAGTGAATAATATACATTCTCTAAGCCAAAGCTTTTCCTTTAATCTTTAGATATTTTTGAAGGAAAAAAAAAATCTCAGTTTTTTTCTGACATTTGGTTCTGGCATTTACAATTTTTTTTAAAGATCATGTTTTTTTCAGAAACTAGTGAGATTTATTGAATTTGTTTTTGGTAGCCTGTAGGCTTTTCTTCCGCCCATAATAAGTGGAGCTTTTTAGAGGAAACATACGATTTGGTTCTATCCCATATTAGTATGACTAGTGGACAGGCCAAGTGTAAGTGCAGAATGGAAAAGAGATTCAATTATTTTAGGAGTTTACATATGTGTTTAGTTTTAGGAAAAATTTTCAATGTAAAAAATAGTAAATACTTTTATGGCTAGATTCATGATATATAGTCTACAACTGTGATTGGCTTTAAAATATTAAAAAATGGATTGACAATGCAAATAGAAGTATCATTTGACCCTATAAATAAATCAGTGTATTGTATTTTAAATAGAATTTTACTATACTTGTGAATTTGCAATTATTTTTATAATTAATACTGGGGAGGAGAAAAGACCTCTGTGGGTTTTTCCCTTGGGAAATTTTTGAAAACTCTCTTTTTGTGGGTTATGACGACAGATTTCTCTTTCAAGGTACTAGTAGTTGACTATCAGAGGAGATAAAGTTGTTGTTTTATTAAATTCATTTGTTAAAGTTCATGGTTTAAATTTGTATTAGAGAAACTTCAGAATGGAATTTCTAACTACAGTGTTTCTTGCCTGAAGTTCTTGATGGACTTTAGCTCAAGTGAGTTATGTTGAAAGATTTAGCATGGAATTAGAGAGAGCTGGGTTATTTTAGCCACAAATTATGAATGAAGCCTCTTGAGTTTCCTCTGGAGGTGGCTGATGGGTATAGCTATCATCTCATTGTAATTAAACTTCAGCTATTTTGTCACAAATGGAGGAGTAAATGATCCTCAGGGAAGCCAGCCTCTGGGGAAGCCCTGGCAGTAACTTGGCAGAGGTGGCAGGTAGACAAACGGAGCCATTACAGTCAAAGCTGATCCCACTAATCGCTGAGATTTTTGTCAACATGATGCTAGTTTAGGATTTCTGCCCACTTTGTAGAAATTTAAGGCCATTCAAACACTTTAGCTCTCTTCAAGGCAGAGATTGCTCCACCTCTGATAATATACAAAAAGTATACTTCTGCCTCAAATTTGAATTACCCCTTATACTTACAAATTATATTTTAAAAATTTTATTTGATACTTAAAACAAATATAGCGTATCTATTTCAGGGTAAGGGCAGACAGAAGAGAATATCTCTCTGTTCTTTAGGGTTTACCAAACTAATGGATAAAATTGTACTGTGGAATGTATGTACACGAAACTAAGCAAATGGAAGAAAACAGAAAATTTAAGTCTTTCAAGATACTTGGTACTCCGAAGGCAAAAATATTTGCTAAATAGATTACAGATTTATTTTTCCTGATAGGAGTCATTTAAGTACATCTGGCCTTATTGTCAGTGCATTCATTTCCTTGAAGTTAATCTTTAATCGAGAAAAACTGATAATGTGATTTTCTTATTTCCGTTGTCCTTCCTCCCCTGCCCACCAAAATCCAGTGATGGTTCGGTCCCCTTGTTTTATAAGATAGCAAGTTTTGTTAAGACATGGTTTGTCTAGGCTCAGCTTCTTAATCAGCAAAGATTGGAATTTAATTTTGGAGCCTCTTTTTATCACAGTTAGAAACACTAAGTAGTCCTGTCTTTTACAGCTTCAAAAGCAAGGGACCTGAAAGGGCCTTTGTTATGAACATTTTGCTTGTTAACAGTTCAGTGCCTTTTCTAAAATTTATTTGATTCAGAAAATCACATTACTGTTCTATTTTAATTTGGAAGGAATGTATCATTTCAAAATTTTTAGATTTCTATCCAGGCAAACAGGATAAATAACATTTTTTTGTACTATTGGTTTAACCTCCACTCTTAATTAGCACATTTGATGGTTTAGAATTCATTATCATCATCATGTAGGTACTAGTGAAAACCTTTTCCTCTTTTCCCGTTATCTAATATATTCTTTCACTTACTCATTTATTGAGCTCTTACTATGCTTAGGGCATTGTGTTAAGCTTGAAAGAGAAGACTCAAATAAGACAAATTCTCTGTTATAAAGCAACTCGAAAATGACAATTTAAGGTTTGGAATATGGTTGGGGCCCTGCAAGAATTACAAAGTGTGGGAATTTGGGAAAGGGAAATTTCCGTGCGTCACCCTATGTAATAAAAAGAAATCCTACAGTGCAATTTGTGTTAAAATGCCAATATGGCTAGAGTAAAGTTGACAGAAAGGTGGAATAATTTGGTCATGTGAGGCTTTGACAATGAGAGTAAGTATAATTAGAAACAAGAAACACGGAACTTCAGGAACAGCCTGGGCTGAGTGGCTGAGGCACCATAGTATTTGGTTTCGATTATGGAGCTATCATGGGGGATAAACATTGACAGGCAGGCTGGACCCAGATTATGGAGACTCTCAAATGTTTAGATGGTGAATTGCCCCTTATTGCATAAATAATTGGGGAAGCGTGGAAGATAAATTTAGAGCATGAGATTCATATGATAGCAGTGAACATTCAGGAAGAATAATCTTTGGGTAATGTATAGGGTGATTTGGAAGATAGAAAGCTGTGTTACGTCTCTTGCAATAGTGCTTGTGAGACACGGTACAAAGAAGCCTAATATAGTGAAGACAATATGCGATTGGGAGTAGGAAGACCTGAGTGCTCTGCCACTGCCTAGCCTCGTGACCTTGTATATGTCCTGTAATGTAATCTCTCTGAGTTAAAATTTTCATCAGTCAGTGCGGATAATGATACCTATTTCATTGGGTTGTTTTGTGATTTAAGTGAGACAATGATTAAGAATGATGTAACTCAGAAGATGTGGGCTTTAAAGCCTGTGGTGGGAAGCTGGGAATGGCAGGAAGATGGGACCATGTGGGGTGGGGTTATTGATTCTTCAGGACGACAGTCCACTGAGAGAAATGGCCAGCATTCTAAACAATCAATGACTTAGGTCTAAAGGGGGATGGTATTGATATGTGCAAGGATCACATCTAGTAGGTGGGTCATAACAAGGATGTCTAGATGGTGTAGCCACGCAGAGTCAAGTATCTGACTGTGCCCTGGTTCCAAATCCTCGGGAATCGGGACTCGGACCCAGCCAATAACTAGAAAAGGAGATTCAGTATTCTCTTGACAAAAGCTATGTAGAATTTCAGGAAACTCCATTCTGAAAAGAGGCACAATTTTTGTGGGGGAAGTTGTGGTGCTAATTAGCAATTCATAGTGGTAATACTACCCTGTTAGGAAGGAAACTGCATCTCCCAGTGGACCATAGTTCCTAAGGGCTTATTTCAGGCCCTGGGATTCTAGGTCCTTCACAATAAAACTAGGTCAAGGACCGCAAGGGAAGCACCCAATAAACTCTCTGCCCTGGTCAGAATTGTGTCGGGAGCAGGGTGGGGCTGAACGTCCCTTTGTAAAATCGCTTGCTCTTGCTAAGTGGGGCTCTGGAGACTCTGGCAAATATTGCTGTTGTTATCATTGTGATGGCAGGGAAACTGGAAATAAAAAGGTAAATGTGGGGAGCTTTAAAAAATTAACAGAACCGGGGGCTCACTGGATAGAGGATATAACGGGCAGAGAGAGGAACCAAATGTGACTTGGGCCCTCCACCCCTGGCTCGTGTGAGTACCTAGAAGCATTGCAAGTGAAGTCTGTTCTCACAGAGGGTCTGGAGTGTGAGAGGACAAAATGAAACTGGGCAGAAGGGCAGAGAGAAGCTGAATGGGCCTAGGAAGAAACCTCGCTGGAGGATGTCTCTTAGGGAAGTGGAAGTCCAGGGAAATGTTCCGGGAAACCTGCAGCATTCGGTCATTCTTTCTCTTGTTTTTTCTCTGCTCTCCCATTACTCACAAACAGAAGGATATAGTTCTTCTATTTTCCACTTTACATTGTTTTTAAGATCTTAGAATATTAGTTATTTTTGGTTTCTTGGAAAAGTGATTGTAGGACTTTCATTTGAAAATAAAATTTTGTTCAGACGAGGATAGGTCAGATTGACCTGTGAGTGGCACACGGTTTCTAGTGCAGTGTTTCATAGTGCAGTCCTGTAGAAGAGGACATTAAAGAGAAAACAAAGCCTGATTAGCGAATAAAGGGAAAGAATAAAAATCCAAATGATCTGTGGCCTCCTTCCCTCTTTTTTTAAAAAAAAAACAAAGCCATGAGATATTTTACTCTTTGCAATTATTTCCGCAATTTTTATTTTTTTGCTGAAGTGAAACACTTCAGAAAGTGTTAAGCACAAGAGATGAATGAGTTGTGAAGCTGGGTTTATAAATAACCCTGATCCAAAAGAATTAAGAACACTGCATCTGAGGTGATGGCAGCAAGTGCCAGAGTTTCTAAGTACCTAATGGAGAAGTAGAGAAACATAAATAGGAAGGCAATGGTCACTCATACGTGTAGGAAATTTAAATAAAACTGTGATAGATTGTTTATAAAGGGAAACAGTGCAATATACATTTCACAAAATACCTTCATTTGTAGTGCTGGAAATACAAGCTTCATTTGACCTTTGGAGCCAAGATGTTTTTTCTCAGTAACATCTATTATTGTTAATGATAATATGTTATTATTATTTTTAAAAGTGTTGAAGAAAGGTGTCTAAACAGTATTTTAATGGATTGAGAAGACATTGCAAAATTATTTTCTCTACTGGAAAACCGTTTTCGTAGAGGAAGGTGGTACCTAATAAACATTCTGATAAGACCTTAGCTTAACTGCTTTCAGCAGGTTCTGCTATGAATGTTGACTGCCTCATTGTGGAAATCTCTATAAAGTCATGGTTTGATGAAAAACCTAAAGTCTGAGCTAACTATAGAGATATATTCACAGGGAAAGAAGAAAAACCAAACTGATACAACTTACTCAAATTGGAAATCAGTGTCTAGGACTCCTTTTAAAAAGGACTGGCTATAATGTGAGGCTCATTATATGTCAGATTCTTCTGAGCTTCTATTTATCCAAGGACCTTTAGTACTGAATATAGATGAGCTGTCCCTTATAACATCTTTCACATTAATGGTAGGAAGGTTGGGATCCTATTTCTCCCCCTCCTCCTTTTTTTTGCCCAGTGCTTAATATAGCATTGGTTACGTAGTCATTGTTTAGTTCATATTAATCAATAAATGGATACATAAAATCCATGCTTCTTGAAAATATTTTTATATTTTTATAATATATTTATGGTTTAGTTAAGCATTAAAAAAATCAGATCATTTTTTTGTTTGTTTTTGCCAGAAAATCTTTATTTTGGATTGACTTCTGATTCTGTATTACTTTGATTTCATCCTCTTTATTTATATTCCACTGTATTAAGACTTTTGGTTACAAATGACAAAAACCAAGTTCATAGTAGCTTAAGGGGGAAAAAGTTATTGGCTTTTACAGCTAACTGGATGGTCCAGAGGAGGAAATTGCCTCAGGTACAGTTAGATCCAGGGAATTAATCTGTGTTCTTAGGGTCTTCTCTCTTTGTAGGTTTTGCCTGTATTTCTGTTTGCCTCATTCTCTCTTTATTCAGATGAGTGTCAAATGAAAGTAATCACCAAGGGTTTCAGCTTATATGGGGCTCAACTAGCAAGCCCTTTGGAAAGAGAGACCTGTTGTCTCTGGGCATTGGTATACTTGGTCCTAGTTAAAGACTCTGATTTACTCCCTTGGGTCAAGTGCTCACTCCTGTAACAATTATAATCAACAAACATATCTGGACCAGCCTGGGTAACATGCCCACCCCCATGATGAAAGGTTGGGAGCAAGCTGGAGAGGGAGATGGTATCATGATTGATAGCCTCACTAGGACTCTGTGGAGTGGAGAACAATTTCCCCAGTAGAAAGGGAACACTGTTCATAGGTATGTAAGGATGAAAAACTGTTCTGGGTAGGGAAAAAAAATCAATAACTATTACAGTTTACTATATTCAAATACATTTAAAATGCTTTTGACATATTTTATTAAGTCACTCCACTTCTAAATTCTAATTAACTCAAAAATACAAATAGAAAATTTGCCTTAAATTATTCATTTACTTTACTGAAATTTTATAATCTTGACATCCATTGTCCAATGCTTTATTTGCATTTGCATGATAATTATACTTAATAATATTATTATTCTTTCCTTTTTCTTTATTTGGTTGGGATTGTAGTTTAAGAAAATCAAATCCATTTTCAATAAATAATTACAGCTTTGTGATATTTTGTGAGAAAACTAAAGTGGTGGTACTAGGTTACATAGCCAAAATTAAGTGCCAGATGTTTATTTCTTAACATTAATCTGTTGGACTACAAAAGAAGATGACCTTTAGAGGCTCACTTGTTTTTGAAAGCAAATTCAGTTGAGTGCAAGGACATTGAAAAGGAGGCTAAAATGGTTACAATTTGTGACTAAATGTACTGTCAGTGTAAATTATCATGAGTAAATGCATAATTCCTCAGTTATATCTCATTTCCCCACAAATATAATAAATCCTAATTTATTTGGAAGCAAATTTTTGAATATTTACTGTGTCCAAGACACTATTCTGATGTTGGGTTACAAAGATGGATATAGTATTCTTGACTTTTCTGAGCTCACAATTTTTAGGCATATGTGTTTGTAGAATCAATAGAACTGATAGAGCTTTTTTTTTTTTTTTTTCTATTCCTGTTGCATAGGAAAATATTTTATTTGCCACTCTGGAGTTTCAAAAAATCAAATAGAACAAATATAGACTTACCATGCTTGACAGGTCTATTTAACATTTCAGTTAATGAAACAAGAGAATGGGTAAATAGGACTAATATGAAATAATATATGCATCTAAGTGAAAAACATGTTGGGACTCAATTTCTTTAGATTCTGAAACAAATGGTACATTTATTATTACTTTATACCATAATTTCAAAGCACTTTTTATGGAAAAATCTACTCATCCTTTAAGAAAGCATTAAATGATTATTCTGAGTTTATGCTGAACAAAAGAAAGAGAGGCACATAAACTTTTGTTTTATATCCCAGTCCATTTTTGGGTGTGTTTCTGTGTTACAGTGAAAAAGGAAGACTTGCTAATATGATTTGTTGTGAAAATCACAAGATGCAGAGGAGCTTAGTTGTCACTTGGGTTTTTGTTTCGCAATTTGTGATACGGACATGATTTCACCAACAGGATAATCAGTAACTCATCTGTTATGTGTGGAGCTGAGACGAGTAAAAGGCAACAATCATAACTTACATTCGTCCCCAGATTTATTAGAGTAAAACTTTGTTTAGAATCCGTCGCTTGTGCTTAGACTGTTCCCTTGTTTGCCAAGGAAGAGAGAACCCATATTTAGAAATGGGTCAGTGCAGAACATGCCGTATTGAGCAACTGGTATTTTGGAGCTCCAAGCATTTTTTAAAAAATAAACAAACCAAAACATGTGATTACAAATTACAGTTGTTTTTCATTGAAGTATTACCTCTTAGAGAAAAATATATTTGGTAGGGATGTTTGGCAGCAAGATAGAAAGTAAAAATCATATGTCTGAATATTGAAAGGTAAAAAGCAAACAAGAAAAGATTGTGAAAAACATCTTTCTAGTTGTTTTAGCTGCTTATTTTATGCACATGTATGGCTGATTACTAAAGCTTCATTTTGAAGGGGACTTTTGGGGGGGAACTAGTGATGTTCAGTGATTTTTCCTCATGAAATTTAAACTTGGAATGCTTCATATTTGGGATGAACTCAGTGCTAAAAGCTTCTCAGTGAAGCAGAAAAAAAATAGTTTGCTTTTTTAGACCGTATTATTATGCTCACTGATATTTTCTGACATGCTGTATGTCATGGAAATGAGCAGTTTCTATTTGTTAAGTATACACTGAGAGTACTTGTAAATTATCTGCAAGGTACTGGTGTAGGTGATGTTATATACTCAAAGTCACTGTTAGAAAATTATTGCTAGAATGAATATTTTGAATTTTGAATAGAGTTTTTAAAATGTTGAAGATGTTTGGCTAGCATATTGAATTTAAGTGTGAAGAGATCGTCTATTTTGGGGGAAATACCTTTTTATTTAGAATTGACCTTAAAAAAGGAGGTCACAAAGGAAACCATTCAATGGGATTTAATATATTTTTCCTGTTTCCACATATCCTGTCTAGAATTAGCCCTTTTTGGAAAAGAAGAAACATATCTTAAATTTGTTTCTTTTTGTGTTGTTTTTATTGTTTCTTTCTCTTTAAAACAATTTTTTTTTCCGTTTGGCTCAGTGCATTGATTACCAAAAAATTGAACTGTCCAAATAAGTTTTCCTTTCATTGTGTGTGACCAAAAGATTAGTTCAAGTAGCCCCTCATTAAACTCTGTATTTTTAAATATGTTAAACAGTTCATTGTTATGCACCCCATTTATTTGTTTTGTAGTCTGAATGCTTATGCTTTTTATTAGAAAGTTTTACATTTAATTTTCAGTTAATTCAATAAAGATTAATTGAGCAGCTGCTGTTATAACATATTGTGCTGTATATTTTTTATATTAGATTGGTTTTGAATGTGAGGCATTATCATTCATTTAAAACATATTTACCTAGTTTCTTCTGGAAAGGGCTCTATTCTACTTTCCAAGAGTATCTTTCCCATTGCCATTTAGAAATCGGAAAAAATATAGATTTTAAAAATCTATCTTGGTTTATAATTAGTTGTAGGAAGTGGGCTTTTGTTTGTTTGTTTTGTTTACACTGGATGCTTGATCTTCAAATCATAAGACCTAGATATTTCTCACAAATTTAATATTAAACATCAAAGACACTGTGGGTCCTAAATAATATTTTGACTTCATCCCCTCATCTTAGCTAATTCCATGCTAAATTTTGTCTTAGATATATCCTGACTGCAATTCTCCACTAATTAATCCCATTTTATCTTCAGGGCCAGAAGAAAAGGGCCACAGCAATATCCATTGTATGCATTTCTTTCAGGCCATGATATGGCTTTTACTACCTCCTATATGTTCCATATTTGTTATTATAACATGTGTTCATTATGTAAACATGTTTAGGGACTTACAAGAGCTCAATCAAAATATGGGTTCATAGGTATCATAAAATGTCCAAGAAAGAAGAAATCAGGCCTGATGCTATCTGCTTATTTCTGCTCTAGATAGTTCCTTGATAATACTGTCAATTTTCCTGGTTATTATTCAGTAGTTGTAAAGATCTGATCATAACCCTATGGATGAGTAAGATAAGAAATTGTTTTATAACCAAGGAGATTCTTGAAAGAGTTATGTCTCTGTCTTAGCAGTGGTCCTCACACCTCCACAAATCTTGCGCATTCTGACTCCGAAGTGCGTGTCTGCCACTTGTTGCCCTGTGCGCAAATTTAGCCTGTAGTGAAATCGTACAACCTGACCACATAACACTAGATGCAGGCTCAATCCAAATTAATTTGCCTGGAGTATCCAGGGTGAAACCCCATTCTGGAACTTCATTCAGGCTGGACTTCAGAGGACAGCACAATAGGACCTACTTTGATCTCCTGCCAAACATCTGTATTCTCAGAAGCCAGCAAGCAGCACAGTCAGGGCTGACTCCTAAGGCTGCATCCGGTCTTACCGCTAACCAAACTAACCCAGAGGGAGGCGTAAACAACCTTATCGTATTCTACCCCACTCCCTTGCCAAAATGAGACATTCCATGAAATTTGTGTTTGCAGTGTTCACCCAAACTATTGAGAGTATTCTGATGATCTGAATTGTACAAATAACATATTCAAACTGTGTACAATAAGTTAGAAGCAACAGAAAATAATTAATGATAATTTGTAAGGGTGAATGCTACTGTTCCACACAGTTTTATCCCAAACAACTCATCAGATGGGAAATACTTGGATTTTTTTACTTTCTTATGAATTAATGGCAGGCTTTTTATCATACATTTTAAAGGAGGCATTCAAGACAAATACATTTTAAAGAGGACAGAAAGTTTTGATAATGAGTAAGGACAGTAACTGTTATTATAGAGATTAAATATATAAAACCATCTTTAGGCATTTCATTCCCAGTTTGGGACAATATGCTGGAATGTAGACCTTTTACACAAAGTACTAGAATTTAGAATTCTATATATTTCAACCTCTTTTCTTTTATAGATTTTTACTGGTTTATAAACACGAGTCTTGCCGATGGTCTTGTGTATACCATCAGCTACTCAGCCTAGACCTCTCCTGCCTGGAAGTTCACACTTTTATCTCCTGCCCAACCTGTGCCCTGTGGGTGCAACTGTAGGTTAAAAATGTTTAAAGACCCTGTGGTTCACAAATGCAGGAGGGAGAGAAACTAAGAGAAAGAGTTAGAGAGGGGCAGAGCTCCCTCAGGCAGACATGTAGGCCGACTTGATTTTCCAGTGTTGACGCTCCATGTTGGAACATATTCCTTCCTTGCATTTTTTGCTTTACTAATGGTTATGCTGCCTGAATTTCCATGTATAGGGATTTTCATGGCTTAAAAAAATAACCTCCTGAGGCTGTAATCCTGTCCAGGTTGTTTGAAGAGTCATCTTTTCACATATCCACATTCACATGTTAGTATGAATGAGTTCATGGAATAAGAACAACTACATTGAAATAGAATATTTGGGGGAGGTAGGGCAAACCTGGATTGTGATTGTGGTTAGAGAAAAAACATTTCTGTGCAACTAGAAACCTGGGTGAGACAATGAGAGGGGAGGGGCAAAGACTCACTTAGCCTATATCAAAAGTTTGCTAAAGTCAGCTTCACATCCAGAAAAAACAGAAAGATTAAACAAAACCAACAGTGCCAAACTTTTGCCTCCTCACTCTGAATGTCCTTTCTGTTCCCAGGATTCAGGCAACTTCTAGAGTGTTTGAACTATGAAACCTCAATACCGTTGACATAGTTACTTTTATGGAAAAAAATGTGTTCTAAGATTGAATACAAAAAATAACTTTTCTAAGCGCAGTTTGATTTTAATTTCCAAATTCCTACTATGTTCCCACACCAGTGTCAGGACCCCTGGTAGCTTGTTCTAGTCTTGCTTGTCTTTTAGCTTCTGTATGTTGCCAGGAAGTAACAAGTACAAGTGTTTTGTCTGTACAAAACCAAATCTGAGACCAAAAGCAGTAATAAAGTAAGAAAAAATAGAAAAAATGAATAAAAAGAGAGAGGGCTCTGAGCATTTGGGTGTCCTGTATATTACTAATTCATGGGATGATCCAAAATTTGAATTTATTCAAAGTCGGTGGTCCTGGGAATTTTAAAACAAACCTATAAAATCCCCAGTAAAAAAAACAGTGTAAGCCTAGTGACATACTTTTGAAGATAAGAAATAAGCCAGATTGTAGATTATTTTTGATAGTATAAAAGACATCCAGGCAAAACAGGCAGATACATTTCACTAGTTTGTTGGATATTAATTTGTCTAATGGATAGACCATTTATTCCAAGCCTGGAGGGTGGCAGGGGACTGGTTAGAAGAACGGAATTTGGGCTCAGTCAGACCTGGGGAGATTTGGCTCTGCTATTTAAAAAACTAATTGTTCTAGGATATTTTAAAAAAAATCTCTCTAAGTCCCAGTTTTCTCACCTATAAAATGGGGATAAAAATAGTATGTATTCTTAAGATTTGGAAGGATTGATTGAAGAAATTCAGATAAAATGCTTAGCACAATTTCTGGAATGTAATAAGCACCCAATAAATGGTAATTATTATTATTGTTGTTAGAATTTGAATTTTTGGCTATGGATATTTTTTCTAAATTTAGAAAGTTTAACTTTTGTCATCCGTATTAATATTTGAGGATTTAAAAGTAAGGATTGGGTAATAATATATTTTTTTCATTTGTAAATATTCCTTAATACAAATATTACTTTTTGAGTGAACAATTAGTATACTCTTTTCACAGCTAGCATCAAGTTCTTTGCCAATCTATCTATCTGTCTATCTATCTATCTATCTTTATATATATATCTCTTTCAAATGATGCAATTTTGCATCTAGTGTGTCCATGACTTAGAGTGCCCTGGTTTTGTTAATAGCATTTGGCTTATCTTTAAATTTGTTCTATGGTGCTGTTAGCTCTCTCTGATGTCAACTAAGGCTGACCTTTATTGGAAACTATTTTCTGTTTCTATTGAGACTTAATGAAGACAGACGGCAACATGTATTTGAAGAAACATCTTTACAAGATCCTCTGTTGTACAAATGATGGCTAAGTGCAGAGTATGAAAGATAATGCATCAATTATAGATGGGACATCTGATCCAATTTTCAATCAATCAGTAACA
Organism: Camelus bactrianus; assembly: GCF_048773025.1. Classification (NCBI taxonomy): domain Eukaryota; kingdom Metazoa; phylum Chordata; class Mammalia; order Artiodactyla; family Camelidae; genus Camelus; species Camelus bactrianus. The sequence goes on along the minus strand of NC_133540.1, from coordinate 90,085,556 downwards.
GTATTTAATTTGATAAAAACTAACTAGTGTTTAAAATAGTCATCCCCTCTGTCTTTTGTCATTTAGTGATGACAATTTTAATGTAATAGATCCATTATGATATTTTGAACATTTGAACTTGTGTAATTACTTGGTGAGAATGGATTATGAACTATTTTGTATTTATGGAAATGATTGTTTAAAAATTTAATGATGTAAACTATTTGTATACAAACATTAAATCACAACACCTTTTAGTTGTTCTTTTCTTAATATAGCAACATGGTAAACTCTCGATGGAAAAATCAAATTTACAACAAATTTTATTTTCTAAACATGCATACACTTTCTTCTCTCACTTCTCCCCCCACCACATTCTCTTGCTCTTTGACTGTTTTTCATGTGGAAATGGTTTTGGTGAACTTAGTTTCAAATTATGGGTCTCAGGATTTCCAATATTTACAATTTATTTGAGAGGTTAGATGCTTTTTCACATAAATTAACTTTATTCTGCTTTATCTTAGTCCTTTTATGATTGCTGATTGCTCACTGGATAGACATTTTTAATATTCTCATTAATTCATGCATTCATTCTGTATTTCGTAAGCATGGTGAACTTAGTTTCAAATTATGGGTCTCAGGATTTCCAATATTTACAATTTATTTGAGAGGTTAGATGCTTTTTCACATAAATTAACTTTATTCTGCTTTATCTTAGTCCTTTTATGATTGCTGATTGCTCACTGGATAGACATTTTTAATATTCTCATTAATTCATGCATTCATTCTGTATTTCGTAAGCATTTATTGGTTGTACTGCACGTACAAGACAACATGCTAGTCCTGAAAGGCTTGCACAGTATGTCATCCCATTTCTGTACTCAAAGAGTTCATCTTCCAACAGAAGACGTGACTCATACACTCAATATAAGGTCCTATGAAATAAAAAAAATCAAAATAAAGTTTAGAGAAAGATAGGTATGTTCTATGTGGATTATGTCAATTGGTAATTCCAGTTTTATGACTCATGGTCTAAACTGCTTGTCTTTCAATGAATGTGTTACCTGAATCACTTTTTCTTATCTTATTTTGTTAAAATAATTAAGTACAAATATTCAAGTAATCTAAGTATATTCTTACATATAATGTATACTTACAAGAATACTGTAATATACATTACTAAAAGATATAATTAATATTTAGTTATTCTTAATCTCTGCTTAATGTAATTTAATTTCTTTAATCTTAGACTTGAATAGAACATAAATTTCTAAATTATACTGGACATTTTCTTTAAATCAAAATACGTTACAGGGGATAAACAGCGACTGACTTTAGAGCAGTGGACCATCAATGGTCCTTGTAGGTGTTCATTCTCCAGTTTTAAGGCACATTCCATAAGAATTAATCATTTGATCTTTACTATTGGAACTTTTCTATTTTAGAAATGTTTGGATGGAATATACCAAATTAGAAGAGGAAGTCAACCCACACACGTTTGTTTTAATGTTTGAGATCTGATTTAAATATGATCAGTATTTGAAGAAGAGAGAAAACCAACATAATTTCAGAAATTCACACACATCATTCTGGGCTGTATAGTCTTTGACATGGCCTTTGGAAAAAATCTCTTTATAACTTCTTGATTTACTTTATCCTAAGGAAGTTTTAGAAAATGGTGTATATTTATAATAGACATAGTCTTTAAACCTCTCTCATATTTTTTTTTACTTTTTTAATATTTCTTTTTAATCCTTTTTACTTAAAAAAACAAACCAGACATCTCTATCTCCCCACAACAAGATGAGAAGTCTACATATGTGTTTGCTCTTAAAACTCTCTCCTACCTTTCTCTACCTTGACCTTATCATTTCAGTGTTATCTAGAAACTTAATTAGGGGTTAGTACATGTATATATTTTTTTCTTATTCTTTTCTTCAAATTTAACTGTTTTTAAATAACAACAACAACAAAAAACCTCTAACAAGATACTTATTCATCTATCTACCATACTATAAATTTATCTAATAGTTAAAATTCATAATATTTACTCTGAAGGCAATCAGTGGCCTGATGAGTGGCCTAATGTTGGTCTCCGGTATGTTAAAATCTGTGCATAGTGGTTGTTTCATTGCAAACTTAAAATTCCTTCTCAATTTTGTGAATTTGAATCAAGCATTTGTGTACCATTTGAAGTCCTCGGTAGAATACATTTTTTTCTTTACTAAGATATTTAAGTACTTTCACTTCATATATCTCATATAACATCTCTCGGGTTTTCCCTCTCACAATTTTCTGTGTTGAAACATTTTTCTGTACTGCTGATAGAGGTGTGTCTAAAATAACTAATAAAAAGTTTGTAAACTGTGAAATACTATCAGTCTCCTTAATGGGATTTATTTCTAAATAAATCCTTTCAGAATTGCTGGCAGATAAAATAGATTTGAGGGCTTTCTGTTTTCCTTTGACCTTCTGTTTTCGTAGCTTAGTTCTCATTTATCTCAAATCGGCCAAAGCTAAAGCAATAATGCCCCAATTTGTTAGCTGGAACCTTTTTAGCTTCATATTCCTTTGGCAGAACTTCTATATTCTGTTCCCTTCAGAGACTTGTTATCTGAAGTATGTCAAAATATTTAAAGATGTTAGTGATTTGAGATACTTTCCTTCCAAGAGGGCACATTAACCTTTGACAATGGCCCTCAATGGTTACCTAAATTCTTAATTGAACAAAACTCTTTCTTCAAAGGAGTGTCAATTATAGGAGATACAATAGCAGACCAAGAGGTGTTTGGCACTGAAAGGTCTTTAAGTGACTATGAAATGTCTTTGGTCATTTCTGAGTTTAAATAGACCTCATTTGGAGTTTCTCAGATGTAAAATGTTACTCTGTTTGTTTCCTAATCACTGAAGCCTCTATCACTATATGAAAAGTCGATTCACTGGGAAGTCATCTTAAAAAGTACAAATGATTCCCTCTTTCAGAGATGCATATTCAGCAACAAAAATTCCGTGATTCGATCCAGCTGATTTTAAGAGTCGGACAATTTACATATCCACTGTTATTAAAGAAAGCACGGAAGGCATTTCTGTTTCCTGCCACAATTCTTCCTTCCTGTTTTAGTTATGAGCAAAAGATGCTAGAAATGACTGTACATCATCTGTCTTCCACTTCCGTCAAGAAAGGAATGTCGTTCAGAGATCATCTGGAACTTGTCTGACTTTGCTAACGTAGCGCAGAGCAGTTCTAAAAATAAAGACAGGATTGTTGAGTCCATTAGGAGCAGCTCATTTCGTCATTGTTGTTTTTCGCCTGTAGCCTTGTGCCTTGTATGGTGGTTTCTGTTTCTCAGAACAAGTCTAAGAAAAGCCATTCTGTTCCTGTGCTCTGGGAATGCTGGAGTACAGAGTCTGTGTTTTTGAGAATAATGTTTGGCTCCCACAAGGAGCCTGTGTTCTGCAAGTGTAACGTTTGATGCATATAAGGAGGAATAGCATCCATGGGAATTGAGGCGGAGAAATTGAATAGAAATGCCAGAGTCAAATAAAAAAGTGTTTATTGATATTATATTGAATCTTTTAGTAGAAAACATTAAATTAGCATAATTAAACAGGAGGTCTGAATTGCTGTCTCGTTTTTGCCTGATGGGGAAAGTCAGCATGGATTTTATGGCCATCAGGAAATTTTAGTTATCTTTTCATATCCAAGGCTACCAGACTTTGAGGCAGCAACCCACTTTATCTGGGCTTATCTGTAGTTACTCTAATCAAATAAGGATTCCTACAGAATACAATCTTAGAATATATACTGAGAGACAACACAGAAATTTCGTAAGACCTCGGTAGTTGTATATATGATAGTTAATAAATGTTCTCTGTCGTCTATTGAAGTTAAGGGGAGGACCACACGATTATTAGTGATCTTATGATTCATTTTACCTGTTAAGAGTTCGTTCTATATCTTGGTCTTCTTTTTTTCCTTTTTAGATATTAGCTCAATCATGCACTGAAGTCCTGGAATTGCGGCCCTCAAGTGTCTGTGTGGGGGGTAAGTGGTTAGAATTTAAAAATACCATGTAAGAAATTGTACTTTTTTTTCCTAGTTAAAATACATGATTTGAAACTCATGTTGGAAAGAGAATAACAAAATTAACTTTTTTGGCATCTTTTTCTGTAAGAATTTTTAAATAATTCCTTGAAATATTTCTATTTTAAATTCAAATTTTTAAGATTGGAGTGTTATTTTAAATAATGAACATATTGTGTGACAGGCTTTTAAAATCTTCTGTATATTTAGTTCATGTTTGAGACCTTTCCTCTGACAAGTAAAATAAAATAGGAATTTTCCCTTTTATCTGATTATACCAACAGTCATATATCTGTAGACTTTGGGCTCCAGGCCTCAGTGACCTGGCCAAAGTACAATACCTACCAGCTTAAGGCCCATAGAAAGTGATTTATGGATGGATGACAGGGAAGAACCAGGTGGCTTCAGAGTTGGTGCTAAGAACGGACTCAGGTTTTAACACTTTCAAGCCATCCAACCCAAAGAGAGTGATTCTCTCTGGCCTGTTCTAGTTCTTCTTCAAGTCTGACCTGCAGTTTACTTTAAGAAGGAGAGATATGGGGTCTGGTAGGGTAGGAAATGTGCTGTGCAGTTTACCACAGAGCTTCCCAACTGCTGGATGTGGGATGAAGTTCTGCATCTTTTAGACTCTCTAATTAAAGATTATTGAGTTATTTAAGAGGAATAATGGATCTGAATATTCCAGAGCAGGATGGGATTCTTTGCATTTATAATTTTACCTAATCCTCATAACAGTGCTATTTGACAGTTCTATAATCCCTGGTTCACAGATGGGGAAACCGAGGCAGAGACAGGTTCAGTACTTGCTGTTAGTGGTGTCCTATTAGACTCTTGTCTGTCTGACTCCAGAGGCTCATGTTCCTTTTACTGAATTACATTTTAACTTTAAATGCATGACACTTTATTTTAACTTATAAGAAAAATTCCTTTCATAACACACTGTATGGAGAGTGGCATGGCAGTATTTTCTTTCACAGTTAATTACCGTATATATGCTAGATTATCTTGGGTAGGAAGTCTTTGAGAGGACTGAAAGTTAATCAGTGTTGGAATAGTTGAGATACCTTCTTATAGCAAAGCAGCGAACATTTAGTTGCCATTCAAGACATTTGATCAGTTAACTATTCTTCTAGCAGGTTATCTCACCCTCTAACATTTAGTGACTGCTCCTCTTACGCAGAGTACAAGCTAAATCAGCTTTCTTCAGTGATGACCATAGGTTATTAGTCCAAAATGCACGACTGTTGATGTGTTATAAGGTTGCATGCAACTGAAAATAAAACTGGGATTAGGGGCATGGAGAAGCTGTTAAAGAACTCTGTGTGGAGTGTCAGAGATTAAAGAAAACATAACACATGACTGTTCAAAGAACCAGAGAACCTGAGGCATTAATTTCTTTAAATTCGCATTCCTCAGTACCTGACAGGAGAGAAAAACATAGTTTTCTTTCCTGCGGATATTTTCCTAAGATGGCAAGTTCTTTCCTAAGAATTTGAGCAAGATTCTATTGTGTCTGTCTGGGAATGACTGTTATGCTTCAATTCTAATATCTTGGTCACTATTGGAAAACACTTTGTTTAAAAATAAAATAATGGGTCTCCGTGTGACAGTGAGTGGTAGTGTCACCGCATTTCCCTAGAGGGTCGAAGAAAGTGAGAAGAGCCCATCTTCCTTGTTATTAGTTGGCTGAATAGAAATAAGAAATTCATTTTGTGCATCTTGATCCTTTTAAGTTATGTCTCTTTGTTATTTTTTGTAAAGCAGTGATTAAAATTTTTATTTTCCCTTTTACTTCTAGAGGAATTTCAAATTGTTTTGACCGGAAGAGGATTCAACTTGGGCAGCCGGAATGGCAGTGTTCTCTGTACTTACACTGTAAATGAAACATACACAAAGAGTAGGTCCTCATGGTCTCAGTGTTGCTTGAATATCTGCACAGCGTATCGGTGACAAGAGTTTTCCTCTTTTCCCCAAATGAAACTGTGCTATATGTATGTTTTTAATCAGTGAGGAGAGAAATGAAGTCCAGTCGTAATACCAAGTAGTAATAATAATTAGTTGATGGTTATTAATAGTGGAAACATTTGCTCATAACTTAGTATTTGCTGGACCCTATCCTGAGTAGCCTTTTTTATACAAATGATGGGCTAGTGGCTGAAAAAGTCAAATAACTTGCCTGCGGGGGCACAACGAATAATGAGCAGAGCTGAGAGATGAGCCCAGTTTTCTTGACTGTCTTCTGTATGGACTACATGCACTGCTTGATTTAATTGCCTCTTTCTCCAGATTTATTTCTTGTCACTTTTGCCTGAAAATCTGACTATCTTGGACTACTCTATTATTTATTGCCTTATTTTATTGTCACTTGTTTTCTTCATCTAATTTTCCGATAATTTGTCAGCCAGTTTCTTGAAGACAAGCTTTTTGCCTTTCAGATACATTGTATCTTCAATGCCCACCCAGCACAGTGTTCATTGATAATTATCATATTTAAGAAATTAGGTTTTATTTTTCCCTTGCTTGGCTTTCAGAAAAGCAGATGAGTATAATGTTTTCATCTTCATTCTGAGTAAAAACTCCTCCTCTTTAAATAGATCTTAGTATTCGGAGCATTCTGGATCTCTACTGAGACATTTTCGCCTCATTGACAATTACGTTGTCTTCTAAGGTTTTATACTCTACGGCAGATGCTACGATTCTATGAACTCTGGTGGAATTATTTTTTGAGAGGTTCATCTACAATTTTATTGTTTATCTGATGGTTCTAAGCCCTCTGGTTAGCACAGCTTTGGCTACATACGCAGTAACTGCTCAATATGTGTTTGTTTAATTGAAGTGTGAGGATCTCAGCATGGTAAATGCCATGATTAATTCCTCTCTTTCCTATCCGATCATCATTTTAGTAAGGCAAGACAGTGATATTTGTAACAAACTCTCTTCCTAGGAGGTTCTACAACTGAAAAGGACAGAATAATTTTAGTGTTCTTATTCAGTAGTCATCTGTATCTAGGCGTTAGCTTTACCTAACTCCTTTGGATTACACATTTAAGTTGATTACACTATAAACATATTTTATACTTAGCTATATAAGGTTAAATTTATTAAAGTAAATCCTCAAACAAATGAATTAAATCATACTGTATTTTATTTTCATCATTCACCTTCTAGGATTATCCATTTGATTATGTAACTTTTCGGAATATTTATAGTCTAGATAATTTTTCTCATAAATTCTTAAAATTACAAGGGCAGTGTAAACATTCAGCTTTATAAAATGTATTTATGTATCATAGACATAATTATTTTAGTAAACTCTTAAAATAAATTTATTATCTTTTGGACATTTGTCTTCTTTACTCCATCATTTTTAAATTGTGCTTTTAAAATATATATCACTTATCCTTAACAATCTAATACATTAGCATAATGAGGAGGAAAGTTGATAATTTTATAGTATCTACAAGCTGCATGTGAACTTACTCTATGTCAAAAAATCATCATTTATAATTTACCAATATTATATATCAATGAGGCATATAATCTCTATTTTTCATTCTCTATTCCTTCTCATCTTTCTTCCGATGAGTATCTTTTTGGTTTTTCATGCTAATATAGCTAATGTTCCACACTTGAACTCTGATTGCTACATGTCTTCATATTATTAATGAAAATGTGTGAGATACATAAAACCCTTTATTAATTCAATGGCATTTTATTTTCCAGGTGTAATGCCGGTAAGTGTGGAACGTAATTCTATGCTTTGTCCTGCACCTGCCCTGCATGAAGTTGGAGAGTAAGTATTTCATTAAAAACATTTAGGAACTTTTTAGCTACAAATTAGGAAATGGTGACAAAATATACATTAGTTGTTTTATTTTATCTTTTCTTGATCTGCAGATTAAATATGAAATAGTAAACACTAGGCAAATTACTGTGGTTATGATTTAACTATACATATTCTTAGTAGGTTGAAAATGGTAAAGCCTGTTTTATCTTGTTTCTTAAGTATTGATTAAAAGCCTCTATAAATATTTAAATGGATAGGATTGGGAACTATTGTTATGGCCTTTAAATGAGCCACAGCCATTATTTTGGACTGTAGAGTATTGAATTTACACACACACACACACACACACACACACACACACACAAAGTTTCAAAGTGGGATTTTGATGAATTACCATAGTATTTAAGTATAAAGATTAAAAAGCTGAAGGCTTAATAAAGCATACCTTAGTCTAGGAAATATTTGTTCTTTAATTGATGTTCCAGTCCTGTTAATGTCTATATTTTCATGTTCTTTGGTGTGGTAATAAACCGTAATGATAGCTGGTTAAAATAAAGGATGTTTAGTTTGGAAGGGTTTTTATTTTAATCATCTATACACAGATAATTTTACCAGCAACTTAATATTTCCATTTGCAGTTTTTTCCCCTGCCTTCTCTACTATGAAGGAAATAATTGCAAATAGTTCAAATGCTCTCTAGTTCAACAGTAGTGGATGCAATACGTTTAGGATAATGAATAGAATACAGTTTTCAAGAATCACTTTATACTGATCTTGCACCTAGAGCAGAGAAAACTAAAAAATATAAGGCCCTAGTCCAAACTCTGAGTTAGTGTTCAGAGAGTGAAGACTGTGTTTTCCTTTGTGACCTAAGAGAATCATTTTAGTAGTTTGAAGTTGACTTGAGCACTTGACTTTTGTGGATGCTTAAATATTCAAGCTATTGGACATCACTTCTCATCATCCAAGGAAACTGGAGCGGTGTCAGCTTTCTATTTTAAATCCATTAAAAGTCTGGATAATATGACTTATAAAAGCAAGACTACCAGAATCTTTTTTATTTCTATAAGAAAGTATTTATTTTCTGTGTCATGTAGTAATCTCGTCTTATTGATAACATGCTTATGGTTCAATTAGACTGGCCTTGGAGTTCGAGGCAGGTCCATTTTGCATGGAGCCATCTTTACCCTAGGGGCACACTGGGGCTCAGTGGCTTTCTGAGTTATAATGTCTCGTATGATAGCAGTATTAAATCTATTGACTTCAAGTTTGGTCTTACTTTATTGAATCTGTAATTCTGTACTGATGTTCCTGATTGCCCCCCTACCAGTCTGCTTTCAGAGCTGTCTTCTGTATCTGAGCCACTGGCAGCCCCATCCTTCCTGTTGTTCAGGTAACCTTTGAGTTGTTACTGATCTCTTACACACAGCCAGTCAGCAAATCTCAGCTCTGCTTTCAAAGTGTGTTCAGAATGCAGTCCTCCCCACCACCTGCACTGATGGCATCCTAGACCAAACTGCTGCCTTTTCTTGCTTAGTGTATTCACCTCTCAACTGGGCTTTCTGCCTCTGTCCTTGGCAAAAGGGATCCTGTTCAAACAGGTCAGTTTATGTCGCCCCTGGAGGATGAGCTCCTCATTACGTTCAGGGTGAATGCCTCATCACTGCAGTGTTCCTCGGGGTTCCTCAGGATTTGGCCCTCACTGTGTCTCCAGCTTCATCTTCTTTTTGCCCCTTCTGTCGTGGTCATGCTGGCCTCTTTGTTGTTCCTTAACCATGTGGGCTTCCGCCCACACCAGCACTTTTTACACTTGCTGTTCTCTGCTTGAAATACTCTTCCCCTCATGTCTCACTCTCTTTTCTCAACTTCTTCAGGTTTTGTTCAGATGTCAACTTCTCAGTAAGCCCTTCCCAGTCACCCTAATCAGACAACCTCCCCCCGTCTTGAGTTTAACACTCTCCATTCCCTTTTCAAGGTTTACTTTTTCTTCAAAGCATTTATCTGTTTGTTATTGTGTCTCCTGCTTGTTAGGAATGAATTTTGTTTGTTTCTTGCTGTGTCTCTAGCACCTAATGCCATGCCTGACACACAGCAGATTCACTGAATATTTGCTACGTGAAAGAATGAATACATTTTTCTCAAACATTTTGATTTACTGTGTATAGAAGGAGCAAACAGTGCGTTTGATGTCTGGGTATATCAGGTAGGAGAAAAGTCCTCGGAATTCTGTTTGGAAGGTCCTACCATTGCAGAGAGCACAAAACTATCTTGGCTTTTTCATAGTAACTACTAGTTCAGGAGGACAGCTTTCTTTTTTCTCCTAAGTGGTTATAGAATGCCTGTCCTGTTCAGCACTGAATTTGTTTTCTCTAGAATTTGCCTTGGGGCACAGTCTCTTTTTGAAGAGACTACCATGGAGAATTCTGATATTCTTTAGTGACTGGTAGATTGGCTAAATACTCCAGAGATGTGATTTTTAATAGTCATGTAAGATGTAATAAGTATCAGGCATGAAAAATCATCATTTGTTTGGCTTTTGATGTTAATATTTCACCTACAAGCAAACTGAGAATGTTTTGGAAGGAGAGCTGTCTAAAATAATTACTTTGACTTTCCTTTTTTTGTTGTTGTTGTGTCAAGTACATAAAACCACTGAGGCAAAATTTACGAGATTTTATTTGTTACTGTACTGGCTATTTGATGATATCGTTATTTGTTCTCCTAAGTATGTTGCAAGTAGTTTGGACCTTTCCTCTGCTTGAATTTTCTTCAGATATTTTTGTGGGTGATGAGCTGTCATATGAGATTGGATTAAAACCAACACAACTGAAACCATTTAGCCTTGTAAGGTGACTGATGCTTAATATGTTTGTCTAATTAGCTTTTGGCTAAGGATTCAAACCCATTAAGTAGCTAGTTAGTCTATGTTTCAAATAAACACATCTGGCCCCACAATGAACGAAGGCTTTTCCTACGCGAGGGTGACAGATGTGGTGATGGTTCCCCTTATTCTCTCACTTAAATAATTCACAACGTGCTGGTGAAGTGACCCCAGACGGCCAGCCTCAAAGCCAGCTGCATCGTCTCAGAGCTGGATCCATGGGCACGTGCCTCATCTCGTTAGCGTGCTCTTTCAGTTCCCTTCTCATCTTTCTGTCACTTCCTGCATTACGTTTTCTTCGAGCATTGTTCGTTTCAACGCCCAGGGCTCACGAATTTTGGTTTGAAAGAGAGTTAACGTGAAGATGTTTACTTGGAGATGGGGCCTAAGGATGTAGCAAAGTAGCTGGAACCTGGGTTTGCATTTGGAAATTGATGTCACAGAGTAAACAAAAGCTAAAGCTCTCTGGGCAGTCTTGTCCAGGTATCTAGCATTGCTGGAATGGGTCTTTGGAGTACCTTCTTTGAGAGACATCTCTATTAAATTTCTCCATTCAGGATAGAATTTCAGACTGAGATAAACAAATTCTTAAAATTCTGTTTTAATACAAACAGAAAGAAGGATGGTAGCACTGAGATTATTCTTTTCTATTTTTTCCACTGGATATAATTTAATTTTAAAATGTCATATGGTTAAATCAATTGTCTTACCTAAAAAACATCTGTAGATTGTTTGGGAGTTAATTTCTGCCAGTGGTTCATTCGCACCAAAACCTCCTAAGTGTGAGTAGGAAGGACTGTGTGAAGTTCTGTGAAGCCCGCCCATCTGAGGGCGCTCACCTCTTGGGCTGATGTGCAGGCGCCATCAGTTCTTGCAAAATGGGCTTGTTCTCTGAGCCTTGTTTAGTGAGACTTCGACAATAGCACAGCTGCTCTGGAATAGTTGAGATCTCAAACCTGTAATTTGGCAAGAAGAACAGAGCAAATTGGGTAAATATACATAAACACATTGTGAAGAAAGAAAAACAGAACAGAATGAACCAGAGCCTTATCCTACAGCTTGTCTGATAGAAATGATTTAAGGAGGCATATGGTATAGTTAAATGTGCTTTCAGAAACATTGGCCAGAATCTTCTGGCAAATATGAAATAAATATCTAAATCAGATGAAACTGATAGTATTAGTTCTCTTAAAAGGCAGCGTGGGAAGACAGTTGACAGAAGCGGTGGGACATCAGCGTATGTGGAACATTTTAAGCATCTGATACCGAAGAATCATTGAGATGGATGTGTGGCAGACTTGGGGTTAAAGCCTGACTTGGTAATAGAGTCTTTGTGTTCTCCTCAACATTGTTACTTTTTCAATATAATTCATTTTGCCTGGAATAACACTGATTAATTCTATTTCCCTTTCTTGGTTGAACAAAACTGCCTTTTTAGCACAACTTCTCACATGAACACTTAAAATATATATACCAGTATGTGTATGTTAGGTGAACTTATTTTATCAGATTTTTTTTTGGAGAATGAGGCATGACTTTATTAGAAAAGTTAAACACACCACACACACACACACACACACAAACACAAACAGCGGTGATCAGTTGGTCTTCATCAGATGACTTGGTGGATGAAGCTGCTTATGGCTGCTCTGGTCTTCTCCCCCTTCCCTCCTTGGTCAGGGTCCAACTTGAAGCAGCACCATAGCTGCAGGGCTCCATCTGGGCTCGTGGTAGGACTTCAGACCTTGTCTGAGCTCAGCCACCTTGGCCATGGTTGGGTACTTCCAAATAACCTGCTGGTTCTGGGCAAAGCCATGGCCTGAGACGAGCTTCTTGTAGTGGGGAGACCAGAAGATGGAGTGCACTCAGAAACATCCACAGCACTCACCCCCAGAGCAGACATCCTAGATGCACATGTGTAAACCACTGGGTCTCCTTCCAGCTGCCAGGACATCGGGCTGCTGCGGAGGCCCAGCTACAGCTTGCACAGCCCATTGATGCTGGGTGAATGCCTGCGGGCAAATCCAGCCATCCACTCTAGGCCACACGCTGACCAAATGTCCTCCATCTGCATATCTATGTAGTCCCCAGTTCCATTATCTTAGTAGCAGGTGATGCAACACAACTTTATTCTTTCTTCTGTTTCTATGAGGAATGAGACTTCATTTACTTTTTTCATCATGGATACCAGGACTTTATGTCTTTATTTTTAATAAAAATATTAGAATCTTGGTGAGATGGGTTAAGGCTCAGGGCCCTCTCAGTTTTTACATTTCTCTACACGCCCTCCCCCAATGGTGGAACGCTTATTTCTTTGTTCCCATGGTGTGTTGCTTTCTGATTACACCTATAAATGTGGTAAGTTCCCCTAATCTGCATTACAGCTCCATCCTAAATATTATAGTCAGTTCTGGAAATTGTCTTTTAAAGAGGAACAACAATTAATTCCAGCACAACTAGGGATGGCCGACAAGATGTTGCCAAGTATGGAAATACTAAGGGGGATGCAGTTAAACTACTGAAAAAGATATGAATCAGGTGTGACACCTCAGCTCTCTTCAAATGTCGGGTCTGTCACGTGACAGAGAGGCTTCCTCTTTATTGCCCCAAGAACAAGAGGAGGAAAGAGTAGAAGATATAGGGAGGCACATTTCAGCCCAATGTAAGGAAGACTTTTGTAATAATTAGCATCATTTAGTGAGTGTTTCGGTAACTATAAAACTGTTCAAAGAGGGGCAGCTGCATGACGATATAAAAGATATTTCTTATATATCTACTTCTAAATTTTATATTATCAAAGTTTTTACTATTACTAAGACACTTGACAGTTTTGGATGAAAGGCGCTAAAAATTGAGTGATAATTTCCAAGTATCATTTTAGTATTTTTAAGAAATATGCAAAGCAGTTAAAATGGGATTATTTTCAGTGTAATACTGAAAAAATTTACGATGCAACTTTAAGTGTGATGTCCAGTACATTTCTGATACAGCTTTATTTTCCTTCTGAAATCTTGCAATCTTCTTGACTGCAGTGTTTGCTTTAGTTATATATGTACATTGAAATATCTCAAAAAGAAATTGTTTTATTCAATTATTTTATTCTTTAACCACTTTGAAGAAAATGTCCTAAGACAAAGCATTCACTTACATATACTCATAACTAGAAGTGGATTCTTTAAACTAGTCACAAATATGAAACCTTGTTTTCAACTCATAACATTATGCATTAAGCTAACTTTTGAAAAGGTCTGCAGAGCATTAAACAGTAGCCCTTAATTTCAAAATATCTTAAGTCACCATAATTTTAATAACTTTTTGAGTAGTTGCCAGTTTAATTTTCAGTCTGTTAAAATTGGAGGTAAATTATTTATTACTTCCAGCAAATGTCTTTCACAATTTTATTTAATTTTTTCATCTTTTTTAATGGATCATAAAATTGCAGTCTTTTATTGGATATGCATAAATATAGCAGCAAATGAATACTTTGCAAATAGGTTACTGTGGATTGAAATGTCCACTGTATTTCATGGAATATGAGATTTCTCAGATCTGAGTAGCCCTAACATATGGCACTGAGCTATTCTCCTGTTTTGGAATTTTCATACATCTTTACAAATTAAATAAAAGCACTGTGACCATTGGGACATTGAATTTATTTACTTAATTGTATATCACAATACTATTTAATAATTTCTTATGTGTCATGAAATTAGTACACTTGAATTTAGTTTTATTATTATTTATTATTTATTGGTATTGAGTACCAATTGACATTAAAATGCACTTCAAGCAGTCTTTTTGTTATGTTGTTTAGATTTCTTCTATCCTTCCACTTAAAAAAATACTCTGAGGATGGAGCAGAGTATATGGACATATTTGTAAACAATTCTAAACAATGTAGAACCAGTTTATAGAAAAGGAAGTAGACAGAGTTTTCAGTTCTAAGCCTTTCGATTACATTGTAATATTTTGTTTTATTTTTATTGCAGCCTTATCACCAAGTACAGCCTAGCTATATTGTAGGCAATTTATAAATATTGGTTTAATTAGTAGTAGAATGACTGAGTGACTGATTGAACTTCCTGATAAACATTCATAAACCAATTTGGCATGCAGTTTTAGGTGTAAAGTTCAAGCACACAGCTCAACATAGTGGAAACGTGGGATTTAATCAAGATAATGCTTTGTAACAAGAAGGAAGTAGTATTGAAAAATTTCTTTACAGGAACCTGCATGGCATTATGTACTAGGAATTTTTGAACAATTTAGCTCTTTATATTGTTATATAACAGTAAGTAGAATGGAAATTCTTTAAATTGAACAAAACATTGTTAAGGAAATTATTTTGTTGTTGCTATACATTCTTCTATATTATCTGTGTTGTTTTTGAACTTGGATCTAAAATATTTATATACAAGTATCTTGATATTCTCAATAATCTGTTAAAGAATAGTCAAGTGTTACAGTAATTTATAGAGTACCTGCTGTGTTCCTGGTGATTTGTTGGACATTTTATGTACATTATTTTATCAAGCTCTCTTCCCCAAAACAACTCTGAAATGGGCACACTTAACCCCATTTTACAGTTGAAGAACACAAGGCTGAGAATGTAATGACTAGGGTGCATACCTAGAACTCCTGATTCTCCAACACGTGGGCTGAATCTGTCCCCTTTCTCAGTTTTATTTGGTTCTTGGGACAATTGAAGATGAACTTTGTACTCACCTCCCACTTATGTATAGGATTTATTAAAAACAACATGGCTTTAATACATTTTTTGCCCATAATAAAGTTTTTGTAACTGAGAGTATGGATTCTATTGTCATAAATGTACTAACTAGCAGTAGAAGTTATACAGCAACCAGGGTGAGAAACCCATAGATGATAATGGAAGTGACATAAAATATGACAAAACATGAAATACATATATCACAGTTTTGGAGAAAAGAAAGGTCAAATTATTGAGTCTGGATTAGAGGGGAAGATGGTTTTATGAATCTGTGTCCAGCAAGGGGGTAGCATAGCTTTGGACAATGGTGTCGGGTCATAATAGTGCCAGTATCATACCTGTAATCTCAAAAATGTTCTTCTAAACAGATGATAAAATTTAAAAGTGGAAATAACTCTTAGAGTGTTTTTTTCATGATTGTAACACTTCTGAAAAATTTTCCCAGCAAATATATATGCATATAAAAATATACATTTATGTATATTCACAAATAAATACCTTATCTTAGCATATAGCAGATGCCATTGTAGTTAACCATGAGAAATACGTGAATATAGTAAAAAGTTGGAGGAGTGACCCTAAGCTCTTGTCAGTGAGAGAAATTTAGATATAAGACTCTAGTGGTTATCGAGGATTAAGGTGGCATGCAGTAGAGGTGAAAGCACTTTGTCTGCAGAGTCAGAGAAGTCCAACATTTGGGTGAGTTACCTTTTTAAGCTTCGGGTCCCTTATCTGGAAAATGGAGATAATGCTACAGCCTCCCTCAGTGTGTTGTTAAATAAGATGAGCTCTGTGTCTGTCTCGCAGTAAGGAATCCATAAAAGCCGTCATTATCAGTACTGTTGCTGACGGTCATGTTTTGACTGGGCTGCTACTGCCCTCAGGAAGATGAAGATTATACTGTTGAAATTGAAGTCCATGTGTCAAAAGAATCTTCAGGTGGCTTTTCATGGCTATGGAGACTTAACTCAGTTTTATTTGACACCAGCCACAGTATATACTAGACTGAGATTTTAGGAATAACATCTGATTGTTTTGGTTGCCTACAAGACCTCATCAGCATGCTACAAGAGGCTACAGAAAAGAGTGAGCTTTGTTGTAAAATATACCTTGTGTTCTTATTCCATTTGGATAAGCATTCAACATTTTGAATGTTTCCTTCATTGATTAGACAACTGGTTCACTTCTGGTGAGTTCTACGGGCCAGATGATAAACAACTTCTGTCAGTGTCTATTGATCCCTTAAAAGTTGAGTCAGTAAGATTATCTGCTCAGTCATACATTATTATGAACCAAATGATCTTCCCCCAAACTAAAACCATGCCTTCCATGCCGTGTGCTCTCTGGTACATGCTTTGAAGTAGAGAAATTAGTGGCTAGGAAAGATTATTTTTGGATTCAACTATGCTTAGTCTTCAAAAAACCAAACTGAAACAAAACAAAACAAGGCACTCAGTTCTGCAGAATAAGCAACCAGGTTTAAGTTTTCTTTCTTAAATAAGCAACTTGGCATTCTGTGTTGAAATAGTTCAAAAGTTCAGTTAAGTTGGTATAAACACCCCAAGTTTTCTCTCTTTTCTGGATTTAGCTAAACTTTTTTTTTAAACAAAATGTTTTGAAGTGAATATTTCAAAAGAAATATTTTTAATGAGGGTAATTCTAAATTTTGAAGAAGAGTTTGGCTATGTTTGCTAATTGTATCTTTCCTGGTGGCTCTAGCCCTGTAAGAATCCAAACTAAATATCACATTAAGGAAAAAAAAAACACATTAAGGACTTTATTTCTTCAAGCCTCTCAAGTATGATGGAAAGAATTCAAAATTTACTAGAATCCTAGCTTTGCCACTTTGGGCAAAGAAATGAACATTTCTGGGTCCTAGGTACTTCAGCTGTAAAACTGTGAAACTACTTACTTTAAGGGTTCTTGTAAGGATTAAATGAGATAATATCCATGAAATGTCTGGGATAGTGTCTGACATGTGGCAGGGACTAAATAATAATCCTCATCTCCTCACTCTGGTGTCATTATTGAAAATCTTACCAGTTTCAGATTGTTTCTTTTTTATCTTAACTCTCCATAACTAATAATATTTGGCACTCAATCCAAGGCACAGAGAAGAAATTTTCTAAAGAAAATAAAATTACAATTTAGAGTAATTAAAGCAAAGCTTCTGCTATTAATTCTTGGAATTTATAATATTTTATGAGAATTGGAGCATAGTGTTGTACAGAAGCTAGATTAACAATGTTGCCTGCTACTTCCACTTTAATTAATAGCTTTGATTTGCTTATACACTGATTATTCTTTGGCAATATACTTTGTAAACTCTTTTGGAAAAGAGTTGTTTCCTTAATGCTTTAAAATCTCCTTGTCATTTTTTTCCGTTTGATACCTTCTTAGAGCTATTTAAAAAAAATTACCAACTGATCCCAAATAATGAATTACTAGAATCTGAATTAATAAAAATTTCACTATTTTTAATTGTATAATTATTTGAAATAAAAATGAGAGCTATGTTTTAATTATGGTATTTCTTAGCCATAGACAAAAGTTATCCTCTCTTTTTTTCTACCTTTGTCAGGATATTTTAATTATCCTGGGACCATTTACAACAAATGCCTACTAATACATAAATCGTGTACTTTTTTTAAATTTCCTTCAGTTTATCTTTGTCTTTCATGGTCATTTTCTCTATATTTTACCTTTGAATGATTTATTATTTCCAATTTTATATTCTTAAAGAATGATCTTGTGATAATGGTAATATCTAAAGACAGGGAACATAAACTAAATGGGATAGAAGGATATTTTCCCCCTTTTTTAGGTTTTTGTGAACCTGAAATCTCAGTAATTTTCTGGATTAAGGAATTTTTTAAATTAATTTTTTTTCTAAATTTAAAAAATTTAAATTAAATAACAGGAAGTACCGGGATTTCTTAATGTTTCTATTTATGTTAATGCTTGTTTTAGGAACAATTAGATCACCTGAGGAATTTGCTTCTGGCTACTGAGTAAGGACTGCAACTAAGAAAGAACAAAGTTAGGATTTGACTCTTTCAGTAAATTTTTCTGGCTAGTTTGAAATTATTTAAGTAAATAAAATTCTCCCACAATATTCTAGTTTTTTAATTTAGTTTTGATTATTACTTCTTTATTTTCTTTCAGAACTCTTGATGTTTCAGTGAGCTTTAATGGAGGAAAATCTGTCATCTCCAGCTCATTAATAGTCACAGCCACAGAATGTGTAAGTAACAGTCTGCATAAAGTTACCTTTTAAAAATAGTTCTATCCAGAAATAATTTATGGATCTTCAATGTTGCTGCAGACTATAGTAAAGAAGGTACAGACAGTAACGCTGGAGACCATTACAAGAAAGAATTTGTATAGAATTTATTTTAGGTTGTTTTGTTTTTCCCTTTCGCCTCCTTCAAAAGGAATTTATGAGAGTATACATTTTATTTTGATATTTATAAATCTGAAAAGTCATATTTAAAACCAAAATACAGTAGAAGAATAATTTCCAAATGAAGCATTTTTTTTCTTGAAACATTACATATGTACCTGGAATAATGCCTTTTTGTTAATGAAATCTGCATTATAGTATCTAAGGCATTTATTATATTTTGAAATTATTAGTGCATTTTAATGAGTGAGCTTATTGCTCTGTCCATTTTACTGTTAGTGCTTTCTCACATGAATAAGGAATTCCATTTTTATTGCTTGGCAGTATCTTAGTTTGAAACTACATTGAACTATAATTTAGTTGAGATGATTGATGTTTGTTGCCTAAGATGCAATATTTTGAAATGTAAACTCCATTGATAAAACAGTGTTTTCCTTGTAGGATTTTTTTTTTTTTTTTTTTTTTTTGGTTTATGGAAAGTCTTGCTGTTATATTGTTGAACATGAAAACACGAAGCACTAAAAGGAACTGATCACAAGGCTGTTGTTCTTATGAGTGCATTTTCTTTGTAAAAATATATATAATCAAAGCAAAGAAAAAAAAAAAATCCCTGCCCTTTAAAAGACCAAAATCCCAAACCTAAACATTTTCTTACATCTCATCATTTCATATTTTGATCTTTTAATCCTAGAGGCATGCTTCCTCCAGAAAACAAAACCGAACAACTCGATATTATTTGTAGAAGGGTAGCTTTGTTTCTGGTTGTGAGAAAACATTGCAGGGAAGACAAGCATCCATATGCACTCTTGGGTCTCTGCTGAATTCCCTGGATAACTCTTGACACCTGTTTTTATTTTTAAAATAGCTAGTTTTCTTTTCTTTTTATCTTCAATTCTTGTTGCAATTTGTAGGTTTTTTGGCGGTCGCAGTTTATAGGTTTTCTGGTCCCTCGGGATGTGGTTGTGATTACAAACATTTGTGGTATGTGGTTTCTCTGTGTTTAGCTCACTGGAATGACTTTCTTTCTCCATCCTCCTTCCTTTTCTGTACATCCAGCCACCTTTATGCAACCCTCTCCCATGCAAACAGGAAAACAAGTCTTTGTCTGGATCCTTATAACCATGCACTGTCTCAGTGTGCAGGATGCTGAAATTAAATGACACATCTGGAATTTACAGGTTGTGTACTTTAAGGAAGTCTTTCAAGGTCTTGCTAGTTCTCAGGGGAGCGTAATGTGACTGAGGTGGTTTAAGAGTAAGGTGATTTCAGGAAAAGGGACATTAGTTGTGTCAGAGATGCAGAGAGAGTGAGGGGACAACTTGTCATGTTCAATAAGGGATCAAAATAATTTTCATTGAGGAGAGATTTGAGCAAAGGCTTGAGGAAGGTGAGAGAGTGAGCCTTGAAGACCATGCAAGGGAAGGGTGTTTATGCAGTGGGAGCAGCTGGGCCAAAGCCGAAGCTGGGACTATATCTGCTAGCTTAAAGAAGAGCAAAGCAGTCAGTGTGTGGGTTGAAGGAGTTTTGAGACGAGCAGGAGAGGGTGGAGGGAGAGGAGAGATCACGTAGGGTTTTGTAAGTCATTGTAAGGACTTGAGTTTTTCTTCTGAGTGAAACAGGGAGCCACTGGAAGGTGACACAGCACCACATTGTTTTAAAAGGATCACTCTGGCTGCTGTGCAAAAATAGACTTTGCAGGCAGGGGCCGAAGTGGAAACATCAAGACCAATTCTGGGGCTATTTCAATAACCCAGGAGAGGAGAAGGGGCTCCACTAGGGAGATAGCAGTGGAGGTGGTAAGAAGTGATGGTTGGAGTAGAATGTGTTTCAAAGGTGGAATCTATGAGATACCTGGACAGATTAGATGTGGGTGTGAGAGAAAGACAATAGAATAGTTCTAAGCTTTTTCACCTGGGCAGCTAGAAAGATGAGTTGTCATCAGGTAGAACAGTCTTTGGAAGAAGATAAGGAGGTCTGTTTTGGAAATGTTGAGTGAAAGATGCCCTTATCATCTCAGTGGAAATGTCAGAAAGGCTACTGAATACAGTCTGGAGTTCAAAAAAGAGATCTGGATTGGAGGTACACATTTGGGAGTTGTGTGGAATGAAAGAGTCAACCAAATTCTTTTTTTTTTTTAATGGAAAAAAGAGCTTTTAGGGAGGTAGAGCAAGAAGGGAAAGAAAACCAGAGAAAGGTTTTGTATTTATGGAGGAACTGAGATGAACTGAGTCTTGAAAGACAGCACAGGTCTTAGGCAAGGAGAAAAGGTGGGAAAGCATTATACAGGTAGATAGCAAACAGAAACTGAAAGGAGGAAGAACAAAATAGGGGTACGGGATTAACAGACACAAACTACTATATACAAAATAGATAAGCAACAAGGATTTACTGTATAGTACAGGGAACTATACCAGTTAGTTTGTAATAACCTATAAAAGAATATAATCTGCAAAAATACTGAATCACTATGCTGTACATCTGAAGCTAACACAATATTGTAACGCAACTATGCTTTAATAAAAATAAATTAATTAACAAAAATAAATCGAGAGAGGAGATATATTTGGCTGGAGTAAAAATAGTGGAAGCCTTGGAAATGGAAAATTTAGACCAGATTATCAGTAGCCTAAAAAAAAAGTCCAGAGTTCATCCTATAGATCTGTGGTTCTCTAAACTTCAGCAGACAGAGATGTCAGCGTTGAAGTGAAAGAAGGAAAGAAAATCTCCCACGTTCACGTGTCCCAAGGGCCAGACTACGGCTCTCTCCTTGAGCTGTGGTTATCAGAGTGGGATACGAACTTCAGCAACTAGAGTCACCACACGACAGGCATTTAGAAAGTTTCTTCCCCTCTTTGATCTAGAACTAGTTGAAAGGAGGGCAGCCGAAATTGTAACCAAAGGAGGCATGATGCCTCCAGAAAAAATGCCAGGAAAAAGTATTGCAAGCAACAATATTGGCTATTGGATCCGGCTCTAAAGGCAGGGGTGGAGAGATCCAACCAGTTCATGTGAAAGTTAAATGTGAATTTCTTCTCTCAGAATACAGAGGCACCAAAGTTGTTCTGGAAAGCAGGGGTTTATTTTTTTATTTAGAGATGGTGACATTCTTGGAAAATCTGTAAGACTGAAATAAGTTGCTATTAAAATGGCATCAAGTGAGACTGCACGTTACACTAAAGTTCTGAAATCTTTCATCAGGTAAATAACTTCCATGTCTGTCTTTTGTAGTAAACTAATAATCTCCAAACTAATAAAAAGGTAAGAAAATGGATTGCATTTTTCACAATCCTAGACTTACTCAATTTGAAAGAACTCTTTTATTCTGAAATTGTTCTTTCTGCATTTTAATTTAAAATATCCTTTAATTGAGGAAAAGATAACCAATGATTTGTCTGGTCCTTCTTTCCTTTCCTCTTTCCTTCCTTCCTTCCTTTTTCCTTCTCTCCTTTCCTCCTTTATTCTTGGAGTGGGAGGAATACCTAGTGATAGAGAAAAATTCCACTGGACAAAGTTAAAAAGGTAAGGAAGACCTTATCCAAGACTATTACAATAGAGAAGAGAGATGAACTCAACTCTGCTGAGATAAAGGGCTAGAGAGCTGTTTTTTTCCTTCTAATTTCATTGAGATGTAATTGACATACAGTGCTGTGTAAGTTTAAGGTGTACAGCATAATGATTCGACTTATATGACATGATTATCACGACACATTTAGTGAGAGCTGGAGAGTTTAAGAGCTGGAGTGGAGGGAATTGCAGGCCACCTGTCTCTGCTAACTGACCTTACCTGAAGGGAAAGTCATCTTTTTCCTATTCTCCTGATAGGAGGTAGTGTTAAAACTTGGAGCAAGGCACTCATTAAAGTGAGGCTCCTACCCTCTCATGGAGACTGGGAGTTGGGGGCACCACCTTCTATGATGATGGCTCTCAGATCAAGAAAGACATTCCCCCTGGGATCTGTAAAACTGGAAAAAGACTTTAAAGGAGATTTATACACATTTCAAAGAAGCAGAAAAAGATTTTGCAATTATAAAGTTTTCTAAGTTTTTTTCTCTAGAAAAAGGGAGGTCAAGGACCTATTGTCCAGAAGAAATTTGTTTAAAGTTTAATCAGGCTCAGGGAAAATGTAAGTCCTTCTTGGTCTGTAGAATAAATGAAGTGAATAAGAGAAGGAACAGCACAAGACGTGGGAAAACGAGGATACTTACACATATGAAGAGGCCAACATGAAAGGAGCAGCATCAGATGCTTCAGGGAGGGGAAGGAGGAGCGGTCAAAGGGGTCACGGTGACCTTGCTGCTTCAGCCTAGGTTGATGATTTGCAGTCTTCTGTGTGAATTTTATTATTTCACTAATTATTATAGGGTAATAAATAATATAATATAATAGTATAATATTATATAATAATATAATAATAATATCAATAATAATCACGGGATAATTTTTTTTTCTTATTCGATTTGACCATTGTTTTGATTCAAACTCAAATACCTCTGGTGTGTGGCAGTAATATTACCATTTCATAGATATGGGACGTGAAGCTGGAGCTGATGAGAATGCGCCTGCAGATGTGTGCATTAAATCCCTATTCAGAATAGAAGAGGACAATGGGTAACACTATGATAAATACCAGGCATTGTATTTACATGCTACGCAGCCTTTAGGCATATTAGAATGACATAAATAGGTGAGATGCAGTTGGTAATCTTACTCATTCTAAGATGATGCTTTTGGCTCTTCACAGGCATTGAAAAGTGAAACAAAATAAAAAACCATTGCTTTAGCAATTGATTAATCCTTGTGGAAATGCCACAAATAAAGAAGGCCCTCTGTGTTCTCCAAGAGCATCCGGGCTCAGTCCTATTAAGGCACTTATGTCACTGGGCTGTAATTTCCTGTTTACTTCTTGGTGTCTCTCAACAGTCTTGAGACGAGGACAGCAGAGCCCGTGTCTTGCTCGTTGCCTCCCTCTCAGTGCCGGGTCCTGACAGTGCTCCAAAATTATTTGTTAAATGAGTGAATGAAAGTAATTGTACATTCAGTTTCAAAGTGGGGAAACTAAGGTTTAGATTTAAGAGATTCAAGATTAGAGTCTGAGGAAGGTTTGGATTTAGGCAGTCCATTCTCTTCATCTGTCTCAGGAGATTTCCTAAATGTGTCTCCACTTAAAATAATTCAGTGAAAGATTTTTTTTTCCCCTTGGAATCGCTGCTCTTCTGACTCTTTTGGAATAATAATACTGAGAACATGTTTTCTGAGCACATATTAAATGCCAGACACTGTGCCAAGTGTTATACATGTGCTAAGCAGTTTATGATTTCATTTAATACTCACCACTCTAGAGGAGGCTATTACCATGACCTTAATTTTACAGATGAGAAAACTGAGGAACAGAGAGCCACCTCCAATCTTCAGAGCACATTTATGCAAACGCTTTAGAAAGTGCTTCTTCTAGTAGGTGCACCCAGCCCTCAGCAGGGTCCAGAGCTTGATGAGCAGAATATTGGCTGATTTCACTGCCCCCTGGAAAGGGGGGAGTTGAAGCCTGGAGGCTCTGGAGATTGGATTGCTTCTCAGTTTCACAGTCGAGTAAATGCTTGAGTTGGAACCCAAGCCTGTCTTTCCCCAGCCTGAATACTTGTACAATCTGCCATTTGTTACCAGATCCCAATTTGATCTATGTTAAGACAGAGGTTAGCATTTTTTTTTTTTTTTTTTTTGGTAAAAGATCAGAGAGTAAATACGTTAGGCTTTGGGGGGCAATGCACTTTCTGTCCCACTACCCAATTCTGCCATTGTAGCCCAAAGGGGGCCGGAGACATTATATAAACAAATGGGCGTGGCTGTGTTCAACAAAACTGTGTTCACTGACATTTTAATTTCATGTAATATCCTTTTCTCTTGATTTTTATCAGAAATGTAATAATGTAAAAAAAAATTAGCTTGCCAGGCATCTTATGAAATAGATGAGCTGATTTGGCCTTCGGGCCATAGTTTACTAATTCCTGATATGGAATATTTCAAAAGAATCAAATGAAATGAAATCATCACCTCTTCCATGACTGTTTTTTCTTCCCCTAGCTCTAATTTCATGGAAACAAAATTGTGGAGACCTATTTCCCCTTTTCTGTGTCAGTGTTATTCTAATGTTGTTGCTATGATTAATTATTTTCTAGCTAGATTGCAACATGCTAGTCATATAGTTTTGAAATTTTTGAGTGCTTCCTCTCTTCCCATAGTTATTTTGCAAGTACGTAGTGACTCTGATTTGTTTTTACACTTCTATGATTCTGTTAGCTAGAATTTCAGTTCTGTTTGGCAGATTAAAGTTTTTGATTGAACATAATAACTTGTTTTCGATAAAGAAAAGGAAATTAGGTGCAGATGAAGTTCAAAACTGAATGTGTCCAGGATGATTAGAAAATATATATTCCTTTTACCCTATAATCAAGCTCAAGGGTCTGGTGTGTCCCCGGGTAAACCTTAAGAGAGTTTTGGCTTCACAGCCTTGATCACCATGTGGGTACTAAGTCTCCAACCGGACTCCTCGGCTAACTTGTCTTTGTAGACACTTGAAAATGCTGCCTGTCAGAACTATGGTTAGCTAGGAACAATTGATCCTACAAACGGCTGACTGGAAAGTCATCTAACAAATGGACATTAATCCAACAAGTGGCCAATTGTCTCTGTAATAAAGAGATTACTGCTTTCCAAAAATTTGTGTTTCCTGTATTTTCTTCAGCTGCTTCAGCTGCAACCAACAACTGCCCCTCCACCCCACCAAACTATGTTCCAGCCAAAGTCGTCTTTTCTTGTTCTTGCAAGAAGCCACTGCTTCTGCCCCGACTCCCTTCCTGGGCTTCCATATTCTTCCTCAGGAGGCCCTCTCGAAGCCTGCACGGCCTAGTTCCCACTTTGCCCTGTTTCTGTTGTGCTCTCCTTCCACACTCCTCACGGTTCTGATTATTTGTTCACTTGTTCAAGGGTTATCTCTCCAGCTAACCCGTGGGCTTCATGAGGACTCATCTCACACGATCGCTTTGGCAGTTCCTTAACTATCTAGTATTTAAAGAGCAGCACTGCCTAAACAGGAGTGAAGCTTTTAGCTTCCACCTGTGATACAGATCTGTGCATAATCATAGCTAGTTCCATCTGACTCTGAAGTCTGCAGTTTTCAGCATGGTGTCTGCTCATGCGACTGAAATCTATGTGTTTGACCTTTCCTTAATTGTTTATAAAGTTATGTGAACAATGAAATGATTTCCCTTTCATGACTGAAGCCTTTCATGCTCTGATAATGGCTTTGGCAAACCTAAACAAAGGAACTGGGGAAGCCTCGGTTTGTATCCAGTTAGCCGAGCTAGTGTCTGGGACCAGGGTCTCCAGAGCTGTGTTTACGATGAGGTTGGGTTGCATTAAATTCTTTGCTTCTTCTGACTTGTTTTCCATCATGCTTAGCTTAATATGATAAAGATTAGGTCTGTAGGTCTTTCAAAAGTGTGTGTTTTCATAGTCAGTATTCTTACAGACAGATGTTTGGAATCATTTGAGAGAATATTATCACATTAAATGTATAGTTACATCTGGATGTGCATAGTGTTTTGTCAGTGTTCCTAATAGGGGCATTTTTTGACAGAAAATCCAAGAATTTTAACTGCCTGTCATGGCTACCCCATCTACTTTATATTCCATCAGTATCATTTTCCAAATTCCCTGCTCATGACACATTTGTAGAAAGAAAACCCTAACCACTAAACTTTTAGTATATTCACACCCTCTAGTTTTACGTCCTTATTTCTGAACACAGGATTTGATTCTAAGAAAAGGGGGAAACGAATGTTCATAGAACCCTTTAGAAAGTTGTGTAGAACAGCCAAGCGGTGAGCCATTTCCATGGGTGCTGTGGCTCGATCCTCATGTGGGGAAGGTCTGGTGGGGAATGTTGTTTACATTCCATACGTGTCACAGATTGGGGCTATCTTATATAAGACCTTATATTTGAAGGTGGAATCATGAATTTATAGATTTGACAACATTTGTCCCAAAGGATATTATAGTTTTCTATGTATTTCTTTGACATTCCTTTCCTGTTATGTTCTTATTTGTCCAGATTTTAGAGCTTAGTGTAATCAAGCCTGTGGGGAGCTGCATGATTTCTTCTTGAATGTTTAGAATTCTGGGTAGAAAGATACACTTGGAGTATTTCATAAGTGTCATATGTGTTCTGAATTACTTTCTTTGGTTTTGAGGACAGAGAACTTAGATTATTTGCCTGGAAAATTTCTGTAAGGTATTTATCTCTCTCCTCTCTCTCTCTCTCTCTCTCTGAATCAAACACACACACACACACACACACACACACACACACACACACACACACACATGCAGCTTTCTATGTGCAAGACACTGATTTAGATGTTTAGGACACATCAGTAACCACATGCCGAGCTTACATCTCCATTCTAACAAACTCTACATCAAGAAGTTACTAGACGAATGCATGTCTTTTCAATTCTTGTATTTTAAAATAATTCTTTACGATAAATATTTGATAACATCTTGAAGTGCCTTAAGAATGGTCTACTGGTAAGTGGTAAAGCTTTATGAAGATATTGTGTGTGTGTGTGTGTGTGTGTCTGTGTATGTAAAGTTTCTGTAGTTATTTTCATTGTTTTCTGAAAAATAAATGAAATGATAAAGATTCTAGGTGGTATTTTGGTGGTGTCTGTTTTGGTTAATTTGCAACCTACCGTCTGCTATATAAATATTTTGTGTGGTTATTCCCTCTTACATTCAGATGCAAAATTAGAAATCAAAGGATACTTTAGTTGATCATGTATACTTGATTCTTAATCTTTTCCTAAAAATTTCTGAAATTAATGAATGTTTTATGGTCTATGCTGCTCTGAGAATTATTTTTAAAGTTATTTTTAATAGATTTATTAAAACTGAAAGGCTACTAACAACCAATATCTTTGGAAATTGATTTATTTGGAGATAGTTTCCATCTACTCTATGGTAATCTCTCTCTTTTTTTTTCCATTGTGAAAATATCAGATAATATAGGGAAATGATGACACACATTTCAAGATTTTTCTGATCAGCTAAACCAAGTATATTTTGCTAGCACTCCCTGCTATTTCTGAAAACTACCTTCTCTCTTCAGTTATTTACAAATAACTATCTACATAAAGATTGTTAGCTCTTTTTGTGCATAGGTAATTATGTATTGCAATTCAAATTCCATTTTTAAATGTTCTGATTAAATCCTACTACCACTGTTGCTTCAACATCAGAAAACCTCTTAGCTTTGTTCAATCCTAGCATTTCCCAAAATGGATTCTAGGGAATCCTACTTCTGTAGGATATTGATAACGTTATGAAAAATAAAAAAGATTCTGTGCTGATACAACTTGGACTTACTTTTGTTTTTTTACTACAAAACCATCCAGAGCTTTAAAAATATGTTAATGTGCACAGTGCTTTTTAAAGAGTGATATCCTTTGCCACAGAGTTTCATGCCTTGGGAACAGCTGACTTTCTTATTTTGTAGATTAGAAAACAGAGGCACCAAGAATTTGAGCAATGTGCTTAACATTAGACCCATAGACTGCTTTTTTTTCTTTTTCTGATGTATAGTCAGTTACAATGTGTCAATTTCTGGTGTTCAGAATAATGTCCCTCGACTAAACTACTTTTAAGACAACACCATTCTAAGATGGATACTGACAGGTTCTTCCCACTCGACCCCAGCCTCTCTGTTAGCTCTTGGGATACATATGGCTCCCTCCTTGACTTCTGGGCTTAAACGTCTTATTTGTTTTGAATGGCAGTAAATGTATCTCTGAAAAGCTGCCTTATAAAGGCCCAAATTTCCATCCAGAGAGTGTATTGATTTATTTACAGTTATTTTTGTTCTTCCTTGAAATATTTCCCTTAAAAAACAAACCAAAACACGAACAAAACATGATAACTGGGGATCCTGGAGAGTGGGATTTGGAAGAGACACCTTGTTCCCTTGGAAACTTTTATCTCTGAACTAAAAAAAAAAAAACACTCTTTGTTATGTGTGTTTGTGACTTTTGCAGTCTTATTTATTTGGAATTCATTCTCTTAGTAAATAGATTTAAATGCTGATCATAGAGTATATACTGGTAAGTAGGTTGGACATGGGCCCTGCCTTCCTAGGGCTCACAGCGAAGAGAGAAAAAGCAAATTAAATAAATAATTGTAGTTCACCTCAAAAATAAGCAAATAATCAACACATAAATTGTGATAATGCTAAAGATTAAAGTGTGGAGAACTATCCTTTGTACAGTAAGGAGGAGCATTTTCTAGCCAGAGGTTACAAGGAAGTCTTCTGGAGGAAGTGGCTTAAGCTAAGTTCTCTGATGAATAGGTACTTGGTAGGTGAAGGGGGTAGGAGGCAGAGCCCAGAGCAGGTGCCTTAGGGCTGGAGGAGCTCATCCTTAAGAAGTGAAAGAACACCAGTGTGGTTCTTGTGTGGGTAGTGGTTCAGCTGCCCTGAGAGATCTTCTGATAAGTGAATGCACGTCTTGCATCGATGGGTATGCACCACTTGCTAACAAGAATCATTGTTTGTTTGTCATCTCCTTGGTGATTTTTGAGATTCATCTTGTCCTATCATTTAAATATATAAAGTAAATAGTGTTCCATTATCAAAAAATCTGGGGAAATTCTGCATAAATTCTGCCTAGAGGTAATCATGCTTGTAACCAAAATAATCCTTCCCCAGAGACAAAAGATAGGGACCATATGGATGATCTGTACAATCTCAAATTGTAATTTTCCTTATTTTTTTTATGGCCGAATTTAAAACATTTTGGAAGTTTTTCGTATTTATTATTGCCTGCCTTTTCTCCCCCCCATTTTTAAAAATTGAAATATAGTTGATTTACAGTGTTGTATATTAGTGATTCAGTTATACATATAATATTATTTTTATATTCTTTTTCATTATAGGTTACTACAAGCCATTGAATATAGTTCCCTGTTGTTATTGCCTGTCTTAACATAATATATATAAAACATAATATAAGGGAATTTAATACAAATAGGTTATGATATATTTATATATTATACAATATAAATATAATAAAAGGGAATACAATACAAACAGATTATAAGATAATTTTTTCAATTTAAAGAATTTAAAGGAATATGATGGAAATCAGGTTTGATATCATGATGCTTTCCATATTATTTTCTGCTGTTTCCTTAAAAAACATGTCTTTGGGCTTTGTCCCTAAACTTCACTGCCTTGTTTTTGTTTTCTGCCTCTTCTAGTCTAATGGGATTGCAGCCCTCATCGCGATTTTGGTGTTACTGCTACTCTTGGCCATCGGTTTAATGTGGTGGTTTTGGCCCCTTTGCTGCAAAGTGGTGAGTAAGAAGGATTTGCAACTCTACCCATTTTTTTTTAAACAGCAAGGTGTAAAGTAGGACCTGAAACCTGAATCAGTGACACATGGTTCAACAACAGCAAAGTTTCAGTTAGCAAACTGAATTTTAATAATTTTTATCACTGTAATAAATTCTGGAAAACATGCATGCCAATAGATGTTTATTATAAAACTTCATCTAAAAACACTTCACAGTCAGGTTTGGGGGAAGAAGCGGGGAAGAAGGTAGGAAAGGTTATAGGGATAAAGGGTTTTAATTTCAAGTAAATTGAATGATATGTTCTGCCGGATTCATTGGGAGAGGTTGATAATCTGTCAGGTTTTTGTTTTTATTTTTCAGTGCTTAATGAATCTTTCATTACTCTTTCATTACCTGAAATCTGCTATTTCAGGACCTTCTCTGTCTGCCTCTCAGAAAAACATCCTATAAATAAGTCATGTGTAGGTGTTAGGGTACCCGTTAAACAGTCACTTTTGAAATTATGACAGTTGGTTTCAGGTTGTCATTTTTCACATTTGAGTAAAACCTCTGAAATAATATGGGTAGATAGAAGCTTTCTGTTACTACTGTAGCAAATTATCGCACATCTGATGGCTTAAAGCAACACAAATTTGTTCTCTAACAGTTACGTAATCACAAACCCAACATGGGTCTCACTGGGCTAAACTGGACTGAAAGGGTACATTCCTTTCTTAATGCTCTGGAGGAAAGTCTGCCCTCTTGCCTTTTCCAGCTTCTAGAGGTGACCTCCCTTCCTTGCCTGACGGGCCCCTTCCTCCACTTTTAAAGCAACATGGCATCTTTGTGATTATTTTGTAGTCACATGTCCCTCTGACTCTGAACCCATCTGGGAAAGGACCTCCAATGTTAAGGAACCATGTTATTAGGCTGGAGGCACCTGGATAATCCAGGATAAATGCCTATCTTAAGGTCTTTCACCTTAGTCACGTCTGCAAAGTCTCTTTGGCCTTGTAAGGCAACATATTCACAGTTCCTGGGAATCAGGCTGTGGACATCTTTATGGGGCCATTACCTAACCTATTTTGGTAATATTTCTTGTCTAATCAAAACATTACACAGGACTTTATATTCTGTAGATCACGGTAGCATTTTACATAATATGAGGTGAGGGCCCTTTTTTTTCCCCTAACTGTTGCTGACTGATTTCAGCTTCCTTGCAACTTCAGGCAGTACTTTATATTACCCCTGCATTTATTATTAATTGTTATTCAGTCTGCTTTCATGAGACAACTTTGTAATCCTTTATCTCAGAGCACTTGGCCCATGGACGAGGCACAGAATTAACTTAGACAACAGTGGAGACAAGAAGCATCCTGTCTCTTTGCTGAACTAATCAGTTTCCTGCCACAGCAACTTATGCTCAAACGGTTTCCTGTTGTAATCTTGATTATCTTAGATATGGCGATTTTAGGCTACGTAGCATTCTTGAGTCTCAAATTAAAAAGGGAAAAGGTGTCTTAATGTGATTTGTGCTTCTTATTTTTTAATTTAAATGTCACCGTGGTGGATATCCTTCCTTCGTTACTTTGCAGTTTCATTTAATGTTGACCAGAGGGCTCAAAAGTATCAAAGCGTATGATTTTTAAAAGGACACTTGTGAAAACTGAAATGGGCTTCTTTGGGAGGTTGCTAGGTATGCTCAGATGAAGTCTCCACCCTCATATCTCATGGTGTAGAGATACTCCATCATCAGGTGGTGAGAATAGATCCGTTCCATCCCTGGGACACTGCAGATTGTGAATCACGTGGTTTATTTCTTTATGCAAATCACTCAGGGACACCATCAAGGTGTGTTTTCAGGATGTCAGGTGGGCTTCCTATCCTCAGAAACATGAATGTTTACTAATTTCTGCAACTTATTTAATAGAGAGAAGCACCTTTATTTTACATTTAGAAATATATATTAAAGAGCAGCTAGCCCTGAGTATGAGCTTGTATGTAGACCTAGAGAGAAGTGAATCATAGCAAATGTTTCCTAAGTAGGTTTAAAAGCAGGGAGAGGTAGAGGCAAAATTCTGCATTCAGCCCTTAGCAATCTAATATGGGCTAGTACAGTGCTAGGAACTGGTGGAACAAAACTGATTATCGTCTGAGGTGGAAACTCACACAGAACTGCGGGCAAAGTGTGAATGGTGGCTTATAAGTTCCCAAATAGCAACATGTGTAAAGAACACAAAGGAGTCGGGGTTTGCCAGAGTTTAGGGATATTTCAGAGAAACTGGACTGAGCTACAGACTCCAAACTGAGTTTTGAATAATGAATAAGACATTGGCAGTTGGTGAAGGACATTTCCGATGAAATGTGTGGGGAATTATGAGCTATTCTGGCATGCTTTGGGAAGTCCTAGGCTGAGTTCTAGTGTGCCAGGGAAAGGGAGAGGTGAAAGACGGTTTAGAATTTGGCATGCACCGCACTAGGGAGGGCATCCTCTGTATTGAGGAAGTTTGAATTCACCTCAAGGATGATGAGAAGCCACTGGAAAGGAGTGTACACTTTTGATCAATGTAATCCCCTGCAAAAAGCTTTGCTTGTTTTATGGTGGTGTTGATATCTGGTCTTGGGAGAGATTAGGTCTTATTCAACTGAGTTCTTTCAACAGCTGAAGTGCAAAGCCAGCAACAGATAGTGCACCTTAGATATGACCAGAGGTAAATCTCTCCAAAAAAAGTGTAGAGAGTTGGAGTATAACATTTTTGGATATGATTAAGAATCTTGGAATAGGGTTATTATCCAGGATGATCTAGGCGGGCTCCAAATGCTGTCATAAGTGTGCTTATAAGAGGGAGGCAGAGGAGATTAGATTCCAGAAGGGGAGAAGGCAATGTGACCATGGAGGCAGAGATTGGAGTGATGCAGCTACTAGGCAGGGATTGTGGTCAGTCACCAGAAGCTGGAAGGGCCAGAAACAGATACACCCCTGGAGACTGCAGAAGGAACCAGTTCTACTCACACCTATTTTTAGCCTTGTAAAACTCATTTTGGACTCCTGGCATCCAGAACTGCAAGAAAATTAATTTCTGTTGTTTTAACCCACTCAGTTTGTGATAATTTGTTACAACAGCAGTAAGAAACAGGTACATTCCCTAAATGATTCTGATATTCTCCAGGGTTGGGAATCACTGCTTAGGGCTATTGATTTTGGCAACTAGTTTTCAAGTCAGATCATTACAAAGATTGTTCGTGGAGTACAGGAGGTTGTAAGATGGGAGATAATGAAATAGTCTTCAAAATGTTTGCAGTGGAAAAAAATTGTTTGTAGTGGTTCCACTGTGATTAAAAACAATACACATTCTTTAAAAGTAGAATTACCATTCTGTTTTGTTTTGAGTAACTGTAAATATGCATATGCATATTGCTTTATACATTGAGTAGAATTTACTTACTGTTTCAGAGTGGCAAGGGTTTTGTAGAAGAAACAGGTTTCTAATTTTTAGGAGTATCCAAGGTGCATATGTTATTAGAACCTATTGACGGCAAAGACCCAGGCATTCTGTATTATTTTCTCAGAGTGCTTGTTATTTGCTAGAAGAGGTCAGTACAATCCCATTCATATTCAGATACATATCACTACTTCAAAATGATGTCAGACAGAGAAATAGAAATACTGCATGTTTTCACTTTTATGTGGAATGTAAAAAACAAAACAAAAGAGCAAATATAACAAAGCAAAAACAGACTCATAGATACAGAGAACAAACCAGTGGTAGTCAGAGGCGAGGGGAGTAGAAAGATGGGTGAAATAAGTGAAGGGGATTAAGAGGTACAAACTGCAAGTTCTAAAATAAATTAGACATGGGGATATAAAGTACAGCATAGAGAAAATAGTCAAGAATAGTGCAGTAACTGTGTGTGGTATAAAAATATTGAATCACTATGCTGCACACCTAAAACTAATGTAACATTGTAAATCAACTATACTTCAAAAATTATGATAGTTTCTAGGCCTACTATTATGTTTCATTATAATTATTGAATTAATAAAGAAGCATATATATTTTTGAGTCACAGATTTGGTTTTTTTTTTTAAACAGATTTGATTATTATATTTCAATACAATTGGGTTCCTCTAAATCCTGTGTATTTTAATATAGCTTCATTACTCTGGGCAGGGATTCATAGATTCACCAGATTGCCAAAGAGGGGCATAGAATATAAAAAGTTAGGGAAACTCCTGTAATAGAATATATGGCCATCTAA
The DNA here is from genome assembly GCF_048773025.1 of Camelus bactrianus. Lineage (NCBI taxonomy): Eukaryota > Metazoa > Chordata > Mammalia > Artiodactyla > Camelidae > Camelus > Camelus bactrianus. The sequence goes on along the minus strand of NC_133540.1, from coordinate 90,051,054 downwards.
GATGCTTTTAATATGAGACTATTTTTAAAAATTTAAATCTTTCAGTTCATTTTAATGAGTATTTTCAAGGATAAAAGAGAGAGATGATATCATTTAAAATGTTGCAAAATTGTGTCTTCTGTGTGCCTGGGCTTTCCATGACAAATAGAATCCAAACCAATGATATTTGGAGGACTTTATCTAGTAATAATAATAAAAGAACTCTTATGCGAAGCTGGAAGTCTTAGGCACTACCATTAGTGAATTACAGAGGGTGTTGAGTTTGCAAACTATTGCATAAGGGGAAAAGTTCTCATTTTTGTATGAAGTTATTTCTCACCATCTGTTTAAGAGTCTGTATCCTGTGCATTGAGTATCCTTTACAACCATCCATCCTTTACAACTGCTTTTTTATAACAAAGACATCAACAATATCCTTCCTTTTTCCTTAAATTAGAAAAGGGGCCAGGAGAGGTTAAAAAAATCATATATTGAATCATGTGTAAGATATCAGAAACTATGGATGTTTTCATCATGGTTTAGCTTAGAAGATATGTTGAGTTTATAGCAGATTTGTTTTACTGTCAAGATGGCAGAACTGACAGCCCTATAGTTGCATCATTTGGAGCAACCAGACACTCTGCAGAATTACAGATGTAAGGCTAATGAGGTGGCAAACAAAGGCTTTCTGTAGTGTTAGATTAGAGCGTGTTATACAGCTGCAAATAAATATCTGAATATGCTGGAGATGATAAGTGTTCACTTTGCTCTAGTGTCCTTGGCCAAAGTTCTCCATCCGCAAGGCAAAATTGCAAGCTTATTTTTCCTTAGTTCATTTTAAGACATTACATAAAGATCTCATAAATCTTAATTTAAAAAAATTTTTTTAAAGTTATCTTTTTGAAGCCCACTTTGCTTATAAGTAAGTTGAGCTTTTGTGATGAGGATCTGTCTGACTGGAGCTGTATAGAATCATTTTCTTAGCCAGCAACAGCTGTGCTATTCTTTCTAAATAGTAATAATGCTTCTACATTGCACTTGTTTTTTATTGTTGAGGAGGGCTCTTGGTGCCTTTATTGAGTTACTTTGAGAGCAGCCTGATTTGTTTCTTTTTTTTTGGAATGCACAATAAAACAAAAGTAATTTAAATTTTAATATGCCTTCCTTGCACCATTAATTAAAATGATTTATGTTTGGTTGCCTCCTTGAAATAGAGTGTGGTGTTAGTACTCATTGCTTCCATGGTGATGTTTTCTAACAGAGCACCATTTACAAAACAGGGTTTCAAACTCTTCTGGTCTTGGTTTATCTGCTTTGACAGCAGCACCTTTACTTAACTCCAGGAGAATACACTCTCACACTGTTCTTCCCAGTCCTCATTTGGCACTTTACATTATGCTTATTGTCTAGACTTCCCACAAGTTATTTATTTGTTCAAAGTAGACTCTTTGAACACTGATGAGTCTGTCAAGGAGGAAAGGAAAGGGAGGATGAGATAAGCCTGATCATATCTTGGTCTGAAAGTTGAAAGCATCTACCTTTGTGGGGTTCAGAAAAGGACTTCCCAAATACTAACGTCAGAAAACTTTGTGTTTATGCCCTTCAGAGGAAAGCACTACACTTGCTGTCTTATCTTATCAAAAAGAAAGGAAGAATGAAAGGAAGTCCCACATATATTTTAAATAAATTTTTGTAAACACTAAGAATGATTCCTTATGGGTCTCTGGGCTCTCAGGCAGTAAGATGACATTGCTCATAAATTGGGCATTTGTTTTTGTCACTGGCAAGAATCAGTCCTGAAATACTACTTGATCTACAGTCGTTGTACAGTATCTTCCTTTTTTAAATCCAAGGCAGTTCACTGTTGACAGTTCTTTTCACTCTTTTCTGAATATCGGAACATATGATTGCATCAAGCTGGCTGCAGGCTCCCGTGCTGACATTTTCTAGCGCAAAGAATGCCCACATCACTCGAACATTTGAAAAGTGTTAATGAGCAGATCAAAAGGACTGTTGCCTGAAGCGGCTTTTTTTTTTTTTTTTGAAGAAATCGGCTCTCCTCCAAACTGAAATCTTCATTCTAGCAGCTAAGGAGATGAGATGTAGTCCTCCCTGATGATGATAATAACAAATGAAAAAAAAATTGGAGAAGACTCAAACTCTGCATATGGTTCATAAAGTGGTGAAAGTGTTTTCCAGAATCTTCAATACAGAGCTGAAGGATGCTAAGTGGAAAAAATCCTGGCAACTAGGCAATATTATGCCTTTTAAAATCTGCAAATTCTCATAAAATATGGTGCATATGAATACATCCTTTTCTGAGAGGAATGTGTTCTTGCACTATTTAATACAAGAATGGGATTCTCATGACTGTTATTTTTAATGTATTTGGGCCAACAGTCAGGTTTCCTTTTCTCCTGCACTAGTTTTACTGAAACATAGGGATATCAGTGGACACTGATTTTTGCCATTTTTGGCTTTTGGACTGAATGGCTTCAGATTATTTTCAGCCTCCTTTGTTACTTACAAGGCTGTATGGTAGATTGCAGAGAAGGAGCATTTTGAAATGTCACACACACACACAATTTATTTCCTGTTCCAACACTTCTAGGGCATGGATGTTGGGTGTATGAATCGGTGTATGTATATTATGTCCTTATAAAGTGGGGATGACAGCATCTATCTCACAGAGTTACTATAAATACTGAACTATAGCTATCTGTTTATATCTATCTATCCATCCATCCATCCCAGCAAGTAACAAACTACTCAACAAGTCTTAAGCCTTTTCTCTTGCACCCTGTCCCTTTGTGATCCAAACCTTAATTTAAAAGAATGTCATGTGGCAGAAGAAGTTGAACTCAGAGTTTGGTGGTAGATGGGCCTGGGTCTTGGGTTTGCATCTTAATTCTAGTGTTTTCTCTTTGTGTATCCTTGGACAGGTTACTAAAGTTAGAGCCTCCCTCTTATATTTAGAATGGAGATAAGCACACAGGATTATTATGAAAATGAGAGAACATAGAGTGTGTGGCGTATGTCAGCACCAATAAAGGGTGGTTATTGTTGATGGTATTAACAGCACACAGGTGAACCTCAGCTCTACTTCAGTTTCTTTAGGTTCTGTTATTTGTTGTGGTGGTGGTTGTGTCTCTTAATCTACTAGATCAAAATTTGATTTATGTAGAGTTTTAAGGTTCTGTTTTCATTGTTAACAACATAGAAAATATAGTTGCCAAGATTTAAAAATCAATTTGAATTTATAATAAGTCACGCATTTAGTCATACATAAGATTAATTACACATTATTGGAAAAATAAACCCTAATGTTCTTTTCTGGAATAAGGTGAATACAAATACATGTAGACATATGCCCTATTTAATTATGTAAAGGCACAGAAGAAAAGAACCTAGTGGAAATATTGTGATATGTATTTTGTTGTATCAATCTATTAGAATTTTCATTTTGGAAAGGACCTACAATGAATCAGGTTTATTTCCCAGGTGAAGAAACTTAGTCTGGTCTTATGTTTTCCTATTTGCCTGTGAGTTCACATTTGCCTTTGAGTTCATTAGCTCTCTGACTTTATTGGTTAAAGAAGAAACTTGATATTTTGGGTTTTTTGGACCTAGAAATATTTTAGTTTCATGGAAATCTTTATTGGTTATCATTTATAGCTTTTTTTCTTAGTATTTTCCTTATAAATTTAGAGGTTGGCTGTGAGCCTTTGTGAACATTCTCAGCTAATTCCTTTAGCTCACTTTCAATCTTATTTTTAGTGTCTGTTGTTTGCAGAGCACTTTATTAGGCACTGTGATATTTACAAAGAGGGAATAATGATTATTGCCCTTAAAAAATCTACACATTTGAGGGGTAATTGAAAAGTTCCAAAATAAACATATAAACCTAAGTTAATGAAGCATGAATGGTTCAACTGTGCAGCAATGCATATTTTTAGAAGTTTTAAAGCTTCTAGATAAAGTGATAGAAAGTTGGTAGACTACTCTGTGAAGGCTGGATGGACTTAACATGGAAATGACCATTTTATTTGGGGTAACATCTTCTGTCAGCTTGGAGTAAAGGAGCATATACAGGGATGTTTGTAGATAGAACATTAAGGCAGAACTGTACCACACTAAGGCATTTGAACAATGAGAATACAAGAGGTGGCTCCTGTAGATGTACTGAAAAAGGACCTTTCCTTTTCCAGGTTGTGGCTTGTGATAATAAGGGTCTTTGATAAAGAGAAAGAATGCAAAGATGCCTCTCATCATTCTGTTGTGAGTTCATCAGCAATGGTCATAGGAGGATTCTAAATTGAAATTCAATTTGCGTATATCAGTGCTCAAACTCAGTGTTATGCAGGATAATGAGCATGACAAATACGACGTAAAAAAGAAAGTGTCATGAAAGGCGATGTTCAGTAATTCTCAGGAGAATATAGTGTCGAACAGGGTTGGGAATACTATTTAAGTCCTCAGGTAATAAGTAGGGTAAATTTGAAACCCTCACAAGGAAATGAAAATGAGTTCCAATACATTATACTCAGACTTAGTGGAATGAAGGATGTCCCTTGGCCTTTGTCTAGTGAGAGAACTCTAGAGAGCACTTTATGGTAATTTGCAAAAGTGAGTGGAAGCATGATTTGTATGGTTCTTCCCAAAATTCTGTTAATTCTTTGATTTCGGTTGTCACTGGAACAATTGGTCCATTTTGACTAGAGAAGTAATCAGTCAAGCTTCTGTTAGGAAGAATATTGACCTGGCTACATAGGCTAAAATGAAGGTTGGGGTAGAGATAGAGAAATATGCTAGATGTCTAACTTAACTACCAGTAAAGCATGTAGACATTGATGCCAAAAAAAGAAAACTATGTTAATTATAACTGGTATGCTATGATAATCAATTAATGTTATCACTATGTTATGAGTTAAAATGCATAGAATGAAGGTGGGGACCTCTGAGGGTGCAGCCATTTTGCCTGAGCACCATTCATCTAATTCTACTGGCTTAGCTGTGCTTAAAATGCCAGGATTAGTTCTGGAAACCGCTGTTTGAGATGTTGATCAAATGAATGTATGCTATGCTAAAGAAACTGATCGAGATGACCCAACAATTCAGGCCATTATATAAAAAATGGTTATGATGTTTAGCTTCCGGGCGAGTAGGCTCAATAGATACATGGTTATTATCCCAGTATTCAAAAATAGGACCTGCTCTCTTCTGAAAGAAAAAACAGTTATGTGTGTGTGTGTGTGTGTGTGTGTGTGTGTGTGTGTGTGTTTCCACATTCTAAGATTGGGACTAAAAAGTGGAAACTACAGAGAGGGAGGCTTTGGCTTCATTTGGGGGAAAATTTTTCAAGTGATGTGAGTTTCTTGCCAGTGGAATGAATTACTTTGTGAAGTAGTGAATTTCTCTTTATTGCAGGAATTCAAACATAGTTGGACTACATCTAGGTGGGAATTTTTCAGAATATTGAAGTTTTGGTTGAATGTGTGTTGGGAAAGTTGAAAAATATTGTACTAGATATTTTTAAAATCCAGAGAATCTTAAGTTTATGATTTTAGGTAGTGATAGTGAGAGTGGAATTCAGAGTCCTTCCTTCTCTCCTTGATCTTCCTTCCCTCCTCCCTCTCTTCCTTCCTTCCTTCCTTCCTCCCTTTATCTTTTCTCCATCTTTTTTTCTTTCCCACCTTCCACCATTTCCTCTCTTCCTAACTTCCCTTTCTCCCTCCCTTTCTTCTTCCTTACAAAATAGAAGATCTATTTTGTGTTAGACACTTTACTGGATACACTGAGGAGCAAAGCAGACATAAAACACATCCTCACAGGAGTTACAGATTTTTGGAGTTAGATAAAATGATCAATTGTGATCCATGGTAGGGGAGAACAAACAGGCATCTGTGCATATTGAGGGAGTCTGAACTGCATTGAGAAAATTGGGGGAATTCTTGGTGGGCAGAAGAGGAGAGGAAAAGATATAGGAGACGGAGCAGGGGGAGTGGGGGGATTATGTCAAAGAATCTTTGGACAGCATAAATGATTGGGTGAAGTCATTTAAAAGTGAGAAGAAATTATAGATTATGAGACAATTCTAAGACTTTAAAGAAAGTGATTTACTTGAAAGAAACAGGGAAGACAGGAAGAAGAGTTGGCTTTTAAATGCAGATGACTAGCATGGTTTTGACCCTGTTGAGTGTGAAATATTGATAGATCTGGTTTTCATGGATTGCTTTTGGACATGTGGGTTGATAATGATATGAATGCTTCCTTTTTATAAAGGAAATGCACCTGTAGCTTGATCACCTTTATTTCATTTTACTGTAATACTATTTTGAATCTTAATCCTCCCCTGGCATTTATTTCTGGGCTGGCTATAAAAATTCACAAATTCCTATCCTTCAAAATTTTGAAAAAGAACTGGAATTGTATGTTTATTGATAAAAGAAAATTGAATTAAGTAAGAGGATTACAGAGAAATAACAGCATTTCTTATATCAAAAGTTTGAATGCTACAGGAATGAGTGAGTTTGAGATTCAGTTATATTAAATTATGGTCCATGTATATCTATGTAGTTGTAATTACCATCTGTGTATTTTTCCCTGAGATTTTGATCTAAACTAAAATTTGAATGCTAAAAGTGATCTACGTGAAGAAAATTATGTCATGTTTTTACTAACCTAATTATTTTTTACACATTCTTACTGTCTCTTCCCTACATACTACTGAAGGTTTTACATTTGATTTTTTTTTTTTTTTGTACAGGTTATAAAAGATCCTCCTCCACCACCACCATCTGCACCACAAGAGGTAAATGAGTGCCTAATGAGTGATGTGGATGGTTTTTTTCCCTGTATTTGGATATTATCCCCCAGTTTGATCAATGACATTATTATTAGATAACTGTGATACCTCTGTATTGACTTTTGCATTTTTGAAAATCATTTGTTATTTTTTATCTTCTTATGATTTCTCTCACATGCTAGAGGAATGGGACCTTCACATATTGATGAACATAGACTGGCCATCAGGATCAATAGTACATAGAGATTTAATTTACTTTTTATAGCAATATATCAGTAGTTCTGACATCACTTATTTTATTTACAAAACGTTGGAAGATCCAAGCTGGCAGTTTAGATATTATTACTTTCTCCAAAACGATTGTTACTTTTTATTACCATTAGCCAAAATTGTGTTGGCAACGTGAAATACGGCATTGCACATTTTGAAAGCTTCTCAACTACCTATCTTTTTAGTACAAATTTCTCAGAATTCAAATTTACACATACATTGAGGCTTGAAGTGATTACTGAAATGTGGTCCTAATTTTATGTCTTTTTATCTTTTAAAACATGAAATGATGAATAGATCTGTAAAAGACAAATGATGCTCATAGTTAAGAAGTAAACTTCTGATAACCTAGCAAAATAAGGTAGATTTCTCAAATTGTGGGGTGGAAGGAGTCCCAATATTCCATAGCACTTCACCTGAGATGTATGCATGTAAGCGTAAATTTGCCCACACGTGCTATATATTTTTTATTACATTTCTTCTGTATCAATGGCATTATTTTGAAAAATGTTTAAATGTGAGCCAGTTCTAAGCAATATTTTAAGAAATTATTTCAACCCAGTTTTAAAAACTTGTATCTACATAGGAGGAAAAGGAACCTCTGCCTACTAAGAAGTGGCCCACCGTGGATGCTTCCTACTATGGTGGTCGAGGAGTTGGAGGAATTAAAAGAATGGAGGTTGGTATCTTTAAAAAAAAAATAGAAGCTGCTAATCTGGACTATGTATTTCTAGAATTATTAAGCCATGGCAACTCTACTGTTCACAATTCAATATCCTAATATCCAGTTTTACTTAACACTTTTTATTTGGACAAGTTTTATTTCTCTGGAATAATCCTAGCCATTTCAAAATTATTCAAGAAGAACTGACTTTATTAGTCAAAGAACTGCATTGATGAGATGTCTGAATTCTAAAGGGCAAAACAAAGTTAGGGTTTTTCTGACTATTTTGGAAAAAATTATTGCCGAGAACATCCAGTTTGAAGAAGCGAGCTACTTAAAGTTACAACAATGCTTGTCTTTGAGAAGATCCAACAGTTATGTATTGTTTGAGGAGAAAAATGTCAAAATAGTATGTCCATGAGCTTATCACAAATATTGAGGAAGTACATTTAAAGCTTTTTTTTTTACAGCTTATAGTTATCTCTTATGAATGATCATAATTAATATTAAATATCATTTATAGAACATATTGAATTTTTAGACTCAGTGTGAATTAAAATTGAACTTAAATATTATATCTTAAAAATCAAATTTTTACCACCACAGAAATATTTTTCAAAGTGATGCATTAATTAATAATAAGGAATCACTGCCAGCCCTAAGCCCTTGACAACAAGATAGACAGGCCAGCATCCCACCCCAAGGAGCAACTGGAGGAATTTTCTCATTGAAATATTGACTGTATTATTAAACACAAATCCTGGCATTTCCTTATTAGTTATTCTTTAATTTTGCTTCTTGATAAGAAGGAGTTTTTATGTTTTGCAATCATTGCACATGTCTCCTTACTGTCATATCAGCTTTGTCCCATTACTGCCAGAAAAAATCAATAAGCTAATTAACAACCTCACAACTGTTGCAATTTTCCCTTTTTATACATTTCAGTAAAATTCAGATTCCCAAGGAGAGTTTCCCATTTGCAGAATACATTTCAGTATTCTTCAGAAGAAGCCCAGACTTTCTTAACATGGTTATCTTTACCAGAGTGGCTAAAGAAGTCATCCGATAGTGGTTCTTATTTTCTTGACCACATTAGATCTTAAAATAATGCACATTTGCCTAAGAGCTTGCCACTTTATTGCTGAAATATTCTCTGAGACAGGTATCTCATTGCCAATAAGCCATGGAAAAGGTGGGCGCTAGAACCTATTAAATTTGTCTTTTGGAGAAGATTGCGCATGTGTTTGCCCGTGAGTAATTGAGAACACCACACAGTACAAGAGAACATGGCTAGGCTAGCTCTTGTTGCTTGACACAGATGGAGGGTCATTTTCCTTCCATTTGCCTTTGTTGTGTCATTCTAGGCTTGGAGGGTTGGGGAAAGAGTGGATTGGAGGTATAAAAAAAAAAGTCACACTTGTATAAAATTGTTACATATGAATATCTAAATATGATCTGTCACAGCTTATTTTTAGTTTATTTAGTCTCGTTCCAAAATGTGTGTGTAAAAGATGTATGCAAGGGGAAAAAGAGTTTGACAGGAAATAGCACAACGTGTTAGTAGCTTTCCCTTGATGGAGTGATTTTCAGTTTGTGTTCTAGAGTTCCCTGTTCCCAACTTATTTGACAGTGAGCTTGTGCTGATTTATATTCAGAATAATAAACTTAATTCCATTTTGAAAGCCACACATACAAAATACCACGTGACAGTGAGATTCAGATATATTAGTTCTTGCTCAAAACACTAAGAACTGTGGCAGATTTTTGTTACTCCAACATTCCAGTGTTCCAAAGATTGAGAACTTTTTTCTACAGAAAATGAAAGCATATGTATGAGCTCATAAATGGGTCCTGACTTAGAAGGAATATTATTGGAATATGTGCAGGAAAGCCAAGGGCTCATGAACATTCTTGAGTAACTCACATTTCAAGTGGTAAGAGTTATTGACTCTTATTTTTAATTTTAGATGTAACTGAATTTTATTTAAATTTAATTGGAATGTATTTGTTTGTGTTTTTATTTGTTGACTTTTAATTAATATGAAATTACATTGCCTTTCCTTTTCAGCTGAAGAAAATTTATGAAAAGGACTCACTATTAATAAGTTGGCAGCCATTTTAGTCATAGATAATGTTGGCTACATTTTATGGAGTGCTCCATCAATGAGATGGAAATGAGAATGAAAGTGAAGGAAAAAGTGAAAAGTAAATATGGGCATCACAAAGGGGAAACACGATGCAGAAAAATACACAATAAAAAATAAACTGAGAATTAAGCATCATGAGACTTTCTCAAACATGAACTTATTTAAACTTGGAGAGGAAAAATAGAAAACATAATTTGTTTTAAAACCATGCCTGTTTAAACCTGGAAAGTGTTTTCCTTTACAAAATACCTTAAACTTGGGGAAAGTAAATGGAATTTTAGAAATTACCTGTACATTTGAATTAAAGAATAAATCTTCGTAACTAATGTTATTTTAAGCCAGTATAGGAATTTTACATAGAATTTTTTTTCTTACTTCTCCTTTACATTAAATATTTAAACACTGTGGTAATGGCAATTTGCAGAAAGCTGGAACTGAGCTGATGTTAATAACAGCTGTTAGCACAACTGATCCACAATACCTAATGACTTCAAATGTGTGTTTCTGCCAATTCAGCGTGAAACTGTTTTTGTTTCTTTTCTCAATTCTGAAATTGCTCCTTTTATGATACAACCTCCCAGCCATCCAAATATGCTCTGGAAATTATGGAATTTCATTGTTTATCATTGAAAAAGCCAAGTAGAATTGGAAAATTTTAGCTATCAAGCTTGCACTCTTCTTTCATGATAAAAAGTCAGATATATTAATTCTGTTAAGGCTGCCTTTAACAATCTGTTCTTCTTCTTTTATCCTTTTTGACTATCAGTGTGGTCAAACTAAAATATTAAAATGTATACATAAAAGTGTGTATATATATTTAATTGTTTTTAAGAGTTTTAGGAGAGCTCTATAAAATGTTTCTTAGTTTTTGACCTTGAGATTGAGAGGAGTTGTATTGTTTCGTGGTGATGGTGGTGATGATGAAACAGCTGCTTCATGAAGTAACACTCAGGGATTTATTTACTGCATTTCCTTTGACCTCAACAACTATATTATAAGTTTAGTCCTTTGATAGTTGAGTCCCTAGAAATGCCACATTGGGTCAGAACTCTAGTTCAACGATCTTTGTGTTCTTTATCTGAGAATACGGTGCCGGTGAGACTTGGAGAAAGAATACAATTACATTAGCTCTATGATATCCACCATGACATTGGGGCTAGTTAAAATCTAAGTTAAAAAATCTATAATTTCCAAATGACTCTACATTTTATCTACTTATATTTCTACTCCGAATGTCTTCTTTGAGTTATGACATTCCTATGCTTATTTAACCATGTATCTTCTTTTGTTTTTGTTTTTTTCCCTTAAAATTGAGACAACAACTCCAAGAGATGTATCTTGGTTCTGGTGGTTTTTAGTTCAATTTAGCTATATCTAAAGATTTGTAAAGTTTTAGTTTATCTAGGTGAAGACACTGTGATTTGAAAAGAGAAGGTCATTTCTCTGGAAAGAAAGCCAACTATCTAGCTCTAAAGGTTTAATGGTGTTTAAAACAATTTTAACAACCTCATAAAGAACATGCTAGTACCACTGATCACACTGAAAGATACAGATACGTTTTAATGACTCAGCAGGGTCCACTTGAAATTGAAAACCTATTCTAAAACTGTAATTAAAAAAAAGGTAAAAACATCTAAGTAAGCCTTATCAAAAAGGTATGAATGGTTCTTTCTGTGAACAGTAGTCATCTGTATTCCCACCCCTTAATTCAGGTCATTAAAATACTTTAAAAAGTGTTTAATCATTTTTTTTTCCTTTGTAGAAATCACTTAACTCTGGTGAGTCACTATGTGCCCTGCACAGAACTCCCTGTTTCTTTTTAGAACTTCACTTATCTTTTTGTCTTCTTTGGTAATGTCCTTGGTTTTTAGACTTCCCTACTGCTCCTGGTAGGACAAAGCCTTCCTGCAGGGGCCGCATCCTCTTTACATGCCCACATTTGCAAACATTTGGCCCAGATTTAGCCAATTTTCATTGAAAAATGAACATCATTTGACCTTGTTGTTTTTCAATATCCAGAGTTTTCAGAGAAGGGAATTTCCTAAAATTTGTGAGATTCCCTGGTGTCTCTGAATTTTTTCTCTTCACAGCCTAGCCTTTTCAGATTTGCCTTCCTCCGTGAAAAATAAACGTGTCAAATTACCATACTCATAGGAGTAGAGGAACTAAAGACTGAAAGCTACTTTACAAAGTTGATCTTTACAAAATTGAAGAAAAACATTTATAATTATTTTACTTCCAAAGGCTAAATGTTTAAATCATACTTTTTTGCCATAGATTCAATAGACAGTTTGGAAGGAACAACTGACTCCTTTGTATAAAATATATTTGTAAAATTCAAACCTTATTTATTACCCATTTCAGACTACATATGTTCAAATCCCTGTCCTGCCACTTACTAGTTGTGTGGCTTTGGGCATGACACTTAACCTTTCTGTGTCTCAGTTCCTCATCTGAAAGAAAAAAGTACAGTATCCATCTCATTGCATTTTGGTATGGATTAAATGCAGACTGGCACATGAAATCATTCAGTAAATGCTAATTATCACCATCATTATTGTCTGTTTCCCCCAGTGCCATCAGTATATATGGGTATGTGTTTAGCTGGAAGGAGAACATACCTCATTAGAGAATAGAGTTACACACTGTCATGCACTTCATACATACCCCAAAAATTAACTCCTTATTTGAAACAGTGGAGAAATGGTTGCATCAATTTAATTGATGCCAGATTTTTTACAAAGGGTCTCCATTTCTAGAATGTTAATATTAAGCACCTAAGGAGTGGTAAGAAACCTATTAAACCTCCCAAGCGGAGGAGTTTGGAGTTAGGATGCCTGTTCATCTTTGACTCTGAGGTGGTGAACCAATGAACCAGCTAAACAAGAACTTGTTCCTCTAGGCCACTCTGCGTCTGATACTAGTATTTCCCATTGTTTTAAAGGTCCGCTGGGGTGATAAAGGATCTACCGAGGAAGGTGCAAGGCTAGAGAAAGCCAAAAATGCTGTGGTGACGATTCCTGAAGAACCAGAGGAACCCGTCAGGCCCAGACCACCCCGACCCAAACCCACACACCAGCCTCCTCAGACAAAGTGGTACACGCCGATTAAGGTGACTGTCCAAACTTTGTGGGATTTCAGTGCAACTTTCTGGAGAAGCTGTAGCCCCTTTAGTCTCCCTGCCCCCATTTATCTGAAGGAGGACCGAGGTACATCAGTTCACCTTATAGCAAGTGAACACTTTCTGGGCAACAAGAAACTCCATTGCTGTTATTTATTTATTCGTCTAACTTACGAAAGAAATGAGAGTAGAGAATAAGGCTTTACCCTCTTCACTTCAGTGCACCTATTTAGCAAACCGGTGTGGAGCACACTCCCCCGGAATTGACAAATCCCGTCTCCCTCCAGGGTCGGCTGGACGCGCTCTGGGCTCTGTTGCGGAGGCAGTACGACAGGGTTTCCTTGATGCGACCTCAGGAAGGAGATGAGGTTTGTATGTGGGGATGTGCTGGGAAAATCCTGACCCTGGCCTCACGGGTCTGTGTGACGAAGGCAGTGAAATAATAATCAAAAAGAATCTAAAGTCCTCATTACAGTCGAGGAAGGAATTATTGTCTCGTGCAAATTCCTGTTAGGTAGAGTGCTTAATAAATGATTCTCTATTGTTAGAATATGTCTTTAAACGCTGTGTTTTAACACAAGGACTTTTTCAAGTAACACAAAAATTAAGATCCACCGCACACAGACTGTAATAAGCACCCTCGTCACTCTAGCCTTTGACTTGGATGACATCGGGTTCTGAGGTTTACCCAGTGGGCACATGCCTCAGAGTCTCCACTGCTTTAGGTATAAATAGGTATTTTCCTGCCTCCAACATTTGATTTAATCTAATTTCTTGTCTATATGAAAGTGCCTTTAACGTTATGAGGCATTGTGGAAGTCTGCAATGGTGAGATACACACATTTATGTATAAAAATACATACATACACACACACATATGTGTTATGCATTTTCCCTATCAAGGAAGCCTATTTGAGGCTTTTTTGTTTTTGTTTTTGGAAATTTGGCTAGAATTACTCTAGTTTTATAATTTCTGTAATGTATCAGCTCTATTTCCTGTTGTATCCATATAAGAAAAATAGCTTAAAACTCATTCATATGTAACAGTGGGCAGGTTTGATTCAGAGACAGGACACTGTTAGCAATAATAACAGGACTGTTTCATTATGTGTCAATGTGATCATCATTCTGTGTTAACAAGTGTGTGATCTTCATTCATCTCAGCTTCAGAGCATTGTGGCTTATTCAGGTTAGATAGGCTAATTTTTTAAGGGTGAAATAATTGATGAAATTAATACTTACTTTACAATGCCATGCTATCTTTAGTGTTACACGATTCTAGCTTGATATCAAAAATACAAAAACGTCTAAATTTTAAGATTTTACTTCTATGAAATGGAGGTAATCTTAGCAACATCTGAGTTCAGCCATTTAGAAAAGCAATTTGAGAAAACAGTCCTGGCATATTCCTAACAGATCATTTACCCTTTGCTAGGACCAGAGGTAGAGAGAACCACGTGGGTTGTGAAGCAGCCTCTTTCATTACCAAACCAATGCGATTAACAGAAATTTCTTATATGTAATGAAATCTGTGCCTCTGTTTCAATTTATGCACCATCAGGAGTTCTGCTTCTGGAACAACATATAACAACTCTATTCGTCAATACGCTAGACTTTCACTTTGAAGGTTTTAAAATTGTTTTCATGATCATCTTAGTTTTCTCTCCTTCATGTTAGACATTAGTTCATTTGCTCAATAATTTTCATCTTTTTAAGTGTGGGGTATCATGCTAGCCCTGAAGATGTATTAGTAAAAACAGAGAGTGGTTCCAGAAACCTTGTCAATACTTTCTATATTTTTTAATTCTTATGATTGAAATTTTGTTTATTTTTATCATTTGTAGTAATTTTGACTAAATTAAAAAATTTTTGGATTATAAATTTGCACAAGTAATGGCATCAGGTAAAATTGGGGAGGTGGGTACAAACTATAGACTTTGCCCTTAAGAAACCTGAAATTTTTTGGGGGAAATGAGACAGATACAAAAATAAAATTTATTCCAGAATCTGGACTGGGCCATACCATAGGTAGGTATCAAGTACTTCTGAGTGCATAGTGAAGAGAGATTAACTCTCACTGGAGGAATTTGGGAATGCTTATTAAAAAATATAGGCCTTCTATCTTTGAAAATGGATAGGGTTTCATCAGGTGGAGTTAGGTGCAATGCGTATTTCCACGGATGCAACATCATAAGCAAAATCTCTGAGGCAGCCGAGAACAGTGATTTGTGGATTACAAGACAGTCTGAGGGCTGGGGATTAAAACCACAATGATAGGTTGGGAACAGAAGAGAAGAAATCTTTGAGTTTGCATAAACTGATATATTTGTGCTTTTGAATGATGCATTATACTCATTCATTCATTCAACAAATATTTATCTGGTGTCTAATATGTACCCAGCACTTCGTTAGATACCAAGTAAATCTAACATTCTTCTTAAATTATAGTGCTAGAATATTCTCCATGTTGCCCCACCAGGTAAAGCATTATTTATTTTTCCATGGTTGAAGGAAGAGTAATGCTTGCATTATTTTGACTGTTTCCTTTGTTTTTTTAGTAATTTGATTACACTTTTGTCTGATATACCCTTAAAGCCATTTATTCTGACTCTTGAGGTTAAATTTTTTCAAAATTGAGAATTTTTCAGATTTTAGGGATCTGATATAGTCCATATATATTATGTAAAGCATCATCTAATCTCATTATTGAGACATTCTGCTTCAGAAATATTAATTACTGCAAGTGAATAAATACAGACTAGATACTCTTAAGTCAATTCAGGTCAGATTTTGCTTCCAAATGAATTTTGGTGACAAACTTAACATGAAACTTTCAGTTTTCAAAGATTGTGTATTTCAAAACTATAGATAAAAGATTGTAAATCTTTACTGTGTGTTATTAACTAAAATTCCACTTTTTCACTCTTCACCTATATATGTGATTTATGATTTTTAATTTGTTTTTATTTAAATGCAGGACTTAAGCTTAGAAAATATCAATTGCTGCTCAATTAATTGATTTGTTTTTCCATCAAATATACATTATGATTCTGTGTGTGCCTGACACAGTCTGACGTAATTTCTCTTCATAATAACTATCCTTGATAGCCTTACTGCTTCCAAAAATTCGTCAACTGCAAATTTTCATCACTTATTTCAAGCCATGGTTAAAACCTCAATGGAGTACTCCATGGGAACCTTCCTCACAGGTTGACACTCTGCACAGTTAATTGACAGTAATATGGTAAAGTTAGGAGCCCAGCCAATAGTATAAACTCAGTTTACCGTCTTATTCACAAGGATATTTAATAAATTGTGTTAAATAGTTTTTATTCCCCCATCCAACCAAACCAATGATGCAAAATGATCATGGAAATCAGGTAACTATGGCATGATTTGCTCTAAGCTTCTGATTCCTGCTATGATCCTTTATAATATTTATTATTTTTTTAGACTGAGGTTTGATGTCAAATCGATAGTTATCAGCATAGAACTGTTTTCCTCTAGACAACATGGTAAATCTCTGCCCTCCCTTCTTTTTTACTTCCCATTTCCCCATTTTTCATGTTTCAGAAAGATTATTAATAATATCTAAGTTTCTGTCAACTCCACATCATCTACCAGGTCCTCTTTACTTGATAGAATTAACTCCAATATAAACTTCCCATCCCATACACATACATAACTATAATCTGTATTTTTTCAGAGATTATAAAATTACCTAGTGAGTCATTCTAATACTTTGGCAGAATTAGTGTTCTGTACACTACTAAGACAACTGAAGCATCCCAATGTTTTTTATATGTTTACATTATTTTTTAGGCAGCCGTTATACTATCTCCATCACATGATCTCTAGAATGCTTTCCTCCCTGACCTTCCTTCCTTCCTTCTTTCCTTCCTTCCTTCCTTCTATGCCTTCATCCATCTTCTTTTTCCCTCTTTGTTTCTTTCAAGCACATTTACCTCCACTATGCTCTCACTTTCACAGTTGCTAATTTCTTATACCAGTTTGTGCATTTCTTATATGCTATGCTAATTTTCTTCTTGGCTTCTTCTTCTGAATGAAGCCTTTCAATTGCTCTATTCTTTTCCTCTGGAGTGTAATAAATATCATTATTGATAAGGCCAACCTATGGGACTCTGTGATGCCCCAAAGAATCTGCACCAAATAGGATGCTTAATTATATTAAATATTTGGTGAATTTTACTTAAAAGGCTTTATAATAACCATAATACATCAAATAATATTATCCAAAAGTAATATTTAATTAGGTGTCTAAATAAAATCATATTTGCATGGTGCATGGCATAATCTGTACTCACACTCTAGCACCCCACAAATTTTATTTACAAAAAAGAACATATAATATTTTAAAACTTCTAGTGCTTTTTTTTTTTTTGCTTCAGAGTGTCTTTCATTTGATAAACTTAATTTACCTAGTAAGAAATTGAGGACCCAAAGGCAGAAAGAGAACAAGGGACTCAGAGCATATTTGGCACAGCTAATTTTGATGTGTGATGTTAAGATGAGATGATTTGCTTTGGTAATGCTTTATCTATGCATGAGAAGAAGACCATGGCTCACTGTTACCTTCTATTTATTGTGGCTAATTAGTTAAGCCCTCAAAAATTAAACTGTCTGAACTCTACGGTTTTTACAAATTTAGTTTATATAGACATGGTTTGTCTCATAGGATTACATGGAGTAGAGAAAAATTTAAATTTGGGAGACTAAGATGTCCAAGTAGCAGTGTCCTCTAGCTTTTTGTCTATTCTTTGTGTTGAATTTTCTAGGCAAACCAGGGCATAATCACTGAATGAGAAAATTAGTCTTGTAGTTTTGGGGATAGCTTTAGATGTGACTGGGCTCCACAGCATAAGGAAGGGTAAAATTCTTTAACCTTAGAGGTCTTCAACCTTACTTCTCTGAAACAAATCAGCATTTGATTAAACTAATTTAAAATACTGAACCCAAACCACTCAAACTACTCATGAATGATTTCATATATATGTGTATACTATATATATATGGTATATATAAAGACAGATATTGATTCTCACTGAGAAGGTTTGTCTCTGCATATCAAATAATTCATTGGTACAAATGTTATTAGCTACTTAAAGACAATTCTTTTTAAAAGAAACTTTGTTATCAATATATACATTGGTGAATACATTTTGCAAATAATGTTGTTATTTTCCTGTGCTTGTAAAGGTGTGTTTACATTTGATTATGCTTTTTATGAAATGTGTGCATGATGGTTTAAGAGGGATGTATGTGTATAAAGCATGTGTACATTGTAGAAATTAGGAGGACTTTTGAAAACATTTTCTAATCTTTGGATATGGATGCAGGTTTTTTTGTTTTTTGTTTTTTTTTAAGTACAGTCAATTACAATGTTTCAGTTTCTGGTGTACAGCGCAATGTCCCAGTCATGCATATACATACATATATTTGTTTTCATATTCTTTTTTATTAAAGGTTATTATAAGATATTGAGTATTGTTCCCAAAAAACTTGTTTTTTAAAATCTATTTTTATATATAGTGGCTAACATTTGGAAGCAGTTTGTTTTACTTTGCCAAGAAACAAACGAGAAAGCTTTCTCTTTTCTGAATATTAACAGAAGTAGCAGTCACACTCTTTCTTTAAAAAAAAAAGACAACAAACTTTATGCTGCTTGAGAGACAACAAAACACAATTGTTTTGAGGTTGTGGCTGATGGTTTCAAAATAATAGAACCTCTGCCTAGTCAACTGCCTGTTTTCTACGTTGGAAACCAATCTTGTCATTTATTTATAAACTGTTTACTGCAGATTCTGCCTCTTGAGAGTTTAGTGAACAAATCAGTGTACTTAGAACTAAACCCAGAGTCACGCACATTTACTCTGCGAGTCCCGTCACGCTGAATTTCAAGCCAAATGCTCTCCTTTTATGGCTCAGAGGCCACAGCGGGCTCGTTAGCGGAACTCACTGCTGAACTGAAGTCCTTGATCAAGTAACTAAAGTTCAGGCATAAAGTATCAAAGCGGCGCGAGAAACCTCTCGCTCTGCCCCCCGCTCCCGCCACCTTTCGGCGCCGCCAGCTCCTGCCAGGGTGGCGGGGTTGGCGGGCTGCACGCAGACCAGGCAGAGGCTTTGATTGTGGCTGCAGCTCCTCGGAGTCATAAATGTTTAAGCGCGCGGCGCGCGAAGGTCGGGCCGCGCGTCCAGGTGTAAGCTAGCAGGTTGTCGCCGACATCTGTTTGCGGCGGCGGCAGCGGCCTCCCCAGCCCGCAGCGAGCGGCCCGATTGTCAGCGGAGGTAGTTGAGAGCGGCAGAACCGTTTTGGTCTCACACTCGCTGCCTGGAGGCCTGAAACACCAAAGGTAGGAGTGGGGGTGGACACAGCTGCGATCCCAAACTTGCCTTAGGCGCAAATAAAGAGATCTAATGCAGTTTGACTCCGTTGCGGTGGGGAGACGGGACAGAAAGCCACTTCAGAGACAACTTAACGCTGCAACATCTGCCGCCAAGTTTCCAGGGAGTGACGGGGGACAGCAGGTACAGATCGGAGTCTCCACGTAAACAGCCTCCATTAAGCCGTGGACTCTTTTGAAGGGCCTCCATCAAACATGCTGGAGTCCGCAGCAGGAGTGAGTTTGGTTTTCAAAGCAGTGTTTTGTTTTTGCAATAACAAGGTAATTTATAAATGATGCATTACCATGCGTTCTCCTTTTTTTGTCTGAAAAGAAGAGAGTTAGAGAAGCAGCAAAGCAAAGAAAGAAGAAAGCACAGTCCTAGTTTTGGAGTTGTTCCACAAACCAATTAAATCTCCAAGGAGCTGCTTGTCTGTAATCGAGGTTATGTTAACCTTCAGACGGCGCAGTCCCTCATTCACCAGTAAGCAGACATAAATTAAAATAGGGCAATAAAAGAATCCCAGTAATAGTAACACCCGCGAAACACACCCACTATTTCTTTGTTTTTAAACTCATAGAGCTTTTTATTACATGGAGGTGAACTAGAGTTAGATAGTTTTCCCAGATGTATTTAATTTTTCAGTAAGACAAAATTTAGAAAATTGCATTGACTTCAGTTTTCTTCCTGTTTGTAAAGGCTTCCTACCTGTATTTGAATATTAAAAACCCAAAGTAAGGTTTACATGTTAATGGAAGCATTTTTCTTTCTTGAGGAAGTTTCCCCTTCTAGCACCTAGAATCAGCCAGGGAAAAATGGAAGAATTTGTAATAATTTTCACTGGGGAGACTATAAAAACTCATAACTGTGCACACACACATATATGGCGTAACAGATTTGGTTAAAATATTAGTCTGACAAGTAAAGCTCCAGAGTGTGGCCAGGTAATAAAGATTCTACAGTAAACTGTTACCATTAATAATATTTAGGCTTCCTCACCTGAGGAAATAGCTGTGTGACCACCGCAATAAAGGAAAGGTGCTGACTCAAAGGTCTCCTTTGGAGTGGGGCAGCCAGGAAGCAGTGGCCCGGGGAGAAACGCTGGCATGTGGCAAAATTTTTATCAGTCAATGGTGAAATAAGAAACATAAGTGCATAGTGAGTTTCCAATTAAGCTAAATTTATTACGTGGAGAGGACTTCTATTAAATGTACAGATATGATTTTCATTTTTTAAGATGATTGATGGTAGCTGCTTTAAAACGAATGTTCACCATGACAAAACTCAGTGTCAGCCATCTGATTTTTTTAAAATCTACAGGAAAAAACCCTACAAAAACCCAACCTGAGCACAGGTTTATTTAAAAAGAACCAGAGGAGCCTGATAATCTCAGTGGCAAATGATTGCGGCTGGAGCCCTGGCTCACATCCCCAGTTCTAAATTTATGTTCATTCCTCTGTCAGTCCTGCTTCTGAATTCTCATGCTCAAAACAGGCCTCACCCTCTTCAGTGGTGGCTTCTTCAGTGATTCTCAACCTCCCAGGGATTACTCTGAACTCTGTCATGCTTACAAGTCACCCAGTGCCCTGTGCTGTTAAACCACTTCATCTTCAGGATGAAGAAGCATCTGGAAGGCAGAGATTTTGTGCCATACTGCCTTTGAGTTCCCCATCACGTTTGCAAAATGTAAACCACTTGTGGGTATTTCTGAGCAGACTGAAACCTCCACTCAGACAGTTTGATATGTCACATGTTTTCAGTGCTTGGAATTATGCTGCTAATGACTGCACTCTTAAATTTAGTTTTTAAATTCCATCTAAACATTTTGTGTCATATAGCCAAACTTTGTAATAGATTTTAGGGGCTGTAAGATAGCCCTTTATTTTAGCCTAACTCAGTCAGTCCTATTGCCCACAGTGCTTTCATAAATTTTCTTTTTCATACTTAAATGAGAGGGTAGAGAAAAAATCAATTTTTTTTAAATTGTAGAGTGATTGCTTATGTTTTATTTCTATAAGGATCTGAAATTTTAAATGGTGCGTTAGGTCAATTATAACGTGGCATCATTGGAAAAGAGTACCACTAAGCTTTTCTAGCCTTTATGTGACCACAAATCTCTCTCATTTTTATTATCTCTTATCTATATTTCAGGGTATCCTTAAAATACTTTAAATACCCTGTTTAAATTGGTAAAAGTAATTAACTTTGGTTAATACATATTTGAAAGACAAATTTTTACTAGAATAACTCAGGTTGTGAGCATGCCATTATTACTACAATCCCACTGCCTGATTTATGAGTGGATGTGTATGTGTGTGTGTGTATATTATGTTTAATATGAATATATGTGTATATATATTCCTATAGGACATATTTTCTCAGTGTGTATGTCATCAACTAATGTCTGCTTCAGTGGAAAATAACATTCATGAAATAGAGAGCTTTTCTGATACCATTTCATAGCTTAAATAAAACCATCTCTTAATTATGCATGTAAGCTGGCGAAAGTGTTGATTCAGTTTGGTTCCCTAAAAGTGGAATATGGAATATGCAAAATGTAATCATTTAAATTACAAAAAAAATTTAATTTTTTTCAAAGAAAGTATCAATAGAACTTAGACATTTAATTGACGTTTTACCCCTGGTCCAAAATAACTTGTGTATAGTGGCATCATATAAATTTTACGTATTAATCGGAAGTTTAGGCAGGGATATTTCTTGGTGAAAATTGATCAGCAACCTTTTTTTTTTTAACATTTTTTATTGATTTATAATCATTTTCAGCAACCTTTTGATAATCAAGAAACAAAACTTATTAAGTTAGTGTAAATATCCTTTAATGCACTGAGTTTAGAAATAACTTTTTTTTTTTGTCATCAGTGAGTTTTGGCATACTAAAAGCTACTTTTAAAATATCAAGAGCTAATATTGGTTGTCCAGGGCTAAAAACATTATTTTCATAGGCTTAATATCCTACTTTGATGTAGGGCACCTTGAGGACATCAATTAAATCATCCAATTGGGAGCAGAAATATCAGCGAACAGAATTTTAACCCTTTTTTTCCCTGTTTTTGAGTACTTTTTGTACAGCTTTCATGTAATTTTAATTACGGAAGATTAAATTTATATTTCTTTAAATATATCACTTTACAATTTCTAATAATTGGCAAAAATCTATATTAGTCTGCATACATTAAATATTCAGTTTTCAACTGAGAGCTCAAAAGATGCAGTCCAAGGAGGGAAAAGCAGTGCATTATTTTCTAGACAGTTTATTTTAACAGAGTACATAATGATGGTGCCTTTGTGTCTACCAGACCCCCATTTATAAGTTTGGTTTAAGGAAACCTTCATAACTCAGTTAAGGATATTGGCTTGAGTAGGAAGCTTTTATTGCCCCTTCTTAAAAATGAATTTATATTAACACATTATATAAATCTATACTTTTAAGGAGAAATAAATGACTTTTCCACTAAATAGCTTTCATTTCCCTTATTTCAAAATAAAACACTGTGATTTTTATAATATACACTTGTAAGCTCTAAGTAAATCATCTTTAAAATTGCTTCATGTAATCTTAAAGTCTCCATTAGTTCCATTCTGAATCAGATCACAGCCTCTGACATTTGAGAAATTTGAAACTGTTGTACCTTTAAGGTATAAAATAAAAATGACTTACTATCCAAACTTTGCAAAAAATTATGTCTAAGACTGCCAGTGGACCTTCACTTATTTACCATTTTATTTATCTGACTTTGGATTAAAAATTAACTTTTTTATTTCAAAGAATTTTTTTTCTCCTTATGCTTTTTTTTTTTCAATTAATGAAGTTGATGTAGAGTTTACAGACATTTCAGTAATTTTATTCAGTGATATACCTCATGTCTCCCTCCTTAGAGAGTTCTTTTCACTTAGAAAATGTGGGAGAAAAGATGGTTCTAATTTCCTAAACTTTAGATTTCCATAATGCTTCTTCAAAAGCAGGTTAGTGTACTGAAAATAATATATATTAGATATGTTTTTCATAATCCTGTCCAGTATTAAGCACATTTTGGTTTGTAACTACACACACACACATACATATCATTTCATATCATATCTTAATTGTCTAACAGAGTTAGTAAATCTGTAAAACATACTTCAATAAAAAATTCAAATAGCACACGTATATACGTAACATACAGATAAAAGGTTGAGAGTAAAGAGCAGTTACTCTCCAATTACCTTTCTTTCATTTCCCTCCCTTCTCCTATCTCCTAACTTTGGTTGATGCCTAAGGTTTAGCCCTTGATCTTATGTTTTCTCTCATTTTACTTTCTCTAGGAGCATCTTGACTTTCACTGCTTTGCTATCATCATTATACACATGCTTTTTAGACAATTCTGCCCTCCCTTCTCAGTTCTACTTGCATGTCTCTGGAAGCTTACATGGACTTTCTTCTTGGATGTCCTGTTTTCACCACATTCTCTGTGCTTAACTGGACTAGCGTATTCCCTATATATGGCTTTCAAATTTTATCTTTTCTTCTAGTTATTCTCACTACCCTTCACCTGATGTATCTAAGCTGAGGCCCAGCAGACCTCATAGTTACCATACCTCAGTGAGCAGACCCAGGACCTTAACTTTTTAGTTCTGGGTGTGATGTCCTATGCTAACAAATCACAATACTTCCCTGTTATGTGCAGAAGCTACTGATTCAGTGAGAACTGTATGTATCAGGGTCCCTTTTAGTTTTATTGTAAGTAAAAGTAAAAATGAGCTATTGGTGAATTTATGCAGTAAACTCTACTGATTGTTAAGAGGTACATCAATTTGACTTTGTAGAACTTAAAAGCTTTTTGTTATTAGGACTTACAATTTTGTCTTCATGACTCTACCCTGAAACTAAGCTACTGAAAAAATTAAGACATCAGAGCAGTTCTTAAATTTGACAAATTTGAATTATCTCTTATAAAGATGTGACTGAGGATGCTGGTTCATAAAAATATTATTTATATGGAGCTAAAATTTATCACTTTGGGGTGATGATTAATTTTTAATTTATAATTAAATCTATTGAACATTTTCTGTGTTATAATAGCCTGACACCATTGTTTTCCCTTGGGTTGAATTCTGATGAATAGATGAAGGCTTGTAATTTTTATTAATTTTCTTTACCAGGATATGTTTATTATTTTCATGCTTGCAGTTGCATCCTTATTTTTTCTAAAGCAGATTTCATCTTTGTTTCATATTTGATCTCAGAGAAGGTTTCAGTGACTGGACTTCTTGTGAGATGTGTATTCATCCCAGTGAAATCATACATTATAATGTCAATCTCTTGCATTATCATCTTCTGTGCAGGCCTCTGTGTGGCTTATGCTAGCTCTGAGTGTCTTATTAGTCCAGTTTACAGAAATGCAGGCTCTTCTCAACAAACAGTGAGAAGGCTGACAACTGAATTCAGTTCCTACTCTCCAGAAGAAGTATGATGGCTTTATCTGTCCCCTGAATCCAAATTAGGAACTAGTCCTATGCTCTTAACTAGATTAGTTCCCTTTCCAGTAACTGTTTAAAGGAGGGCAGCTGTCTGAGCTATTATTGGTTGTAAATTTGCTAATGTCTACTTTGTTCATGTCAGATACAAAAGGCAGCAGATAGCAGGATGAAAGTTTCAGGACCTCAAGTTGTCACAGCCTGAAATGAGCATGGAAGTGTCAGTGGAGTTGGGCATTGAAGAGATGGGAGCAAGTGTTACTCTGGGGAAGAGGAGGTGACGTCTGTCATTAATCTTAATTGCCAAGAGTTTTAAATCTGAGTTATTTTTACTGAAGTTAAGCTCTTAATACTGTTCGTGCTTTGACATCAGATGCTGTTTATATGATAAGAAGTTTAGGAAGGAGGAAAGAGGTGTGCTTGTGTGTGTGTATCTTACATAAATATTTTCATTTATATCTTTCAAAGATTTCCCTGGGTTAATATTCAGGCCTCCACCTTTTGACAGTTACTGTAGGGCAGTTAGGAATTACAGACAAGTCGCAATAAATCCAGATAAAATTCCTAGGTATAGCAACAGCAGTAAATCTGAATAATATTACTTTCATGTTTACCAGCATACAAAATACTTCACTGAAGAGGAAATGCTAGATTATGGGCTAAAATAGAAGGAGAATAGCTCAGGAGCAGAAAGGGGGAAAGAAGCAAATAAAAAGGAAAAAGAAATGAAGAATGGGGAAAAGATTATTCCTCTCAAAAACCTGCAGGCAATAGGAGAATTAAGTGTTAAGTAACTACAAAATATATGTTTTTCTGGTTTCATATTCCACTATTGAGTCCCTAATTATTTGGAATTAAACAAATTGAACTTTCAGATGACTAAGCAGTCTTTACTTAAAGCTCTTTCCCCACCCCTCACCCCCACCTGCGCTATTGCTGTTCCACTCATGTTTGTCAGGTTAATCTCCCTTCACTATTAAATCTATGTTACTATTCCACCATACTTTTCAATGTGGAATTGTAACTAACTGTATTAATTATGAGTATGTTGACTTTGGAGGCTATGGAAAAATGGGTAGCAATTCTTCTAGGGGAAATCTTCAAAAAGCAGATAAGGCTTAAAGCTTCAGAAATCTGATTTCAGAATTGTATTTCATATTCTCTATGCATTTGGACACAATGAAAAGGTCTGCAATGAAAATATACAACACACTAAAATAATTTAATTTTTACATGTATATCTTACTTCTGATGATGGTGAACTGAATTCAGTAGCAAGTTATAGGCAGTGACTTGAATATTGTTGTCTACAAATTTAAAATCACAGATTTGGTTTTGAGCTATATTACATTTACTCTTTACAGCAGTGTTTTCTTCCTTTTATGATGAGCTTTAAATGTAAATAAGATAAAACATGAAAATGAAATAGTGTTTATTTATCAACCTACTTACTTTTGCACACAATGACTCCTGGAGAGGTAATGTAAAAATCTGTACGTATCAAGAGTTTAGATTTTAATTTATAGGCCTTGAAGAGTCAGTAAAGTTTTGGAGCTGGGCAGTAACATAATCAAATGGAATTAGAATTAGGCTCTTGAAAGGTTCTCAAATAAATTTGGGACAGGAGTGGTGTTTAGCCCTATATCAATGTTTTTATCTTTTATATAAGATCTTTCATCATGAGTTGCAAAAAGAATCACATGAAAATTATGATGTAGAAGGTCTGATGGATTGTCAAGAGGTCAAGTGGTTTTGTGGATAAAATAACACTATTTTTTCCAACAGAAACCTCATCTTTTTTTTTAACACAACCTAGGTTCATTAGCTAGAAAAAGTCAAACCTTTTTTTCTGCTTTTTCAGAGGTCTAGGAGTCTTCCTTGCTTCTTAGGAATGTTTAGGTAGATAACTGAAGCTCATAGTGGCAATACAAATGGACTTGAATGCAGGTGTTTATGCATATGTGCATGCCTGCACGTGTGGGAGGGTGTTTTGTGTCTGATGGGGGGTGGCAGCAGGGCATTTTGGTTGTTGAGGGCTCTCATAACTTCAGGAAAGAGGGAACACTGTTCTCATGGGAAATATTTAGGACTCTTTCTGCTAGCAGTCACTGAGCACCTACTATGTATCAGGTATGTTTAGTTAGGTATGTTCAACTCAGTGTTAAGAGTTAGGCATCATTTTCTTCCCATATTACAGATAAAGAATATGAGACTCAGAGAAATTTAGTGAATCTGCGAAGGTTACGTTGCTGAAAAATAACAGAGCCAAGTTTCAAACCCAGTTTTTCTTTATTTCCTGTTCAGTAAGTGCCCCCATTATGCCAAGCCATCCTTGTTCAGGGCAACACTTTATTCTTCTCCCTGTTCAGTCAATAACTGACTAAATTAGGGCTTTTATACAGGTTGAGAAATACTTTTAAAATTTTCGATTTTGAATCTGATTCTCTTGGGGCTAAAATGATCAATTTTGTATCTATGTCTGTATCGGTAAATTATTTTAGCATGTACAGTTGAAATTCAACCTGCGATTGGTCAAATCCACCAATGTGGAAACCGTGGGTAGAGCGGACCGATTGCTACGTCATTTTATATGAAGGACTTGAGTGTCGGTGGACTGTGGTATCCCCTAGGATCTTGGAACCAATCCTCTGTGGATACAGAGGGCAGAGGGATAACTGTATTCAGAATGCATGCATATTACCCTATTATTTGTATATATATATAATTTAAATAATTTAATTATGCTTGCATCTGTAAATAAAAGATAATATTTAGAAGTGGCAGTAAATTCCACAGAAAGTTGATAAGCTGTGAGGAATATGGAATTTTGGCATCATAAAAGACCTCAGAAGTTATGTAATTCAACCCCTTCTACTGAGACTTCCACCTCCACCTCAGTTCTGGGCTCCAAAACGAACAGCATGTTCAAAGGCTCAAAGAGGGATGAAATAGTTTGTATATTCCAGAAATTGCAAGTAGTTGCCTAGGCTGGAGCGAGAAACTGGAAGTTAGGGAGGTACATAATGGGAGGGGGACAGAATTACAGTGATTCCTAAAGCCCTTGGTGACGTGTTGGTGAGATCACTATATTCAAGTGTTAGAAGACATGGGATCTCTATTCTATGATTAGCTTGAAGCCCGGTGCAAATGTCCTCATTTCTCTGATCCTCAGTTCTAGCATTTGTATTTAGAGAAATAAATGATCACAAAGATATCTCAAATTTTTTATCTAATTCCAACCAAGCCAGCTCTATGAAGATGGGACTTTTTCTGTTATGCTCAATAGGATACCAGGACCTTGTACATTGCCTCTCGGACAGTAGGCTTTAATAATCTTTGAGGAATGAAAGAATTTCTGTAGGTAGAATGCTTGGTCCATTGTTTACAAGTATGTTTAAAGTAATTCATACTTTTTTAGTAATTAGACATGTCGTAACACCATCAATAATTAATAAATACATATAAGCATTTTACAAATTATTATAAGAATTTAAAAATGGCTATATCTCTCAATATTCTGAATTGCACTAGAATAATTATAACAATGCTATGATTCTAGATCCATAATGAATATTTTGCTACTATTATGCTTTAAATAATTTGAAAATAACTGCACATGGAAGAAAGTAAAGAGAATACAGATTTAAGAAAGCAGTATATTTAAATATTATGCCAGTTTTCTGCCTTTGTATAATAAAACTTGTCTATTTATTGCTGCTTCTTTCAAAAAAAGAGGAAATATTAATGTGTGATACTGGATTATGTACATTGTCATTTTGATATTTTCCAATTTTCTGCCTTGTGTCACAACTGCAAATAATTTAAACACAGAGTTTCTTTTATTTAATACTGTTATAAGCAGTAAAGTACTAATGTGTTCCTGTCATTAAATATATATATATAGCTACATGGAACTGTTCTCCCATTGGGTCATTCTGAAATTGATTTTCCACCTTGGGCAAATAGTAGTGGACAAATGTTAAATGAAAATCAATCACTTTGATTTAAATAAGCTAAATACATTCCTTTTATTAAGTGGTCTTTTTCCCTACAGCTAACTGGATGACAAATAACATTTGTGGTGACCTCTAGCCTTTAATGAATGATTTTAACTTAACTCTCTAAGGAAAATGGCTTGATCATAATTTTATTCTTATAATAGAATTATCCCACTCTTGATCAGTTAAAGTATTTTTAGATATTATTTATAAATATAAAAATTCTTAATTAATATTATTTTAACCACAAATTTTTAGACCATCCTTATTTCAAATGTATATCATAAATATTTCATTATAAATACAGTGGATATAAGTAGCAACATGTTATTGGGAAGTACAAGGATCTAGCAAAACATGGAAGCACAGCAGTCTTTTTTTTTTTGATTGAATATTTATTAATTTTCTTTTACTTGTCAATGTGTTTAATCTGCATGGATTTTAGGCACTGATTTTTCAGTTCACTTTGGTAGAACTTATATTTGGTCAAGAGATTGAAGTATGCATTTTATATCTTTATTTATTTTAATTTTTTAAGATTGAAATGTAGTTGGTAGTTGTGTTAATTTCAGGTGTACACCAAAGTGATTCAGTTATATATATGTGTGTGTGTGTATGTGTGCATATATATATATTTTTTTCCATTATAGGTTATTACAAGATATTGAATATAGTTCCCTGTACTATACAGTAGATCCTTGTCTGTTTTATATACAGTAGTGCATATATGTTAATTCCAAATACAAATTTATCCCCCCTTTTCCCTTTGGTAATCATAAGCTTATTTGCTGTATCTGTGAATCTATTTCTGCCTTGTAAATAAGTTCATTTGTATCATTTTTTTTTAGATTCCATATATAAGTGATATCATATAATATTCTTCTTTGTCTGAATTACTTCACTTAATATGATAATCTCCAGGTCCATTCATGTTGCTAAAAATGGCATTATTTCATTCTTTTTTATGGCTGAGTAATATTCCATTATTTATATATACCACATCTTCTTTATCCAGTCATCTGTCCATGGACATTTAGGTTGTTTCCAAGTCTTGGCTTATTGTAAATAGTGCTGCTATGAATATTGGGTGCATGTTATCTTTTCAAATTCTCCAGGATAGATCACATGCTAGGCCACAAAGCAAGCCTCAGTAAATTTAAGAACATTGAAATCATGTTTAAGCATCTTTTCTGACCACAAAAACTATAGGATTAGAAATCAACTATAGGAAAAAAACTGCAAAATATACAAACACATGGAGTCTAAACAATATGCTACTAAACAATCAATGGATTCCTGAAGAAATCAAAGAAGAAATCAAAATACCTAGAGATAAATGAATATGAAAACACGACAATTCAAAACCTATGGAACACAGCAAAAGCAGTTCTAAGAGGGAAGTTTAGAGCAATACACGCTTGCCTCAGGCCACAAGAAAAATCTCTAATAATCAACCTAACCTTACACCTAAAGCAACTAGAGAAAAAAGAACAAACAAAACCCAAAGATTGTGGAGACAAAGAAATCATAAAGATTAGAGCAGAAATAAATGAAATGGAGACTGAAAAAAAAAAAAAAAGCCCAATAGAAAAGATAAGTGAAATTAAAAGCTGGTTCTTTGAAAAGATAAACAAAATTGATAGTCTTTTACCCAGACTCATCAACAAAAAAAAAAAAGAGAGAGAAAAGGCCCAAGTCAATGAAACCTGAAATGAAAAAGGAGAAGTTACAACTGATGCCACAGAAATACGAAGGATCATAAGACAAAGAGCACTCTTAAACTCCATTTTTACAAGAAAAGCTAAAAAATCAAGAAAGACCCCAATGTAACATGTACCTTAGATAATTACATTGATATTACGATAGTGTAGGATCCAAAACTGTGAGCGACAATATGGAAAGTCAAAACTTGAAGAAGATACTTAACTAAGAAATTGAGCATAGTTCTAAGGAAGTCAACATACATTACCATCATTATTAATATTTTCATCAATAATAAAAACCAGCATAATCTCCAGAGCAACAGCTGTGTGCCAGGCACTATGCTAGTGACCTTACATGAGTTATTGTAATTCTCAAAACAACTCACTTTCCTTATCCCCATTTTATGGGTAAGGTGGCTGAGGATCAGAAAGGCTAAATAATGCCAATGTCACACACATAGGTGGTGAGTGAGTGGTGTTAAGTTCTTTTGAACTTTAAATAAGTTAAAGGAAAATGTAGTATACCATTTAAATTCTGCTTTACATTTTAAAATTAATTGACCAATTATATAGAAAATGCACTACTGTTCAGAATTCAGTGTTTTAGTTGCAATTTTTAGCCCCCTGGAATGAATTGAGAAAATTATAACAATGAAATTAAATTGCAAAGTCCAACTTAGAAATGGGAATTTCTAGTCAGCTATTATGTAACATAGGAATTACTAGTGACTATTTAAATATAAAATAAATAAAATGTAAATGTTAAGTATTTTAATAACTTTTTTTGTAAATACTAGAGTCAGAAAATTATCTGTGGATTTTTGAGGGGCACCTACAGATATTGTACAAGGGCCAAGGCTTAGTAACAATTATAAATATGTATTTTCCTTTAAAAAAGGAATAAAATATAATTAGTGGTAGAAAATGTATCAACAAGTTACTCTTAATATAAAACTTTTCAAATTGATTGTTACTTCTAATCTCTAAAATCAAACTAAAAAGATTTCCATCCAGAGGCTAAGATTATGACACAATTCCAAATTATATTTTCCAAATGTGCTTCATATCAAAATTCATATATACTATAGAAAGGCCATAAAATTTAGTTTAGCATACTGTTGGCAGATCATATAATTTATTGTTTAGAATCCCTCTTAAAATCTAGTTCTCAGAATATTTCATCTTCATTTTCGACTTCAGTTAAATTTGAATTGAATTTACTGTTTATTCCTTATTTATTCTCTCTTGCTTGAGCTCTCATTTTGATCTATGGAGTAACTGATTCCACTTGTCAAATTTATCCTTTGATCTATCTGCAAATAGTGTGCCAAAATCATCCTTTAAAAAGCCCACTGAAATGGTTTTTAAAGTGTCTTCTCGGGTACATTAGTGAACACTGAGGCAAACAGGCTGCCAGACATTACTTTTAAAACTAATCCCCAGCTTGCAGCAGTGAACATCTGCAGGTTGATGGCCTACAGTGTAAGTGGTCCTCACGTTCCTTCCACTTCACATGGGGAGGCCAGGGTTTCTCGTAACAAAGCTGTTTTTGATCCTTTTTTTGGTGAATTATCTTGAGAAACTTTCATGTCATGGCACACTAACATTATCATTATTACTGTTGTTGGTGTTGTTATTTTGCTGAGAAAATACCTTTTTACCAAATTGTAAGAAATCATGTCTCTCTTATTTCCAAGGTATCATTCTGTGTACTCCCTCTCATATACAAATACTAATATCAAAATTAATAGTAATGATAAGACAGTTTATGTAACTGAAGGTGTAAGAACAATGTCTATATAAACTGTTTTAAAGCTCAAGTTATTACATTTATAGTAAACAGTTCTAATCCTTTGTAAACCACTTACTGCTTTGTTTCTGAAGTTTTTTTAGGAATAAGAAATGGGGAAAAACAAATAATTAATGGCATTAATGAAATTATAACATATGGTCTATAAGATTGCAGGTGAATATCTCTTTGAATTTAAAAATTATTAATACTAGAATTTTTCTTTTTGGTGTGTTGGAAAACATGCATTTAAATACATTCCTGGCTTTTGTTTTTTCTAAAATTTTGGTTGAAATGTTTTTCAGTAAAATTGCACTGAGAGGAAGATAAACCATAATCTTGTCAATAGGCTCTTTTATCTAAAGAAAAACACTTAAAAAATTTAATGATGACCAGATAGTCTCTACCTTCTAGAAACTTATGATTTGGGGCAGGGGATAAAGTAATGCCTTAAAAATTATAACTCAAAGCAGAGCAAACAAAATTCAGTTAAAAACAAAAACAAAAAATAAAGCCAGTGGATGGATCCTAATTTCTAATACAATTTTTCTACCATTGTATGGCCTTGAAATCTATGATAGTGCTGCTTTTGATAAATACTGTATTTTGAAGAATTAATATAATCATTTTGCTTTATATTAATTCTTGGTAATATATACACAAAAATATTACAGATAATCTAGACTATATACTAATACTGCAAAGAATGGTATATGATATATATAAATGCATGTGTGTGTATATATATATATCCACAATTATAATTCCACATGAGACAATTGGTAGTTCAAAAAAAAATGAGCTAGGATTAGGATGGGAGAGCTATAAAATAAAAATCATTTTTTCTCGTGCATCCAGTATTTTAAGCAGTCTTAGAGACCCCAAATTTAGAACATAGTCTTCAATAAATGTATAATCTATTCAAAGGACCAAGAATATATATATAGAAAATAAAATAATGAAATATTTGAATACCAGTTCAAGGCAGTAACAAGAGGTGTGTAGTGGAAGTGTTGCCTAATTAATTTCCAAATGAATGGTCTAGATATTAATTGCTGTGTGTGTTATCTGGGAAGAGCACATCAGATGGGGAGGTGAGATGACAGTTTACACAGGAAGAAAGATTTGAATTAACCTTGCAGGATTTGTACAGGTAGAAAATGCAGAAGAGCTAACATTTGCTCCGGGACAGTGGCTCAGCTATTTACTTCCAAGCTATATGTTGGAAAATAATAGGGAATAAATCTACATCATAGCCATTTCTGAAGTGTCTCATATATTAGAGGCTGAGGATCCGTTTCCTCCTACTTTAACATTGGATATTGTCTTTCTTATGGATCAAAACTAGTATCTGTTTTAATGTTTTTTAAACAAGAATTAGCATCCTAACCTCTCCTTGGCATATATTCTTATTTTCCAATTCTTTGCCATTTTTGATAATATGAAATATGCAAAAACTGAAGTACTCTTTGAATAATCTGCAATGGAGGGTGGACCAGCAGAGGGAGAGAGGGAAAGAGGGAGGAGAAAGAAGAAATATTAGCTTTGGTTTGTAAAATTCTGAAGCTGTTAACTTGCTGCAGCTATTTTCAGCAGCTTAATTCCTTCAAGAGATGTAGATGTGTAGCTAAAGGAGATGTGGCCTTTTTCGTCTAAAGCAGCGGGAGTTTCATAAATCAGCAAGAGAGTAACGGGGAAATGAGAGAAAGAGTGTGAATGAAGATGATGATAAAGGAATTTTTGGCTGTTTTCTACAACTGTTTCTTAGATTGATGATCCAAAAGAAAGTCTTAGGATGACTGTTTATTTAAAAAGAATATGAACAGATACTGAATAAAATAAAGAATATTTAGTGGCAAATTTTGAAGAATGAAAGTTTTCTATTAGTTTTATAAACTGAGTTGCAATCGTGCATATTCAAAGAGGACAGCACTGATATGATAGCTGTTCTAGTCCTTTCCTGATCATAAAATTTTGAATATGGTCATCAGTTGTGTTTCTTATTTTCTAAATATCAGACCATAATTCATGAGTTGTAGTATTTACAAATTGATGTATTTTCAGTGAAACTTTGTAGGAATGATACATGTTCACTAACAGAAAGTGGTTTAGTCTGGACTTGGCCAATTTGTCCAGTGACTGAGGAGATAACTAAAATTTATCCCATACCTTCTATGTGCCAGCTATGTTACATTCATTTTCTTACTGTAGTCCTCATAAAAAGTAGGTTCTCCTTTATGTGTATAGGACGTTAACAAAGGTTAAACAGCAGGCAGGTGGTAAAGTTTGAACTCGGAGTTTGATGATATCAGATCTTTAATTTACATTACATGGGGAGTTAGTGACTTGTAAAGATATAATCTACCAAGAAGTAAACTCTTGGGGCATTGAGGACACTGCGATTTTATGTGCATGTTTCTGTGTATATTATTACTTGTATTTTTTAACCTTCTGTATTGGCTTGCACTTTCCCAGGAAGGACCTCTGCAGAGATAGGTATTATGCCAGTATGGTCACCCACCTGGGACGGTGACAGCTGCTGCAGCTGAATCCAGCCCTTGTCATCATTAATGACCTGCATTTGACACTTTATCCCAGTCATCTTTGTTTAGTGTACAATATATTGCATTAGAATAATTACTACCTGTCATCCTCTATTTAACAGACAGCTCTTAGTCATCCCAGACATGTAAGCATCACGTGATCATGTACCACACCCATTGTAGCTCCTCTGTTCTCATCCCGTTTGTGAGTGCCAAGTGTGCAAGTGTCCTCTGTCTTCCTGTTTTTCTCATGATGTTCAAATACCTTTTATACCTAAATTGAAACATTTTCATTCTGTGACTCATATTAAAAGGATTTATATCCCTAGTTTTCAAATATTAGCCAGATGTTTATTAAGGGATAATATTTTCTGAACATAAAGTATGGTCAATGGATTTAGAGTCTCTATTCATCCTGCTAAAAATACTGGAGAGCTAGAGTAGAAGTCATAGAAAGAAATAGTACTGTTGACTCAAAGAAAGGATGATGACCAAATCCAAAGGGTTTAAATCATGTACAGAAGGTATTTTAATACCTATATTAAAAACTTTGTTTTAATTTAAAGATCTGAGTTACATCCAAGGACAGTTTCTTTCCTTCCTTCCTTCCTTCCTTCCTTCCTTCTTTCCTTCCTTCCTTCCTTCCTTCCTTCCTTCCTTCCTTCCTTCCTTCCTTCCTTCTTTCCTTCCTTCTTTCTTTCCTTCCTTTCTTGCATGTAGTTTGAGGGAGACTCAGGGGATTCACTGAATACTGAAATGGAAAGGACCTCCATCATGATTTTAAGTCATCATATTATTATATTTATTTGAATGGGTTTAGAAATGCCTTTGTCCCGGAGATTGAAAACTGTGACTTTTTTAGACTTGTATGATCTTTGTTTTGCTTAAGAGCCTACTCATAGGCATCTGTTTTGGTTTATTTTACTTCAGAGAGTTAATCTGAATTTCTGTGTATCTTAATTTGACACTTTAAGAAAACAAAATGTCATGCCTGAAATTTGGAATAACATATGCCCTGTATTCATTATGTGATTTACCCTAGCTTTATTGTCAGAAGACCAGGTTCAAATATCAGCTTTTGCATTTACCAGCTGATTGGCCTTGAGCTAGTTTTATAGCCTCTCTGAAACTTTTTTTTGACAGAATTTTTCAACTGAGGCTTTTTATCTGAATCAGAGAACAGAGAAAACAATTTAAGGGATTGTTTTCTCATTCTCCCAAGGCTTCTGCACAACTAATACAGACTTGGCTGAGAAGTCAGCTTATCATATACAAGAGATGGTTCCAAAGGTCTTAATGCACTTGTGGCACCCTGGTTGAGAAAGGCTAATGAGGATAAAAGAAATTTCCACTTCACAAAATTTTGCCACTATGTTTCTCATTAATTGAGAAAAAGCTTTGGTTTTGTAAGCTAGAGGTGAATGCAGTCAACTAGCAATTTATTTTCTTTAGTTCCCAGATTATCACTTAATGAAAATGAGATTTCTCTGAAGCTAAAATGAATTCCTCAAATGTATACCTTCTGGATAAAGTATAACTTCATGGCAACAATGAGTAGAAAGGACAGAACAGAAATATGTTTTCAGATGGGCTTATTCAAATCTCTGTTTGTGGTATTAAGTTTATGTGTATGTTATGTTAAGTTTGGAAAGCAACCTTTTTTTAGAGTTTTGTAACATTTACTGACAAGATACTTAACAGCAGATGATAATTACTGTGCATGCCTATACATTTTTGCAATAAGTTGTATCGTCACTCAAAAGTGACCTTGTGAGGTGAAGGGGAAGTCAAGAGAGACATACAGTGTCTCTTGAGAGCAAGTGGAATGATGCGTATCAGGAGAAGACACTAAAGATTTATTGTCTGTGGCAAAGGAAACACGGATCTCTGCTTGTGCAATAAGTGTTTTTGACATCGCCCACAGTAAAAGGTGACTGGAAGCTGTAGGTGAGAAAATATTCTGCTGGAGAAAAATAAGAAACATTTTTATGTTGTTGTTTGTATTATGAGCTTGCCTTGCTATTTAGTTTTTGTAGCACTTAAAAGATGAGGAATGGTCATGTGCCAAGCCAATCGTAGTTGTAAATAGAACCTTGCTACCCACATAATCAGATTTACCTAATTGAACCAACATGCAAGGCAGATTTAGTTATGAGAGGAGGTAGCAATGTAAAACGGCATAATTATTATTTTTCTTCCAATTTCATACTTTGCTTATGAACGCTTTCTTTCCTGTTTACATATGCTAGTTTAAAATAAGACAAATGTGGACATCCACATAGAAAAGAATGAAATTAGAACATTCTCTAATACTATATACAAAAATAAACTCAAAATGGATTAAAGACCTAAATGTAAGACCAGAAACCAAAAAACTAGAGGAAAACATAGGCAGAACACTCTTTGACATAAGTTGTAGCAATATATTGGGGGATCTGTTTCCTAAAGCAAAGGAAGTAAAACCAAAAATGGACCTAATTATACTAAAAAGCTTTTGCACAGCAAAGGATGCCATCAACAAAATGAAAGACAACTTACTGAATGGGAAAAAATATTTGCAAATGATATGACCAATAAGGGGTTAATATCCAACATATATAAACAACTCATACAGCTCAACATCAAAAAAATGAAACAACCCAATTAAAAAACGGGCAGAAGAACTGAATAGACATTTTTCCAAAGAGGGAATGTGGATTGCCAACAAACACATGAAAAGATGTTCAGTGTCGCTAATCATCAGGGAAATGCAAATCAAAACCACAATGAGATATCAGTTTACACCTGTCAGAATGGCTATCATCAAAAAGAACAAAAATAACAAATGTTGGCGAGGATGTAGAGAAAAGGGAACGCTCCTACACGGTGGGAATGTAAATTGGTGTAGCTACTGTGGAAAACAGTATGGAGGCTTCCCAAAATAATAAAACAGAACTACCATATGACCCAGTGATTCCACTCCTAGGTGTGTATTTGAAATAACCAAAAACTAATTTGAAAAGATACATGCACCCCAATGTTCATAGCAGCATTATTTACAAATGTCAAGATATGGAAGCAACCAAAGTGTCCATCAACAGATGAATGGATAAAGAAGGTGTGGTATAGATACATACCAAAGGAATATTATTCAGCCATAAAAAGAACTATATTTTGTCATTTAAAGCAACATGGTTAGACTTGGAGGGTATTATGCCTAGTGAAATAAGTCAGACAGAGAAAAGCAAATCTTGTATGATATTACTTATATGTGGAATCTAAAAACTACAACAAACTAGTAAATATAACAAAAAAGAAGCAGACTCACAGATATAGAGAACAAGCCAGTGGTTACCAGTGGGGAGAGGGAAGAAGCAATATAAAAGTAGTGAATTAAGAGATACAAACTATTACATATAAAATAAGCTACAAGGATATATTGTACAAGATGGGGAATATAACCAATATTTTATAACTATAAGTGGAATATAGTCTTTAAAAATTGTGAATCACTATATTGTACATTTGTAACTTACATAATATTGTACATCAACTAGGCATCAATAAAAATTTTTAAATGAAATAAGACAAATGTATAACCCATTTAGCTTGAAATTTGGAAAAAAGAGAATAGTTCTAATGGGAAGAACTGCTTTACTTAGACCATTACCTGGCATAGAGCAAATGCTCAATAAATGTCAACAAATATTTTCACCATTAATAACAATATATAAGAAATCAGTACATTTCTTCTAATAAAATAATACAGTATGGATGATGGTTGGCTTAAAAATCTGGAACTTGAAATCATAATGGAAATTTTGAGGAATACAGTTATTCCATATGTAGGTAAATTCCTGCTATATAAAGACACTTGGGGTATATTCTTAAAAAATGGATTTCCATATTGGACTTTTGTACATATTACTTAATGTACTAAGTTGTCTTCTCATTGGAAAGAAATTTGCACCTCTCTACTATTTTTTTTTTAATTGAGGTATAGTCAATTTACAATGTTGTGTTAATTTCTGGAGTATAGCATAGAGATTCAATTATATACATATATATATGTATATATATATATATATATATATATATATATATATATATATATATTCATATTCCTTTCATATTGTTTTCATTATAGGCCATTACAAGGTACTGAATATAGTTCGCTGTGCTATACAGTAGGATCTTGCTGTTTATCTATTTTAATACATAGTACTTAGTATCTGCAAATCCCAAACTCCCAGTTTATCCCTTCACCCATTCTCCCTCCCTTGCTTGGTAACCGTAAGTTTGTTTTCTGTGTCTATCAGTCTGTCTCTGTTTTATAAATAAGTTCATTTGTGTCTTTTTCTCTTTTTTTAGATTCCACATATAAGTGATATCATATGGTAGTTTTCTTTCTATTTCTGACTTACTTCACTTAGCATGACTGTCTCCAGTTCCATCCACATTGCTGCAAATGGCATTATTTTATTCTTTTTTATGGTTGAGTAGTATTCCATTTCCACCTGTCTACCTTCTCATCTTCATCTGCAGTGAGCCATTCTCTGGAGGAGAGGTGTGGCAGGGGCTGAGAGAACCAGACTCTTCACTGAAGTCACCCTAGTGTGGATGAGTCTGTCTCCAACAAAGCCACTTGAAACTAAGCCTAAATTCATGAGTTAAATAATTCAGGTAATGTTTGAAAAAACAAGAATTATCTGTTTGAGAAACATTTATGCTTGATTTTACGAAGCTTCAGAAGAGAAAATTGTGGCGTTACTAGGCAATTGGCAAAACAACTTTGCAATTTGAAATGAACCTCTTTCTCCTTCTGTTTTGGCCTGAGTCACTCTGGTTGCTGCAACCTCAAACTCTAGGGAGCAAACACTGGGCTAGAAGGAAGGAGAATTGAAGGGGCAGGAGACCCTGGCAGCAGGGGTGGACATGCTTAATGTATTTAAAAGATTAATAGTCGATTTAAATTAAAATTGCCAACACAAAGCATGTTGTACCAAACTCACAAATGTATGGGTAACAACCATATGGGCTACAGCTTAGGCCAGTGACTTGTTTTTATACTGTGACGGGCATAGAGTAGGGCTTTTTATTCTGAAGGTGGAAAGATATACCTTTTATTTGTCACGCAAATTAGAAATAGACACTTAAGTACAAGAACTCATGTTCAGATTTTTTTTCTCCCAAGTAGTGCAGCCCATCATTTTTTTGGTGTGGTGCCAGAATACGATACTGTAAAAAATCTGAACGTTTTCCTCCTACTGCAGCAGTTTAAAATGGTCTTGTGATTTAGTGGTTTTTAATGAGTATAACAGTAGCAATTATTCCTATATATAATACAATATATTAACCACCACGGATTACAAAGTAGCAATACTTAAGTTAATGCATTCCTTTTTCAGCAGTATTCAGATTTTTCTGTAGGGACTGAATTGCTTATAGAGAGATTGGCATGAAAATACAGAAAGCATTTGGGGTACATTTAATGAGCTTGAATTCTAGAGCTCTCCTCTCTTTCCTGCTTTTCCGCTACAGTTCTGCAGTTCACAAAAAATATCCTCTGGAGGAAAATATTTTGTAATTTGTATGAGTAGCACTACCAGCAATGTTAGGCTTTGCGAAGCCTCTGGCAGGTCTTAATTAACTTGATTCAGACTCAGAAGTGAATGACACTCTGCCTTCAGCCTTAGCACAGGAACCTGCCGTTTCATTCAGTGTTCTTTCCTTCTGACCATCTCTGTCTAAATGGGCAGTAGCAATGTTTATAACCAACCTCATGAGAGCTTTCACAAAGAGTTGAAACAACAAATTCCTAAAAATAAGGAATGGATAAGGCAGTCACGTATCAGTGAAA
This sequence comes from Camelus bactrianus, assembly GCF_048773025.1. Lineage (NCBI taxonomy): Eukaryota > Metazoa > Chordata > Mammalia > Artiodactyla > Camelidae > Camelus > Camelus bactrianus. Next base: position 90,010,319 of record NC_133540.1, on the reverse strand, counting down.
ACTAGAATAAAATAGTAACCAGATGTCAAAATATAATTTCTTGTTTTTACTGAAAAGAAATGAAATATTCAAAAATATTAAGATATTATTAAAACACTAACATAATGCTAAGTAACACGGTTGATGTTCAGGACGAATATTTGGCTCAATAGATACTTAATTGCTCAAGTTTTACTTTGTCAGTGACACATAACATTTTATGATTTCTTTATTTCTGGTATAGATGATGAAACAGAAATCTGTTGTTTGAGAATGGCACAATCCAGACAGTATCTCTATCAGGGTAGATACGAGTCACAAATTAGGGTAGGGGAATAGGGGATAGCTCAGTGGTAGAGTGCATGCCCAGCATTCATGAGGTCCTGGGTTCAACCCCCAGTACCTCCATTTCAAAAAAATTTAAAAATAAATAAATTAATCTCATCACACACCCCCTCCCACATACACACACACAAAATTAGATCTGGGAAGAAGTGGCCCGAGTGGCAGAAAAGTCACTGGCAGATAGACCGTTTTCTGTGAACGTACTACAGTGAGAACGTCAATGAAGATAACATCCAAAGCAGATAATCAGAAACCACCTGCCCTAGCCCTGAACTTTTATGGATAGTTCAAAGAATCTTCCAGAGAATTTCTTCTCCTACCCTACGTTGTGCCATTTTAGATAGTTATGTGAAATTGGTTTTCAAGGAATTTAATTGAGCCAAATCTGAGTCTTTTGAGGTTTTCCTATTGCTGGTAATCACCTCATTAAGAACCTGAAATGGGCACCTTGTTTTCTTAATGCTCCTGTTGAGACTACAGTGATTGATTCCCGTCCTTTGTAACTGAATTAAAAGCTTAATTAAATTTATGGGTGTTTTTAAACTGTATAAAAATAGGGCTCGTTCATTTATTAATTTCCTAAGAGTAAAGTGAAAATATTATTGCCAATTCCCTTTTTTTCTGCTTTGTAACAAAGATTAAAATTAGAAATGCCTCCAAAGGAGTGAATGAACGCACAGTCAAATTATTCACTGCTTGCTGACTTTGTATCTAGAATTGTGCAAGAGACAGAAAAATAGAAAATATAATAATTCTTAATCTTGTATAGTACTAGGTGAGAATGATTGTATAAGTGCAGAAGGCTTTATAATCCACAGTGCAATAAATAACCAAAGCTTAAAGTGAATTATTTTAAATATTGTGCAAAAATTTTTAAATTCACTGCTTTCTGATTATTTCATGTGTTAGTTTTTTTTCTCCTTCACTACTTTTTAGGTTTAATAAGAGATTTTATTTCTTTTGCATCATTCTCTAACCCCTGAGACTAACTTGAATACTGTAGAAATATTTCACTCTTTCTTTCATCATTATAATTGAACTTTTATGAGGAAATTAATCATCTAAAAAGAAAAAGAAACTTTGATAGAATTAAAAAGATGTGAGAACATTTTGGCTGTTCATTTAGGGTTTGGATGTGAGATTAAGTGAAAAACTTCTCGTGTGGGAATCTTTGAAGCAGGGTTCCAAAGTGCATGTGTCTCTTGGTATCCAGTATGCACAGAGGATTGGTTCCAGAACACACCCCCATCCCCTGCAGATACCAAAACCTGTGGATACTCAAGTCTCTTACATGAAATGGTAGTATTTACCTACAACCTACACCCATCCTCCTTATCTTTAAACATCTCTAAATTACTTATTATACCTAATATAATGCCTATGTAAGTAGTTGTCAGTGCATAGCAAATTCAAGTTTGGCTTTTTGGAACTTCCTGGAATTTTTAAGAAACCTTTTTGATCTGAGGTTGGTTGAATTTGCTGGTGTGGAATCCACGGATACAGAACTTGTGTGATAGGAAGGGCTGAATGTAATGCTACCAATTATAGTGCTGATTTAGGAAAGAAAATGGTAATGGTTTTGAGAGTAGCAAGTTTTGATAGAAGATCTGGAAACAGAAGTTAAATAGCACTGTGTTATTTTAAAAATTATCTGAATAGAGA